>NC_086178.1:26048725-26381225 GCF_023053635.1 Elgaria multicarinata webbii | reverse complement strand
TAAAGCTACAGGTGCCCTGTCCTCTTTTAAATCTGGTCACTCCAATATAGCTCCTGCACCTTTAACTGTTGTGATGAAGAGGGAATTTCAGCAGGTTCTCCATATATACAAATAACACCTGCTGAAATTCCCTTTTCTATGTAACTGTTAAAGATACAGTAGCCCTGTCCTCCTTTTCATATGGTCACCCTAGTGGCTACGTAACCACAGCTTAAACAATGCTTACTAACTATTTGCTGTAAAAGGGTTAGCGGCCTAACCATGGCTTAGCATACTGTCTGAACAGGTCCAATCTAAACTGTTTCATCACTGTGAGATTGTCACATTATAGTGCTAAGATTGCAGGTCCTGTTGCTTGTAGTCTAGCTTTTGTATGTTTTAAAATGCTTTTTATTCCATATTTAATTTAATATTGTAAGCCTCCCAGGGAATACATTTGAAAGATGAGATATACATTGCAACCAGAAGCCAGAAATGAAAAGACAAGACAAAAGTACATGGGTTGAACTAGAGCCACATGTATTGTTTAACCAAACAGATCTGCATAGATCGTGAATGTCCAGGAGATTAATTCTTAGGCTATGCCTGAGTTCTTTGGGCAGACTCCTGCCTGGATAAGAGGTGGTAATTTGCAAGATTTCTTTCCCCAGGCCACACTATCCATTAGGAAGAGATTATCTATCATATCCTAATCGAAAATTTGATGAAAGAAAACCTAAAAACTCTGAAGCTCGCCTCCTTTCTTTCCTTCCCACCTCTATGAAATATGGAGATAATAATATTAGATTACTATCCAGACCTCTTGCAAAGATTATAGATAAATGGTGGTGGGTGAATTTACAGCATCCGAAATCATAATTAGCTAACAATGTTTCAAAACCATCCTCACCAAGTTTGGAAGAAGTTTCTCTTTTCACTTGATGGTACCATGCATCTTACATTGGTGTTTTCCAAATCCATGCTTCCTGTCACCACATAACCCTTCTCTGATTTGATCTTGTCATGTGTACTTCGTTTGTTTTACATGAAGCCAATCCATGAATGAGAAAGAAATGTTGAATGGCAATTCTAATCAACATGAATACTACTTCCAATGTGATTGGTTGTTTTGTGTTTTCAGATCCAAACTTTTCAGCTGATTAGTTGGAAAAGGTGTAATTAAAAGGTTAAACTATTTCCATGTCTGTTGCATTGCAAATGGGATGTTTGCATTTCCTTTTAGAACCAGAAGGGTTACTGCAACCTAAATAAGTGTATTGAGAAAATGGCAGCGTCTGGATGCTTAGTCATGCAGACTGTGCAGGTGCTGAAAATATAGATCTCATTACAATTATGAATAATATAAAAACAGCAACAGCAGAAGCAGCAGCAACAACATGCCAAAAACATTGAGTATATTTGTTAGATTAATTTGGATTAACCATTTCTTATGATGACTTAAATTTTGAAAATCTTCTTTGTGCACACACAGGTGTGTGTGTGTGTGCATGAAAGGGCATGTGTGTGAATGTAAAGGTAAATAACTATAAGAAATAATGATTTATTTATTTTTTACTATTTATTTATTTATTACATTTATATACTGCCCCACAACTGACGCTCTCTGGGCGGTTTTATACTATATATATATATATATATATATATATATATATATATATGGGGTGTGATCCATTTCCCCTCGAACCGGAGAAGCAACAGCGAATTGGCCTGATCCGCCTTGCTCAGACGCGGAGGAGAAGCGAGTCAGGGGCCTGGAGGAGCATGGCGAAGAGAAGCGATCATAAGAGGAGCGCTCCTCTTTTCGCGGAGCGATCCGCCCGCCATTTTGAATTTTTTTGCCCATAGGATTGCATTGTGGAAAAGATTATCGGATAACTTTTTTGTTTTTAAAGCTATCTTTCTGAAATTTCGTGTGCTTAGAGAGTCGTGGCTGGGGGTCATTTTGAGCCTACTATCAGCACTCTGCGTGGTGCAGTTTGCTTGCTATAATTTTTGGGAAAATAGGGTAAAAAAAGCAGGAGAGGTACCTTTTTGAAGTGCTGAGAGGCAGATTCAACTCCCAGTCATGATCACCTGATGAAGCATCCTCCAATCCCAAAGTTGGAGGAGGGGATAGGCAAAACGGGATACTTAGTAACTTGCGATACTGGGAAACTACTCTTTCTTAGTCTGAACGGTCTTTTCCCAGTGTTTTTTAAAACAGTAGTCCCACCAAATCCACAAACACAACCTGAAATCATATACTAAGCAAATAAATAACAGATAGGAAACACAGCACTGCTACCCACCCTAACCTTGGTGAACAACTGAATAGATGTGGTGCAAGGGGATGAGGTCCCCTAGGGCATGTGGACGTGCCCAATGCACACACACTGGGTAATCAGAGCCCTCCAAAGAGTAACCAGTGGAGACTAATGCCTGTCATGAGTTGAAGTGACAGGTAGCTTCTTAAAGATTGGTACTTACTTAGGGCCAGTCAAAAATTGGCCCTAAGTAATTGGACCTCCCCCTGGGCACGTCCACTTTCCTCTTACTGGTAAAAGACAGACATAGCCTTTTTTAAAAAAATCTTGTTGTTTTTTATTCAGCAACACTGCTGCTTTTAATTCCACCCCTCCTTTGTTTATTTATTTATTTATTCCATTTTATATTTATACACCCCATAGCCCAAGCTCTCCTGGTTTTTCCTCTTCAGTGAAGTCAGGCAGGCTTTCATTGTGGTTCAACTCCTTATTTTGTTGTTGTTATTATTATTATTGCTATTAATATTAATTAGTACTGCTATTATTAATGTTACTATTGTTGTTGTTGTTGTTTAATAATGGCTGTGATCACAGTGCAGTCAATCAACTCTGAAGCAAGGATCACAAAGCTTTACTCTTATCCTCCTAGCCTCCTAGTTATGGGATGCAAAAGAAAAGGCATCTCTCTGTGCTGCTCCCGCCTCACAGGGATGGTTTGCATTACTGGCTTTGAAACAATCCTTGGCTCACTTCCTTGTGCCCCCAGAAATGTCTGCTGCCTGCCCGCCTGCCTTCCCCCCGGGGTGCTGCTGTGGTAGGGCATCTGCCGGGACTGACTCCCCCATAGATCTATGGCATATCTCTGCCTGCCTCTCTGCCCGCCTGGTGCCTGGGAGATGGGCTTTGTGGTTCGTGCCCAGCAGCCTCTGGCATGCTTGCTCCCAGTCGTCCTCTTCTGTGCCCGCCTCAATGCATTACTGCTGGCTTAGAAAGAAACAAGCCATCCTGGGCTGACTTCCTTGCGCCCGCCTCGCAGAGTTGGTTTGCAATGCATTACTGCTGGCTTAGAAAGAAACAAGCCATCCTTGCCGCACTTCCTTGTGCCCCCAGAAATGTCTGCTTCCTGCCTGCCTTCCCCCCCTCCTCCCCTGCCCGCCTCGCAGGGATGGTTTGTGTGTGTCTTGCTTTGACTCAGGGGATAAGTCCTTCCTGCACTCACTTAGATTTTTTGAAGTTCCAAATAATTTTTTCAAGTGTGGAAAAAGTTTCATATTTAGGTTTATCTACTCCCCAATTCATGGCACGTTGGGATTTCCTTTGAAATGGCCCCATTGAGCTGTCTGCAGCTTTAAATCCCTGAGATACTGGGGTGTCCGATTTTCAAAAATTCCCCAAAAATCAGGGGAGGCTTGGATTGGATTGAGGCTTGGCATGCATGTGTATACGTGCATCAGGTGTCATAGTGCCTAATTTGATGTTTCTAACGTGAAAATTGACGGAGATATAGAAAGGGGTGTGAATTGGGGTTAGGGGTGATGCATTAGAGGTTAAAGCTCCCCACCAAAATCAGGGGATGATGGAATTTGCTTGAAACTTGCCATGAATGTGGATGTGACTGCTTCCAAGTTTTTATCTGTCAAAATGTCGGAGAGAAGCCCATTTCTGAAAATGGGGTGTCCAATCTTCAAAAATCCCCCCAAAATCAGTGGAGGCTTGGATTGGCTTGAGGCTTGGCATGCATGTGTATACATGTATAAGCTATCATGGTGCTGAGTTTGAGGTTTCTAACGTTAACAGAAAAAAAGTTGTAGGCTTTTTTGGATTTCAATGCAAGCCTATGGGGAGGGAAAGTGGAGCTCCGATCCGGATCCAGAGCTTCGCAGCGAACCGGAGCGGACTATAGGTGGATCAGATCAGAGTGGAGTGGACCCGATCCAGAAGTTGCAGATCTGGAAGAGAAGCAGATGGGGGGGGGGTCCGTGCACACCCCTAATATATATATATATATATATATATATATATATGTGTGTGTGTGTGTGTGTGTGTGTGTGTGTGTGTGTGTGTGTGTGTGTGTGTGTTATATATATTACTAATATATTATGCACCACTCTCTCTTCCATCAAATCTCTCAGCATCTCTTTCGTGAAACCCTTGGCTTAACACTTGGTAGAACAGCCTTCACCGTGGTGGCCCCCCTTCTACGGAATTCCCTGCCTCTGGAGGTCAGGCAGGCACCAACTTTGTATTCCTTTCAGCGCCTCCTGAAAATGTCATTATTCCAGGAAGCTTTTCCTTAAGGACCAGCCATGGTTCACTTTTCATTTTGCTTCTTTTAAAATCTATTTTAAAGTTGTTGGTTTTTTCCTGTTTTTATTTTATTTTATATTGTATGCCGCTCCGAAATCTTGAATGGGGAGCGGTATATAAACATTGTAAATAAATAAATAACACTTAGTTTTCATTCCCTAATGTAACTAAGGTTATGGTAGGATACTGTACATGCCTACTCAGAAGTACGTCCCACTGAATTCAATAGTACTTACTCCCAGGTAAGTGGGTATAGGATTACAGCCTTAGGTACATAGTTCCCCTTTTACCCTCACCTCCAGTTCCCTCCCTTTGCTTCTTGCTCTGTGAGTTAATACAATTTTAGATTGTAAGTTCCTTGGGGCAGGGAATTGTTGTTTTTGTTGTTATCATTATTGTGTAAAGACTGATCTATTCCGGCAGGCCCAGCCAGTGAGATTTTAGAATGTTTTCAGGATGTTTTCAGGATGTTTTAATCATGTATGGTATGTTTTAATCAGTTTTAATGTGTATTTTATATCATGTTTATATAAAGTTTGTTTTATACTTTGAATTGTTTTAGTTTTTGTGAACTGCCCAGGGAGCTTCGGCTATTGGGCGGTATAAAAATGCAATAAATAATAATAATAATAATAATAATAATAATAATAATAATAATAATGTGCCATTCA
Source organism: Elgaria multicarinata webbii (assembly GCF_023053635.1). Taxonomy (NCBI): domain Eukaryota; kingdom Metazoa; phylum Chordata; class Lepidosauria; order Squamata; family Anguidae; genus Elgaria; species Elgaria multicarinata. The sequence goes on along the minus strand of NC_086178.1, from coordinate 26,376,004 downwards.
AATTATAAATAGTATAAATAGTAGTAGAACTACTAATAGTAGTAGTTCTACAACTAAAACAAAAACAATCTTCTGACAGCTTTGCTTCTTCTCTTTCAGAGTGTGTTCAATTGCAGGACTACTTTTAATATCTCCTTTCAAATAAATGCTTCCAGTATCTGAGGCAGTAAGCCTGTGTGCACCAGTTGCTGGGGAACATGGGTAGGAGGGTGCTGTTGCATCATGTCCTGTTTTGTTGGTCCCTTATTGACAGCTAGTTGGCCACTGTCTGACCAGAGGCTGGTTACACCTTCAGTCTGATCCAGCATAGCACTTCTTATGTTACTCTTATGTTAAATTTCCTCTTGATGAAAATCCATTATTTCAATTAATTCATAAACAAAGATATATTTCTTATCCTACATCCCTTCTTGTATTGGAAAATACATTCCAAAGATTAGCAACTTCCTTTCACATATTATATTTTTCAGGTACCTTGCAAACATCTCTCACATAGATTTTCCTTCTGAATAAGTTCATTTTTTTTCATATTACGATTACGGCAACCACAGGAGGTCCTTTTCATCTCACAGCAACATCTCTGGGAATAACAGAATGAGGCCTGAGCAAAACTTCCCTAAAGCAATTTCCTTTGAAGTCAACACCCCCCATTGTTCCGATAGTAGAATCTGAAGATAGAGAAGGTTAAGAACTATTACTTCACAATTCCACTCCTGGCCAATTGAGATTTGTTTTCTGCAGCCTAATTTGGGCCAATCTGATTTGAAAGGTTTCTGGCAACACTCTGAGAACATCGTTCCAAGGTCTTGTATGCATGATTGAAAGGAGTACAACTTCCCTGTGGATTCAGTCTGTTGGCACACACAACTACATCTAACATGGTAGATGGAACATGGGTTTTCAGAAGAACAATGTTTTGATTACCTACATCTATTCCTCTCTCTCCCATAATACTAGAACCTGGGGTCATCCCATGAAGCTGATTGGTGGGAGATTCAGGACAGATAAAAGGAAGTACTTCTTCACACTGTGCATAGTTAAACTATGGAATTCGCTACCACAAGATGTAGTGATGGCCACCAGTTTGGATGGCTTTAAAAGGGGGTTGGATAAATTCCTGGAGGAGAAGGTTATCAATTGCTACTAGTCCTGATGGCAATGTGCTACCTGGAGTATCAGAGGCAGTAAGTCTATATACACTGGTTTGGGGAAAACATGGGTGGGAGGGTGCAGTTGCACCATGTCCTGCTTGTGGGTCCTTGGTCAACAGCTGGACTAGATGTGTTAGCAGAACCACCTCCATTTTTAACAGGAAACTGTAAAATCTCCATTGCACACCAAGCAAAATGTCATAATGCCCTGTATGAGAATGTCTCCTTGTGTGCGTCCTTGCATCCTTGATTACTAATATAAACAAGAGTCCTGGCTCCAGCTGTCTGTGTCGAAGTTAACTCTCTGTAACTTACTGTCAGGCCAAAGGTATTGTTTACAGGACTGTTTAGCATAATTAGCTATGCCTCAGTGTTATGTTCTGATTGGTTAATGCTGCTACTGGGCCCTGCCCCTTGAAAGCTTTAATACTGTACCATATTCCCTATGTCTTTTGTCTGATTGCTCCCTTTGAAGAGACCAGGCCTTGATTACTAATCAATAAAGCACTTTTGAACCCTCTGTCATTGGAATGGTGGAGTCGTGCTTAAGGGCTGTTTGGATCTCGTCCTGAACATTGATCTAACAGATGGACCCTTGGTCTGATCCAGCATGGCTCTTCTTATGTTCTTATGGGTATGATTGTGCCCCCCTCTAACCAACTCATGCTAGCAGATCTTTGTAGGCATTGTTGGGACCCTGGGAAGGGCTCACAGCCCAGCAGGGGTGCACCTAAAAAAGCCAACTGGAGTTTCTCTTCCTCTTTACCATTGCAAGCTGCTTGTTACCCTGCCTCTTCTTCTGGCCCAGACAATGATGGAGGTGAGGAGGAGGATTGCCCAATTTCCCATTGGCTCCCTGCCTGTCAGGCAAGCAAAGTGGTAGCAATGATGAGAAAGAGGATAAAGAGGAATAGAAGCCAGTGACAATGGCAGTGAGAAGGTATACTCACTGAGGTGTGTGTGTGTGTTCATTGAGGGTTTCTCACCCAACGGCCCTCAAAAATCTTCTTGCTAGCTGAGCTCTGGCGTGATTTCCCAAGAATGGGATTGGCTTCCTTTGGTATCCAGATTCTGTCACTGCTCTGTTATTGAGCCCAGGGCTCTTGGAAGAAATTAGGTGCACAGAATCATAGAATCATAGTTCCCACAGTGCTGAGTCACTACTTTCCCACCAGAAGGAGCCATCATATAAATAAATGCTGTATGAAGATTGGTTGTGAGAGGCTTAGAATCATAGAATCATAGAATCGTAGAGTTGGAAGGGGCCTATAAGGTCATTGAGTCCAACCCCCTGCTCAATGCAGGAATCCACCCTAAAGCATCCCTGACAGATGGTTGTCCAGCTGCCTCTTGAAGGCCTCTAGTGTGGGAGAGCCCACAACCTCCCTAGGTAACTGATTCCATTGTCGCACTGCTCTAACAGTCAGGAAGTTTTTCCTGATGTCCAGCTGGAATCTGGCTTCCTTTAACTTGAGCCCATTATTCCGTGTCCTGCACTCTGGGAGGATCGAGAAGAGACCCTGGCCCTCCTCTGTGTGACAACCTTTTAAGTATTTGAAGAGTACTGTCATGTCTCCCCTCAATCTTCTCTTCTCTAGGCTAAACATGCCCAGTTCGGATGACTCACCTCAATTCTGCTTGTACCCACAAAGCCATGATGAATTTGTTAGATAATAATAATAATAATAATAATAATAATAATAATAATAATACAGCTAGCGACTACCACAGTGGCTTACAAAAAAGCGGAAATACTGGAAAATTGCCTCCCCTCCTGCATTCTTTTTCTCCATGTTGCACATTTTTAATCTGCACATCTGGCAAATTATGCAGTGCCCCCATTTTGGTAGGTGTGGGACAAGTGGGGACGGTATATCCCTGGACTGTGATAGGTAACCTGAGCCAGGGTGGGACTTTTGAGGTGCCAACACACATTCCTAGCCACCACAGTTGCCCATTCTCCATGATGTGCAGTGTTCATGAAAAGAAGAAAGATGGGGTTAATGGGAATGGGAGAAGTAAATCTTTAAAAAGAAGAAGAAAGAAACCAAAGAAAGAGGAGGGGGAGGAATATCCAACATATCACTTTAGAAAAGAACCCCAATTCTCAAAATTCATCTGCAGATAAATCTGTCCCCTTTCAAAGCCAGCATGATCTTTTGTATCTAGGGATGTACAATTCAGCAAAATGTTCTCAAAATTCCATAAGAAGATAAGAAGAGCCATGCTGGATCAGACTGAGGGTCCATCTAGTCCAGCACTCTGTTCACACAGTGGCCAACCAGCTGTCAGCCAGGGACCAACAAAGCAAGACATGGTGCAACAGCACCCTCCCACCCATGTTCCCCAGCAACTGCTGCACACAGGCTTACTGCCTCGGATACTGGATACTGCTTGTTCCCACTCAAATCTGTATCAGATTATTAGCTTTGATTTTTTTTCACATGAAAATCCATCCATATTATCAGACATATTTATCCAAATGAATGATCATGTGCACCTTTAAAATGTATGCACTCTCATCCCATTGATAAAAGCATATTTGTGTGCATTTCTCAATAGTAGGCATTTCTTGATGAATGTTTTTCAAATGCATGCATGCTGACAAATGCACTTTTTGTGAGTGTGCAACTCACATTGCAAGCTCAGAATTGTACGTACTTTTGAGCCCAGATTGCAGCTGAGACTATGTTCAATACAAAAGTTGCAAACTGGGTACATCATGATCAACAACAAACTGAAATAAATTTCTCATGCATCCCCATTTGTGCCACATACAAAATTTGATACAATTAAAACAAAAAGCCAGGATTGATTATTTTGTCATTCGACAGTTAGTTTAGACAGTTGGGATAAAGAGTATCCACTAGCCAGAGTGGAAGTTTGCTTAACTAGCATTGCATGGCAAACTAATGCTGATATATGTAGCTTTAAAAATATGCATTAGGGGAAGATATAGGTTCTTTTGAAGTGAAAAGACTTGATAAATTAAAGAGGTCTGAAGGTTTGTTGTTGCTGTTTTTCACCTTTTTGGTAAGTCCAAAACATATGGAGTTATATCTACGGTGACCATAAGGAAAGGGCTCCTGTATCTTTAACAGCTGTATTGAAAGGGGAATTTCAGCAGGTGTCATTTGTATGCATGTAGCACCTGGTGAAATTCCCTCTCCAGCACAATAGTTAAAGTTGCAGATCATGTGTATAATTGAATTTGGCCCTCATTCAACACCCCTGATTTAAATCAATGCTTGTCTCTGTGCTGATTTTGAAAGGAATGGAGGAGATTGAAACATAATGCCCAAGCATCTTATTCCCAAATAATAGCTCTTATTAGAAGGGGGGGGGGGCATTAGGATCCATAAAGATGCCTTGCTCAAATACTGTTTATAGATTTCTAAGGAGATTTGCCCTCCTCATCCATTTGAGAGCTACCTGGAGGTGCTAAACAGGCATCTAATAATTAAAGACATTGATGGGTTGAAAGGCTGTGTTTACCAGAGGTCCTGAGTCAAAATGTGGAGGGATTGATCTGGATTTTGGCCATAGTGTATGTGTGGGTGAGGTAAATTGCTTTAATCCTTCCACCATCCCCCCAATGTCATCCTGGTCCAGACTGGGCCCCCATGCTTGCAATTTTCATAGCCTGAAAGTGATCCATTTGTTTTCATGGGTCACTTTGTTGGAGTAATTATGGTACTCCTCTGCTCTACTCATGCTAAGGCCAGAGCTACACCAAGCAGGATAAAACACATTGAAAATGGTTTGAAAACTGTATATGGAGTGTGTCACGGGCCACAACAGTTGCCAGTATTGTTATAAACCATTTTAAAGCAGTAGTGTAGATCCTGCCTAAGTTCCTGGTCCAGAATGGACGCCTCCACTTAGAGTAAGTAAGACTTGGTTGCTAGCTTTGTCTGCAAATAATGTGTACCTTAGCCTTGGATTCAACTGAAGGATTTTTATCTCCCTTCATTTGCAATGGGAGAATTAGGCAGTTGCTCATGATTCTCCCCTTTGAATTTATGGGACTTAAAAGCGCTCAAGTTTACCTATTTTGTGTCTCTCCTCCTTCTCCTCCTCCTCCTCTCTTTTGACTTTGAAGTCCTTTGGATTTTTGTATAAACTGATATCACACCCTATGGAATGTTAGATGGTGAAGAAGATTATTAGCAGGAAATTATAGCACCAGAATCACATAATGGAGTCAAGAGGTGAAAAAAGTTGCAGCGTTACACATTTAAAGTATTTACTGTAGTTTAAGTTTTTAAAACTCCTTGAAAGTTGACCTTCTAAATTACACATAGCCATCTGTTTGTAAGAGCTCTCTGTTTCGTGAGATGTGGGAATAAGAGAGCTGAGCAAGAATTTCCTTGGGGCTAGATTCTTAGGGGAAGCATAACTAGAGAAGCATGACTGATAATTTCCCATTCTCCAAATCTCTAGAGTTATCAGCAAAGATAGTGAAGGGAGGATTTACGACGTGGAGGATACAGCTGATTAAAAAAAATGCACTTGCAATGGATGCTAAAATAGGAGCAGGGAAATCTTGGCTGGTGCTCAAAATTTAAATAGAGCATAAAAAAGCTGTTACTTTATTATTTTTGAAGGAACTAAAGGAATTCAACTTAGAATGCCTGCAGACAACTGACTGTAGTAAAATAAAGTGGAGAGCCTGTAAATCATGTCTTAGTAATGCAGCAATCTTATGTTCTAAATGAACAATAAATACAGAGAAGAAACGCTTTTTTTAAAAATAAAAAATAAATAAAAAAGGCTGCAGAAAGCAATTTAAAAATATATTAGAATTTAAAGAGTGCATGGGTGATATCAATAATCTACACAGTAACGATTTCCTAGTGCTGTGGATTCTGAGTTAGCTGCCACAATATAGAAAATAAACTCTTGCAAATTGGAATGATCATATTTTATTTTAAGAATCCATTCACACTGTATTGATTGCTGAAAAATAGAGCTGTGGGATCTCTATAAGAAATGCCTCTTAGGGGACAAAGTGGTGGAGTGTAAATTTCCTGCAGACCCATACAAATCTCTCTGAGTAAACACTGTGGTTTTCTGTAAAGGTCTCTTCTATATTACAGGTTGTAAAGCTTTCCTCTTTTAATCTCGGTATTACAGCATACTTAACTGTCACAGATTCCCAAGAGCTGTTGGAATGGCAGATTTCAACAGAAAAGTCCTGTATAATAATATTCTTGTTAGACTGTGTTATTTATACAGTATAAGTGGGCCTTGCACATTACAGATAACTAAAATTAAAGGTCCTCTCTCCTGGGTATTTACAGTTGAAGGTTGACGTACTGCAAAGCATTATACAAAGACTTCTTATAAAAGTTAGAGCAGATTCAAACATCCCTTTCTCTAAGAGGAAGTAGGTTTTAGCTACGGCTGAGCTGAAATTGGGGTGGGTGGATGGAGTTTCATGGAAACCTTGATGACATCATAAGTGGTGATTTAGAGTGAAGGTTATGCCACTTGTGATGTCATCGAAATTACCAGGTTCAAAAGCATTTTTTCCTGGCTGATAATACTAGTTTGAATAGGTTGGTGGGTAATGTCCTTTCCCAACTCATAATGGTAATTTGAGTTTCTCTGTGGGCTTAGCTAGACCAGGCTATATCCCAGGGTGATACCCGGGATTGTCCCTGTGCATCCAGATGACACACAGGGGATTCTAGGCTCAGGGAGGGATCAACCCTCCCTGGCCCTGGGATATAGCATGGTATTTGGGCATGGTATTTTTCACGGTCTTGGGCTGAGCCCAAGACTGTGGAGCGTGTGGCCTGTTTTCGTGGCTTGCCCCCGGCTACGCGTGATTACTGGTGCGTAGCCAGGAGCTGCGCCCATTGGGGGCAGGTTGGGGGGGGGAGCAGGGAAAACAATTAAAAAAAAACTTACCTGGGCACACGAGCGTTCATGTGCATCTGGCCCTTTAAGAACAACAACAAAAAATGGCGGGCGTAACACCTGTCTTTGTGAGCTCATCACCCTCGTGTGTAAACGAGTTGCATTGTGGGCTCTCCCTTCCTCTCGCCTGGAATTTAAGGTAGGTCTAGCAAAGGCCTGTGTCTGTGTGCTTTTAGCAGGTCAGACCTCAATACTCTTATTGGTACAAGATACCTGGAATGCTAACAAAAATTATGTTGCACTAGCAAAAGGGACTGAAAACCCTTTGTCCCAGATAATGCTGTTGGCATTGTGCTAGAGGTCCCTTTTGCAAGTGCAATGTAATTTATCTTAGCGCACATATCACACTGGATACTCCCCCAAAATATGTAATTTCAAATACTTCCTGGATAAGGAATATGTCAGTAAGCATTAGGAATTTTATTTATTTATTTGTTTGTTTAGTACATATCCAATCCTCCCAATAACTAATGTTCCACCATCTTAATTACATAGGAATGCTCAAGAGCATCTATTACTACTGGAATGGCTCCATTGCTACTGGATGTTCATTATTATTATTATTATTATTATTTATATAGCACCATCAATGTACATGGTGCTACTTATTGGAGCACGTAGGGTACGTGGTTCCAAATTCTTCCCAGCTCAATTGATTAGCATGAAAAGCATTCAGGACTACACATCTCAGCTGACTGGCAGCAAAAGAGGACCATCCAAGCTTTAAGGCTGAGATAATTTCTGCTTGAAAAACTGACTCTCACTGTTGTACCCCATCAGTTTGCTAAAGTGGGTGAGAAGGTTTGAGGCCTACTGAAGCAAGGAAATAAAGTCAGTCCTTAAGGACCTGGACTTTTTCTGTTGGGAAGAGGTACACCTCCAGTTAAGATTTGTTACATAGTTAAGTTTCATTTCTTCAATGTTAGAAGAGTACTTTTTGTTTTCAGGGAAGAAGCTATAAAAGAGAGACAGAGAGAGACAGACGGGGGAGAACCAGAGAAAGACCAAGCCATAAGGAAGGAGCAGAAAGATGCAGCTTGAAAAATTATAGGTGCAGCTTAGGGTAAAAGAACTTTTTACAGCTTTTATTTTCTTTTAATGCATTTTGTATCACTCAGCTCTACTGACCTTCATTGTAATTTTGTTGTTTTAATTCACTAGTAATGCACAAGTGTGTGGAGTGTCACTCACCTCATGTCTACAGCCTAAAACCCATATTACTAGGCAGAGAGGAGTAGCTCAGAGGGTCTAGGTCATAAGAACGAACCCTGACAGGAGGGTGAAGGAAATTAATGAGGGGAGGCTTCTAGGCCCTTTCTAAGCTCCCTTGGATATAATTGCAGTGTGACAAATGTTAATGGCTCATCATACTAGGTTGGTATAGGAAGTGAAAAGCTCAGCTCAGGTGAAAGTTAAAATAAGTGAATCTGGGGCCTTAGCTAGGCCCAAGGTTTAGCCTGGGATCATCCCAGCCTGCTCCCGGGATATCCTGTGTGTCATTTACATGAACAGGGATGACCCCGGGATAAACCTTAGCTAAGGCCTACGTGTGAGTGAAATCAGGGCTGAATTAGTTGTCTGAGGGCCTTGCTAGACGATGGGTTAGACTGGTGAGAGCCCCGGGCTTGCCCCTGTGCATCCAAATGACGCACAGGGGATCCTGGGCTCAGGCAGGGGTAACCCTCCCTTGGCCCAGGATAATCAGCACCACTTGTGGCCTGGTATTTCCCATGGTCTCGGGCTAAGCCTGAGACTGCGGGTGTGTAGACCGGTCTGCCGCTTTTCCCGTCTACCACAATTAAATGCGAGTAGCCGGGAAAAGTGGCAGACAGGGCCCAGCGCTCCGCAGGAGTGCTGGGCCCATCGGGGCAGGGGGAGAGATTGGGTGGTGGGGAGATCGTAGGGGGAAAAGCAGAGATCGCGGTGTGTGTGTGTGGAAAGCGGGTTTTGCAGGGGGGCAGAAAGTGGGGATCGCGGGGGGGGGGGGAAGTGGCCAGGGTGGGGCAATCGGGGGTGGGGGAGTGGGGAACCTTTTTTAAAAACAAACAAACACTTACCGTTGCCGGTGGTGTGCTCCTGTGCACCCGGCCCTTTAAGTCTAAAACAAAATGGCAGACACAACAGGGCCTTCCTGTAGCCCATCGCGTCTGATGTGTGGATAGGAGCGACAGCCCGTGCTACTTGTAGCATGGGCTGGCCCCTCCACACACGCGGATTTTCAGGTAGGTCTAACAAGGCCATAAAACAAGCCCGTCTAATATCCAGCTTGGATCACCCACCATCCCTACCTATATTCAGACACTACTGAGAGCTATTTCACCAAGTAAAGGTCTAAGAGAACCCAAAGGAAAGACAAAATATATACACTAGACCTTTACGTTCTCGTTCTCGTTCTCATTCTCATTCTCTCTCTCTCTCTCTCTCTCTCTTTCTCTTTCTCTTTCTCTCTCTCTCCTTGTTTGGTCTCACAGCTTGTACTTTAAGCCCCAGGCTCAGTCTGGCTTTCTTGTTTGCTATTAAGACACTTCCTTTCAAGATGTCCTACTACCCTCACAAAACTGATAAAGGGGCTGGGAATGGTTTTTCTGACTTCTCATATGGGTCTCTAACTCTGCTGCCAGGCCACACAAATGGTCTGTTAGCTGACCTTGAGTTCAAATACAGAAGACAAAAGCAAAAGGAAAGGAAGGAATTGGCTGAGAAACAACACTGCTACAAGGCAAGGGCAAATGAAAGAAGTCACAAGTCAGAAACGAGTGCCTGAATGACTCTGGAATCTGTACACAAATGTACAAAATACTACTAGTAATTATGCTATATCTGTCAAATTCATGAAAGGATACAAATCTTGCATCTCATCTCCCCCCCCCCCCCCACTTTCAGGACTTCCATCAAGGAGATGGCATAACTCCAGTGACAAGCACATCCTTTGCATACTGACAGTCACGGCTTTAAGAACGTAAGAAGTGCCATGCTGGATCAGACCAAGGGTCCATCTAGTCCAGCACTCTGTTCACATAGTGGCCAACCAGCTATCGGCCAGGGACCAACAAGGCAGGACCTGGTGCAACAGCACCCTCCCACCCATGTTCCCCAGCAACTGGTGCACACAGGCTTACTGCCTCGAATACTGGAGATAACACACAACCATCAGGGATGGTAGTCCCTAGCATTTCCAGTTAAAAGGATCACAACCCTCAGGGCTATGAAAGACGTCCGCATCCTACTTTGGAGGGTAGAGAATTTCCAGTGGGAGTAGACAATAGGTGGACCAATGCTCTGAAGAAATATCAGGTAGATCTTCATGCTCAATCCTTTTTGCTCTCATTCTTAAAACATTCCCTTTCCAATCTTAGAACAGTGCTTTGTGCATAGGAGCAAGGATTCCATAAACTTTCCCTCAAAAATAATTGGGGACCATGCACTCAATACGATGCAGGATGGTATGCCCAGGATTCCTGTCTCTCAATCTCTAGTACCAGTAGTCAGGGATATGCATAATTCCAGACACTGGACTTGAAAACATGCACAGTATGAATCAAATTGTTAGTAAGGTCAGTTTTCACAACACTGAATTCAGATCCCCCCCTACCTTCAACCATTTCTCTTCATTGGGATAAGATAGGATGGGATGGAGAGAATGTTCATTCTTATGCAGAAGACAACAGATTAAGTGCAAGAACCAGTGCTTCATATACTGTGATCGGACTTATCAATTTCGATTTTGCTCTGTTTCTCATTTTTCCCAGTCTAAACTCTGGTTCTTCTTCAACTTTGATAATTTATCCAGCCTTTTTCAGTTTGTTTGAACATTCATAAGCATATTTCTTCTAATCCATGTACTTACGTATGCATTTTTGCCTAATATGCACATTTGTGCAAGCAATTTTCCTAAGGTAATGCATTTTTGAATGCTGTTTTCCCTGATATTTGCATTTATTTATGCATTCTTGAATTCATTAGAAACCTTCGTGGCAAAATTCAGCAATGTGCAAATTTCAAAGGAGTTTTTGTTTGCATAGTGGTTTGAAAATGTGGAATTAGGTGAGTTGGTATTAAAATGTGAACTGAATGAATTTCTCCCCCATCTCTGTCTTCCTGGTCCTGAATTCCAGAAGATGAATGCTGCTGCTAGAAAGAGAGCAGGCAACGGTGGCAAGATGGATGTCTGGGAAGGAGTGGAAGGAATTTGGCGGGTGGTGGTGGTGAAATGGCTCCCAGCAATTTTGGTGAGCGTACTGCCACTGGTAAATGGAGGCAAACATGCTGCCCCAAATTCCTAAAAATGCTCCCCTAGCTTCAACATTTCAGAATGGGTGGCAAAGTTGGAGGGGAACACTTTGGTTTTGGATCTGCCTTGGTGATTTTTGTTGTTATTTTTCCTTTTTCTCAGAAAAAGAAAGAAAGAAAGATAGCTTGCCAGGGTTGTGTTTTTTTTTACTTGTTTGTTTGACTTGAGAATAAATCGTGTTGAATCTGTGACTTGATTATTAAGTCTGAATTAGTGCCAAAGAGAAACAAAACTCCTTCTGGCAATATCCATTCATCCATTATGTGATACTTCACACTTTGGCATTAAAGGAAACATTCAGGATGAGCATCTCTTACACAAACACTTGAAGTGACGTTTAAAATACTGTGCTTCAGAGGAATGAGTATTTGTTCATTTCTTTGGTCAAAATCCATTCAGAAAAGGAAGGTCACCCAAGGCCTCCTTCTCCAGTATGCCCTGTGGAAGCGTTTCCTTGGGAGAAAGTGCATTGGAGTGCTTAAAGAATATTCTCTGGAGGTTGGTTTCCTTTCTTTTCTTATACATCTTATAAGAATTCTTATATTTTTATATTTATAAATCCATATAGATTTTTTTAAAATAATAAATCTATATGGATCATAGTACGGAGATAAGAACCCACAATTTTCTATGGTATTTAAAGACTGCTTCATAAAGCATGCGGAATTAAAACTGCTACTACTACCATGTCCTGTATATCAATCACAAATTCAATTCTTTCCCTGTGGATCCTTGGGCATCTTTAAATTAAGTGGAAACCACATTGCTCACATTTGTGCTTCCTATGTTTTGGCACAATTGTTCTGGGCTGCATTACATAGATGGAGAGGGGTGAGTGCATGCTTTAAATTAAATACTTCCCCTCTGTTCACTTCAGTTGAGACAGCACCATCTACTTCCAGAAGATCACATCCTTTTTTAGGATGTTACCACTTTTAAAATGGTTCATTTAGTGGCGGAATTTGCAATGGATATTGTGGGAGATGCCTTACTTGTTCATGACATCATGTAATTGATCTGCAAATTTCCGTAAGTGGCCAGTCGCAACTGTGTTATAACTCACTCATTTAAAGAAGTCATTTATTTTACAAGAAAGCACCACCCCCACAGAAAGGGACATATCAGAAGACTTGGGGAAACCCCAAAGTTTGCAGAAGTACAAAAAAAAACTTTTAAAAAATAACTCCCAAAAGGAGGAGACACACCAAAAAAAGCTCAATGAGAGAGAAGCATGCTCAGTGGCTACAGCATGCTGGCTGACGGAGGGGGGTAATGAAAAGGGGAATGTAATGGAACATCCTGCAAAAGGGCATGGTTGGCTGAAGAGGAACATTCCATGTTGCAATGAGGATGATCAGGGCCCTGGAAACAAAGCCCTATGGAGAGAGACTGGAAGAACTGGACATCTTTAGACTGGAGAAGAGAAGATTGAGGGGAGACATGATAGCACTCTTCAAGTACTTGAAAGGTTATCACACAGAGGAGGGCTAGGATCTCTTCTCATTCATCTCAGGCCATAGCTAGACCTAAGGTTTATCCCTGGATCGTCCAAGGGTCAAACCTGTTCATCCAGGTGACACACAGGGGATCCAGTGCTCAGGCAGGGGCGAACCCTGGATGATCCCAGGATAAACCTTAGGTCTAGCTGTGGCCCCAGAGTACAGGACACGGAATAATGGGCTGAAGTTACAGGAAGCCGGATTTCGGATGGACATCAGGAAAAACTTCCTGATTGTTAAAGCAGTACAACAATGGAACCAATTACCTAGGGAGGCCATGGGATCTCCCACACTAGAGGCCTTCAAGAGGCAGCTGGACAACCATCTGTCAGGTATGCTTTAAGGTGGATTCCTGCATTGAGCAAGGGGTTGGACTCAATGGCTTTATAGGCCCCTTCCAACTCTACTATTCTACGATTCTAGGTTCAGATCGCTGTGAAAACCAGCACTGTCATTCTGAACTAGTGCTCAATCTCTCTCTCTCTCTTTGCCCCTCCCTCTCTCTTGAAAGAATGCATTTCTTCAGTAGAACTTGACAAGACCTTGTTTTGTAGGGGAGATTTGTAAATGACAAATCTCTTTAAATTTCAGCTTGATCACATTAGTCAGCCTTGTGGAAATCCTAAAGTATCGCAAAAGTGTTGTACAGCAAGGCATATGTTTTGACAGTATAACAAATGGTGAAAACATGAGATAATCTCATGTGACAAAAACATCCCTTTATGCCTTAAAGGCACTGATTTACAATGGGTATTTATGGTGCTTTGGTACAGTCTGCACTGCACAAAACTATTTACAAGAATAAAAAATAGCTGCTAAGTACCTTAAGGTTTTATTATCAGAAACTTTGGGTTATGAAACTAACTCAGGAGAAAGCTGCTTAAGGTTTTAATTTTGTTTCTTTCAGCTACAATTCACAAGCTATTTACTAGGGCCAAGCTAGTGCTATTTCCATGGACTTCAACGAGACTTCTGTATCACGGTTTTGGAGAGAAATATGAGTTGTCACCGTGAGTACATTCTTAGGGTACCACCATTAGCTAATGGTATATTTAGGCTGAATCACATCCATGGAATAAGCCACAGGTTGAGTGTGATGCAATAGCAACTGAAGAATAATTTGCACAGCCAGAATAAAGGTAGCAAAAGTCTGGTACAATAAAACTTTTCTTGGCAAGCTATTATAAAATCAGTTTTATTAGAAGCACTTGCTCCACGGTTGGGTTTAATAAATTTCCCATTGGGATCTTTTTGATAAAATAATGAGTAGCTTGCCAGAATGCTGTTATCGTTAACAATGTAGTTACACTACTGAACGTGGCTGCCTATCTATGTCACAAACAAAGAAAACCTGTCAAATCGAAGTTGTATTATGATCAATACAAGCCTGCATGAATTCTTCTTAGCGACAGTCTTTGTAACTAAGTGTGCGACCCTATGCAGGTTTAGACTGAAAAGCCCTACAAGTATACAATACAAGTATTATTATTTTTTAAAAAATAAAAATGCAATACAAATATTTTACAGAATATACATCAAAAGATTATTATATTTATATTGACTTGTATTCCACCTTTTCCCCAGTTGTGGGATTCAAAGCGGCTTTACAAAATCTAAAGCATATGCAAGTAAAACAAGAAAATAGAAATATACAAAAGTTAAATATATAAACATTAAAAAGCACTTAAAAGATTAAAAGACAAATGTCATCTATCTATCTATCTATCTATCTATCTATCTATCTATCTATCTATCTATAATCTGCAGCACACTAACAGGTCCAGACTATTCCCAAAAGACCTGCTGGAACAAAAAAGGGTTTTGCCTGCCTCTGAAAGTGTAACAAGGTGGGAGCCAGTCTAGCATCCTTGGGAAGGGAGTTCCAGAGCTGGTAAACAACACAGGGTGGTGATTAAGGACATAGAATAATTTCATTTCAGTTTGCAATTAATCAGAAATGGCCCCATTTGCAACCTGAAATGGAAAATAGTGCTGTGCTGAACATCTCGACCATTCCATTTTCGGCAGTTCATGGGTGATGGGGGGAGGGAATGAAAACTCAGGCGAAAGAGGCTGGGAGAGGTGAGAATTTCAGAGAATTTTCTCCTTGGGGAGGGGGACAGGGTTACCATGTACCTTTTTAAATGTAGCCAGTTGTTGAGGGGGGCTCCTTTCTTTCTTTTTAATTTTTTTTTTAAAAAACACCCCTAGCATTTTCAGAAGCTGAAGAATTTTTCCTGAATGCTTATTGGAGAGGGAGAAGCCACATGGTCTCCAATAGGCATTCACTAAGAACAGCTGGGCTCCTTCAAATGCCGAGGGGAAGGGAGGTTTGAAAACCTAAAACTAAAATAAAATAGGAGGAAGGTCCCTCAACAACTGGCTATGCTTTAAAAAGCTATGTGGAAATTGTGTCCCCCTCCCCAAGGAGAAATTTCTCTGAATGTTCCCCTCCTTCCTGTGAAAGAGGCAGAAAAAACAATGCCTCTTGCACAGGGAGAGAGAAAGTTCCTGAAAACAGGGGGCAGGATTCGGCCCAGCACTAATGAAAAATGAATGGGAGCTCACGCCCCCCTCTAAACACTCACACATTCCCAAGCTTCCAGTTGCATTTGAAAAATGTATAATTTTAAAATATTCATTTTAAAATATGCATTTTTTTAAAAAAGAGATACACATTTTCAAGTTTTAGTCAATGGGGAAAAGTGAGCACAGCAATCTACACATTCCTCATTTGAACAAAAATAAAAACAGGTTGGAAACGAAAAAGGCAGTGAGGTGAACGAAGCTTTGCAGTGGTGTTCACAGAATGTTTGGTGAGGCTGAGCATCTCTGGTTCTCCTATTCCCAGGGGCGACGTAAGGAGCTATGCACGTCTACGTGTTGGGAGATGAATTTACACAGATGCTGCGTAAATTCCCTCCTCTCTGCCTTCCAAGGGGGCACGGGACGAATTCTCACTCATTGTATACTTTCAATATACAGAGCATTGTAGAATCAGGAAGAGTTATAGCCTTCCAATCCTGAATGCCTGTTGTAATGGGGTTTACAGGCCAATGTGTTCAGGACTGCAGGTTATGTGTGCCACAAGTTTAAAATTATTCCCAAGCTTAAAAGAATCTTGCCCTTGGGGACAAAGTGCGTTAAGGAAACTATTCTCTTCAGAATTGTTGCGCTGCATTTGCTGGCATAGACAGTACATCCATTAGTGCTAATGGGAGGGAGGTACATCGCTTCACCCCACACATGCAGAGAAAGTCTTTCCCCAAAGGCAAGGCTCTTAATTCCTTTCCTGAATGAATTCTTCATGGAAATAGAAAGCGCTGGTGTTGCACTGCAGGGAGGGATCCTGGGGATTAATGACATGCATTTACAAGTTGAACACCTAGCGAAGAACCACAAGAAAGGGGCTAAATGTTATTTAAGACTCTTACAATATTAATACTGTTTGTAAATAGGCTCCGATGGTGTCTTTTTTAAAATGCCAGCGTGGGAGTAGATCTAGCTGGAGTTCCAGTTCACGTATTGGTTTGAAACTGAAAAATTAGGTAAATTCACATGAACTTGTAAAACAAAAGGATTTTTTTTTTAAAAAAATGTAACTTAATTTCCCCTTACTGGAAGGTGTGCAGGAACTTCAGCTGGTGCAGACTGCTTAGACAAGTCCCAGTCTTTAACAAGAGGACACCAATATTGTACGTTTTCCTTGGCTTCCAATATGATTCCAGGCCCAGTTCCAAAAGTTGGTTTTAACCTCTAAAGCCCTAAATCAGGGCTGGGCATCCTGATGCTCACCAAATATTTGAGACTAAAACTCCCGTTATCCCTGCCCACTGGCCATGCTATTTGAGGTTTATAGGAATAGTCAAAAACATCTGGGGGGCACTCAGTTGCCTACCCTGACCGCAAACGGTTTGGGAACAAGGTATCTCTCAAGGATTCATCCATACTTCATGATTTATTCCCCCCAGCTGTACCCATCAAGTGTGCACATCTTCCAAATCTATGCATTTTCTTTCATTAATCAAAGTATGTTACTATGCCTTTTTTTGAAAGTATCCATGTTTTCCAAGCACATTTTTAAAATATGTGCATTTTTAATACAGCTTCATTTGTGTTTTACTTAGGCCTTAGCTAGATCTGCTTGATAATCCAGGATGGAGGAGGGAAGATCTCTCATTTCGATTAACATGAGACCCCCTCCTCCATTTACATGTGAGGCGCAACGAACTCAGGAAGAGAGGCATCGTGCCCGCCATTTTTTATGTTTAAAGGGAAAGCAGCACATGCATGCTCTTGTGCTTAAGGTAGGTCTTTTTTAAAAATTTAACTTAACATCCCCACTCCCCTCACCCTACCCCCAATTGGCGCAGCTCCTGGCTCCGGACGAGTAATGGCGTGGAACTGGGTCAAACTGCGGAACGTGCCTGAGACCACAGAAAAAGTGGGCCCAAAGTGGAAGGCTCTATCCCAGGGCAAGGGAGGGATGATCCCTTCCTGATCTCGGGATCCCCTGTGTGTCATGTGGACGCACAGGGACGATCCCAGGGTTCGCCCCCTGATAAAGCCCAGTCTAGCTAAGGCCTTAGTGCTGTGCTGAAAATTTCTCCCACAAAAAATTCAACCATTCTCATTCAATTTGATAGAAAAGAAATTGCATTCGAAAACAAATTCAAGGGAGTAGAAATTTCGGGGAAATTCTCATGGATTCAGTTCAGGGTTCTTGTGCTTACTTTACTTACGAGATGACTGAGGAATATCCTGTATGAGTATCCTGTCTTTCATTGTACAGTCATCTCTACGACAGCCTATAGGCCTTAGCTAGACCTAAGGATTATCCTAGGCAAATGGAGGGGTCGTCCCTGCCTGCTCCCGGGATCCCCTGTGTGGCCTTTAGATGCACAGGGATGATCCTGGGACAAACCCAGGATATAGGCCTGGTCATAGACTCCTTGGCCATAGACTCCTTGGCTTCCCACACTTCCCACCTAGGGGAAGTCATTATAAATGTATTCCTCCCGTAGGGCATTTTGAGATCAGCCTGGGAGACTGTAGAGCAGTAGTGAGATGTGTAATAGAAAGGAAAATATAGACAACGGTACCCTCAGCCTCCTCACAGTGATCAATTAAGGTAAAAAAACACCACCAACACATACATTCAAAATATATTATAAAATGCCTTGATATGTCGAAAAATGGAAGCCCCTTTCATGGGGAAAGAAAACTTTCAGGAAATTCCCAAGATTTTTCTTTTCTTACCCCCTAGAAATAAAAGGACACTTTTCGGAATTTTCTCACCTTTTCTTCACCATTATTTTTTGTGATGGCTGCATTCCCTAGGTATATAGTCATCCTAGGTATATAGAGGATGCAAAATGGGGGGCCAGACTGACAACACAGTTGATGCTGTTGCCACTTTCATTGGCAGTGCAAAAAAACCTCAAAACCCTTAGGAAAAAGTAAGAAAAAAGCTGTTCTTCAAGACTGTTTTATGTATTTTATATAATATTTTTGTTTTCTATGTTGTTCCCCACCTCAATCCAGAGCATCCTTCCTCAAACTGGGGCGCTCCAGAGATGCAGTCCAACACATCTGGAGTGCCCCAGGTTGAGGAAGGCTGATCCAGAGGGAGAGGAGGGTAAGAAATAAGATGATGATGATGATGATGATGATGATTTGGCATTGGTGATGCCCAGCTGTGACAAGAGTTTCTCTTCACCCACAATTTCTCTATGATCAAATCGGGTGGAGAAATTTGAGAGGCCACTTGTGCACAGCTCTAGTTTTATTCCATGAATCACATCGCTGGCTTCAAAATGTATGGACTTTGACCATACTTTGTGTTTGGGTTTGTATTCCATTCTGGGAGGCACAAGCTAGGTAAATTATATTCAAAAATAATCTGAACCCCATTTGTCATACATCACCAGTGCCAACACACTTGAAAGCTAGTAGGCATCATGTGAAAATAACTCACAGATTTACTGCTGCTTTTTCGTCAAGTGTGAGGTTTGTAAACTTCCCTGATCAGCAGACCTTTCATTGCTTTGATACTTATTTTGAAGGGCCCAATTCATTCTTCTGTCCTACCTCTGCAAATAATGATCTTGTTGTATTCCAGGCTGCAGGAAACTACCAAGGAGGGAGAGAAAAAATGACACCAAATTTCAAATTATTCATCCTTTCCCCCAGTTCTTTAGTGAAAGTTTCCTAGATGGATAGATGAGAACTCCTTTTCAAACAAAGCAAGGTTGCAGGCTAAATTTGGCTGTGGCTGGCATACTCATCACACAGCTCCATTAGTAGACGGCTATCCAAATGTGCCTGTGGGTAACCTGCCAGTATCAGATATTCATAATATGACTAGAACACAAACACACACACACACACACACACACACACAGAGTTGTTGAAATGCTATGACAGTCATGACATTGCCTGCCTGCCTGCCTGTATTTCCCCAAACCTAAGCTACGTCAGGAAGCGTTTTCAATCCTGCAGTCAGATAAGAACAGAGCAGGTCTTGAAGTCAGAAGAATTCAACTCTTTCTCTGGGGCAGCACTCTGTCACTAAAGCCAACTACAGCAATGTGTACTGCAGTTTTGCTTATTAAATGTGCAATATATATATATATATATATATATATATATATATATATGTATGTATATATATATATGAACAAATTATAGTTCTCTCATTCTCAGGCATTTGGCAGCTTATTATATTTTTTCCATTTTTGTAAACCACCCAGAGAGCCTCAGCTATGGGGCAGTATAGAAATGCAAACAATAACAACACAAAATCCAGCACTGGTAATAAATAATCTCCATAGTACAGGTGGGATGATGCCTACACTCCATCAGTGGGAGGAAACGTGTACATTTGGGCAAATGCGCGTGAAAAGGCACAAACATTTTCATGCGAAGAGAAAAAAAGAAGACACTTGAATTGGAATGACCTTCAGGGTGGAATTCAGAGAGCCTTGAGGATCTCCGGTTTTGAACAGTCACACTTCTCTACATCTTTCCCTGGGCACAGGAAGCAGGCGAGGCTGCATACCAATGGAAAGATGACTGTGCAATGAAAAATACGACACTTGCACAGACCCTTTGGCCAGCTCAACAGCTCTTGCTGTTGCTGTTGTTAATTGAAATTTTACAGATCGTTCCAAACAGGATTCTTTTAAATGTCACTGGCCATGTCTAGACCATGCCTTATCCCAGGGGCAGGGAGGGAAGAACCCTCCATTTCCCCAGGATAACTGGGATGGCTTTTAGCCCAATTTTTCCTGCGGTCGTGGGATCGTCCCAAGACTGCGGGGCTCTCCACCGGCCGGCGAGGAGGGAGGTGGGTGGTGGTGGTGGTGGCGGTGGCAAGGACGCCTCTTCCTCGTCTCTTTTACAGGCAAGTTACACGATCGTTTTCGGGGTGCACTGGGGGCGGATGGAAGCGCCCTGAGTACGACATGTGGAATTGCCTCCAGTTTCATCCCTGCTCCTCATGAGTAAATGTGAGGAGCAAGGAACCAGGCACTGGGAACGGCGCTCTTCAGGCACTCTGTGCCCATCGGGGGACGGGGACAGATCAGGCACTCTGTGCCCATCGGGGGTTATTTTTTTAAAAAAAAAACTGACTTTTTTGTTGGAGCGCCCACGCGCTCATCTTAAGTAATAATAATAATAACATGGTGAGTGTGACATCCTCTTCCCTTCCTGGATGTCATGCGCTGCTTGTGGACAAAGAGGAGGATCTCATGATCAGCATATCACGAGATTGTCCCCCCTTTTCTCTCCAGTGTAGACATGCCCACTGATTTTAACCATTCATTGCCCTGAGCTCCCTTACTGAGAAATAGACAGGATGTCGGCTTTTAAAGCAAATTAAATAAATTAAAGCCTTCCTACCACCCATGGTTACGCCACTGAAATTTTCTTCTGTTTTGACCCCTCCCACAAAAAAAGCAGACTCCTTTCTATCAAACTGAATTAGAATAATCAACGAAACACAGAAAAAATGTTCTGCATACAGCACTCTTTGCAGCCATGATTTATTGTATACTTATTGTACTACATACATTGATCCATACTGATGGTGTCAGAGTAAGCATAATTTGACGGTGTACTTTAATTTGCATGTAAATACATGTGACATGGAATAATTTGCCCTATTTGAAATTCACCTCTATCAACTGGAAAGAGTGAAGGGAAGATTGGTAGAAAACAGTGTCATCTTTCGTTCTGGATAGTTGGCTGTAATCAGCTATATTCCTCCACCATGACAAAAGAGAAGAAATCTAGGTGCTTCCTTTGAGGATCTTTTAAATCAGCTGGTATATTAATTCTCTCACTGGGAAAGAGAAACTGAACTTCACACTCTGGGTGGATGTGAGTTTGAGAGAGAGACTGACTCCTGTGGGACCTCTGAGTCCATTAGAATTTTAAAGTGACAGCATTGTTATTGCCTCAGTAAAGCTTCTGGCTGTGTCCCCAATGAACTTAGTAGATATAAAAAAGGAAATAATAGACTCCTGCTGTCTTGTGGCAGTGCACTGCCTAAGGACCTTGAAGATCGATTCGAACAAACCTAAAGGGTTATATCACAGTGAAACTTTAATTACGTATTCACAGGTTTATACAGCAGGGACTGCATGTGTACATGGTTAATGGAGGCAAAATCTGACCCATTTTAAAGTAATCAATGAGGCAAAAGTTTTAAAAGACTCCAGGTAGAAGGTATTAGCTTTTTCCCCCAAAAAACTTTTGAGATTTATCTGGTAAACATGTTCACACAGAACTACTTTGGCACAAGAATACAAGACAGAGGTTGGGTAAGGGCCCCAAGTGCCAAAGTACTTATTTGCCCCCACAAAACACAACAAGATACCCATTTCATATGAGGAAAAATGGTATTCCACAGGGATACCTCTCCCCAAGAAAAATAACGGGACAAATATACACACACTCCAAAAAGAACATGGAAGGTTTCTCCCCACTTAGCTCTGCAGCCTCAGTAGAGGAGAGCTAACGATAGCTAAACATTTTCCAGTATGAACCTGGCAATCTGCATGGTATCCGTCAATTGCTTTGATATAGTTTTTGGTTTTTTCCTCTCTCTGTCAGCTCAGCTGTGCCATTTTGATGCATTCATAGGAGGGAAAAACACAAAGAAATTATTCACTTCAGATCCCCACAGGTATTGAAAGAGCAAAAACTCTCACTTCAGCTCTTGTAATTAGTATAATTATTACTGAGGTCAGTACTCACCTGAAAAGCATAATACAAATACAAAAAACCCTGCAAAACTTTCATTATTAGAACAACACACTCTCTCACACAAACACTTTTCCAGGCAATTCTATCTTGACTTGCAATCTGTTATCTTAATTATTTCTTTGTTGCCAGCATGGATGAGAAGATTGTTAATACCTAATTGTTAATCTGTTCTCCCTCTTTTTCTTAAAAAAAATATCCTTTCATTGTAAAATATTTAATACATTTTATCTTCCTTACCATATGCCTTATCCATGCATTTAAATATAAAGACAATGGATTTCAGTTCAGCTGCCTATCAGGCACCAGAGAGAGCTTTAGATGCATTTAAAATAAAGGATTATATATTTAAATTAGTTCATTGTTGTGAGAGAAGATGGCAGAAACAACTTTTTAAAATATTAAAACACAAATGGTGGCCTGAGGGCTATCAGATCTGGTCCATGACACACTTTGTTTTCTTGCTTCAGATATCGGCTAAAATGTTGGGAATACATGATTTTGTAACAAGTTTTGTAACTGGTGGTAACGCAGTGACAGAGCACATGCTCTGCACGGAGAAGTTCTCACGTTCAATCCCTGGCATCTCCAAGTAGGGCTGGCAAAGAATTCTGCTTCAAAACCTGGAAAGCCACTGCCAGTCAGTGTTGACATACTGGGCTAGATGGACCAATGGTCTGATTCAATGTAAGTCACCTGAGAGAGCGCCTTCTCCCTTACCAACCTACCTGGTCACTGAGGTTATCAGACAACATGCTCCTGGTGGTTTCACATGGACCTATGCCCTGACTGGAGTCCACCTGGCAGAGAGCCTTCAGTGTGGTGGCCCCCTGTCTTTGGAATGCCCTGCTCCTGGAGGACAAGCAGGTGTGCAAGACTGCATTGCTTCCAGTGCCTCCTGAAAACAGCTCTTTTCCAGGAAGCATTTCTTAACTTACCAGCCATGGGTTTTATTGACATAATGTTTTTAAAATGAATAATTTTAATATGGTGTTTTAATCATAGAATCACAGACTCGTCTTTTTTATTGTCTTACCTTATTGTTCACTGTTCTGGAATCTACTCTAGAAATGAAGCATTATACAAATGTTATAAATAAATAAATAAATAAATAATGTAGGGATATGTGAATCAGCCAAACTTGAGCTTGCTGAAGTTCCCTGAATTCCTCCCAGTTGAAGGTTATTCCAACTCAAGTGAGAAGGACCATAGACCTCAGTCATAGGCCATGGCTAGATGCGGAGGTTGGAGGGCGACGATCTCACAATTTTATGATCGTGAGATTGGTGCTCTCGTCTACATGTAGCGGGCAACATTTTGGCCACCATTTTGAGTTTATTTTTTAAAAGGAAAAGGCGCTTACAAGCACTCAAATGCAAGGTAATGTTTTATTTTTAAAAAAAACCCTCCCCCCCACCCCACCCCTGATGGGCACAGAACTCCTGAGGAGCTCTGTGCCCTGTGCCCAGTTCCTGGCTCCTCCCAGTTACTCACGAGGAGCCAGGACAACCCATGATGCCTGGCCACACTTTCTGCAGTCTTGGGATCATCCTGAGACGACGGAAAAAGGGTAGGGTGATATCCCAGGCCAAGGGAGAGATCATCCGTCCCAGCTCCCAGGATGCCCTGTGCATCATGTGGATGGAAAGGGATGATCCAGGGGTGATCACCAGGTCTAGCCATGGCCATAGAGCACATGCTTTTCATGCAGAAGGTCCCAGGCTCAATTCCCAGCATCTTCCATTAAAAATAGAAGGTAGTAGACGATGGGAAAGACCTCACTTGAGACTCTGGAGAGCAGCTGCCAGCCAAAATGGAGGGGCCGTGGCTTAGTGGTAGAGTACCTGCTTGGCATGCAGAAGGTCCTTGGCTTGATCCCCGGCATCTCCAGGTCGAGCAGGAAAAATTCCTACCTGAAACCCTGGAGAGCTGCTGCCAGCCAGAGTCAGTACTGGGCTAGATGGACTAATGGTCTGACACAGTAGAAAAAGCATCCTATGTAAGTCTGTATCAGATTGTGAGCATTGATTTTTCTTTTCTTTTCACATGAAAGCCCACGTATATTTTTGTATATATTTTTTTCCAAATGCATGCATCTATTGTGCCCATCTTTGAAATGTACACATTCTTCTCCTGTTGAGGCATATTTGTGGGCATTTCTCAAAATTATGCATTTTTATGCACATTTTAAAATGTACGCAACCTGTTGAATACATCGGCGGGGGGGGGGGGGAGTCTGCAAACTACACTGCAGGCTTGCAAATGTGCAGACTTCAACCACAGATTGTGTCTAAATCCGTGTTCGGTCCAGAAGGCACAAGCTGGGTAAATTTTGAGCAATAATGAACTGAAACAAATTTCTCTTAATCCTTAAATATAAAGCAGCTTCCTATGACAAATATTTGCCAATTTCAACGTTGAGGTGGAAACTAGAAACTACCTAAGGGAGGGAGAACCTGATATCCCATATGGTAGTCACTTACATATTGCCAAAAGAAAGGAAATGTACCACCAAAACAGAGGAGGGAAGGTAGGAGACGTTTGCTTAAAATGTGCATATTCTAATTTATATTGATAAATATTCTAATTTATATTAGAGTATTTATAAATATAAATTAACAAGCACATGTATATTCTGATTTATATTTATAGATGCATATATATATATATATATATAGAGAGAGAGAGAGAGAGAGAGAGAGAGAGAGAGAGAGAGAGAGAGACTATAAATTAAATACTTATCCAAATTAAACCCTTTGTCTGTGGCCCACCTACCATGAGAATGTGGCCCTACTAAAATGTTCCCTACTTCTTTTGCAGTATTTCAACTCATACTCTAAACATGTCACCATTTATCACACCATTATTCCATACACCATGTTAGCCCACACATATCATTGCAATACCAAAGACATAAATCCGCTTCCACTTTTTAAAAGCACACACACATTGAGATGATTATGTCTTTTCTGCACTGATAGCAAGAGATAATTTATTTGACTTCCCCAAGTGGATTAAATCCTCAGTGTTGAAAAGTAAACATTATAATGCCCTATTTACCATGGATCTTTAAAATTTCATGCTTAAATCTTTGTTTGTAGCAGAAAAGGTTTGACATGTTTGCAGTTTGTTCTGTAGATAAGAATATTACAAATGTTACTTCAAGCTAAACTACAATCATAGCTACATATTGTATTGCTTCCACGGCTGAAAAAATAAATAAATTAAATTATTTTAGATTTTATTTCACAGATGCTTTAAAATGTTTTTTTTTTAAAAAAAAAAGAATAAGAATAAAAATATTTATTCTTTCAACTCCTGAGTGCAATCCATTAAAATAGGTCATTGCAGCAAATTACACAGGCAAATTCATCCAAGTATTCAACTGTACTCAGCTTGACAGAGGCCTTGTCTATGTAGCCACAGGACACCTTGAGAAATTCTACACCTTGAGAAGGGCTATCTTACAAAGCCTAGTTTAAATGTGACACTGAATATGTAAAAAAGAAGTTACCAGTGTGGATAGGGTTCTACATAGCTATTGTCACAGTGAAAATAAATTAACGTGCCTTGCTGATGCCTTCAAGGACTCTGTCATCACTCCAGCATGGTGTACATCTGAGGCAGAGATCACTGGTGTTCTAATGCTCTATGTAGAGGCACCGATGATGGTATGCCAGCCACATGAAAACTCACACAAGTTAAGTTTGTTTTATATAACTGACATCACACTTAAACTGGGCCCAGGGTCCGATCTACACAAGCATCAGAAAGAGGTGGTAGAAGAACCCTGAGGAAGCTAAAATGGACTCTACCACTTTAGACTGGAGGGGTGGGTACTATTTTAGAGTGCTCCCCCACAAAGAAGTCATGCATGCAGAGAAGTGATATATCAGAGAAAAAGTATTCTAGGGGCCTTGCTAGACCTACCGGATAAGCCGGCAGGGAGGAGGGGTGACGGCGCACTAGAGTTAGCGTGCGCTGTTGCCGGCTTCTACACGAACGACGCGATGGGGCAAAGGGAAGCCCCATCGCGTCGGCCATTTTTTTTTAAAGGAGCCATGTGCGCCGGAGCCCCGCCGGAGAAGGTAAGTGGTCTTTTTTACAAAAATAAAGCCCCCCCTTTCCCTGCCCCTGATTCCCCCCTGCCTGCTCGCTCGTCCTCCCCCCATCCGTCATCCCCGATCCCATCCCCGATCTTCCCCCCCCTTGCCAGGCCCATCCCGATCTTCTCCCCCCCTTGCCAGGCCCGTCCTGATCTCCCCCCCCTTGCCAGGCCAGGCTCGATCTTCCCCCCTTGCCATCCCCGATGCCCAGCCTTCTCCCCCCCTCTCCTGCCGGGTCCGGCCTTCCTCCCTGCCCCTCTCTCCCCCCCAGGATCCCCCCCAGTCCGATGGGCACAGCGCTCGTAGCAAGTAAGCGAGTAGCCACAAAAAGCCACGGACCCTGCTAGACGTTCCGCAGCCCTGGCCTGCTTATGCCGGCTTAAGGCAGGCTTCAGTGCGACCTGACTCCGGATTCCCCTGTGCGCCATCTGGATGCACAAGAGGGAAACCGGGCCTCACACCGCGCTAATGCCTGGTCTAGCAAGGCCCTAGGTGTATGGCTCTTTTGAGTGGTGAGAAGTTTTAGAGCTTTTAATGCTCATCCAAGTTTCAGCTTCCTTATAAAGAGGACATAGAAGGATTGTGGTGTTTCTGTGATATAATGTTTTAATTATGCATATATACAAACTAGGCATAAGATTGGGGTTCACAGTATTAACATTCCAACAGATGCCTATTCCCTATCGGATGTATAGGATTCCCTGCAGAGAGCAAAATCAACTTCGGCTATATCACATGACTGTGGGTGTGGGGGAGCGGTGAAGAAAGCTTCCCATCATAAAATAGTCTATGGCTATATCCGAAGATAGTCACTGCTCAGCTAATCTCCATAACAGTGAGGAAATCTTCTTGGCTTAACTTCTCCAACTTGTTTGTCGCATTATAGCAGTCTCTTTTCAAAACCACAGACCCACAGAGTGGAGATCCTTGATTTGATTTGATTTATTACATTAATATACATTGAAAAATAATTCAGACTACAACCCCGCCCCCTGAAGCTTACAATACCATATATTTAACAAATGGAAACATTTTGTTTTGAAAATCTGATTCTCTACTCTGTAATTGGAAGTAATATATCTAGTACCCAGGACCCTTCCACTTCATTGCGCAGAATGTGTAGATCCAGTCCAAGTTTTTGCAGTCTGAGAGCTCCATCAGACAAGTACTTTATTGCACAGTCGTTACTGGGCACCTATGGATTTCCGTGGGTCCCTTTCATGATGTTGTCTGCCTCCTGCACACCTTCTGCCCCTTCTAGCCTTCTTCATGCAACAAAAAAACCCACCCCAGTAAGTCTGACTGATTTTTAAAGATGGAAGTTGCTGCTATCTCCTGCTGTGTGCAGGAGAAGCAGCGGGATCAAAACAGCCCACTAAATGGGCCATATGCACACTGTTTACTTCCTCTTTCAAAAGAAGAAGTAATGAGGGACAAACGCACTGGCGGAGAAGCGATGGTAAGCCAACATGATTTTCCTCTGTGTGATGATGCTCCTAGATGGTAAAGTAAGCAAAAGTCTTAGGTTGTACCACTTCAAAGGGATGGTGGGGTTTTGCCTAGATTAAAACAAACCAACAAAAAAATCTCAAACCCAAGCACAGCCTTTCATGTTACTTTGGATGTAGGGATAGGGCAGCATTAAACATGTCATTCCCCATCTGTTCATTGTGGAGTAGTACAATTTGGAAGTCTATCATCTCAGGCCTTAGCTAGACCTACCTTTTGTTCCGGGACAGAGGAGGGGAGATCTCGCATTGGGATTAACATGAGATCTCTCCCCCGTTTATACATAAGGCGTGATGACCTCAGGAAGAGAGGCGTCGTGCCTGCCATTTAAAAAAAAATTAAAGCAACAGCAGCGCCTGAACACTCATGCGCTGAAGGTTAGTGGTTTTTTAAATTTAATTTGGTTTCCCCGCTCCCCCCTAACCCTGATGGGCACAGCACTCCCAGCTCGCGCAGAGCCGAGTCAAACCGTGGAAATGGGCCACATGTTCTGCGGGGTCAGGCTCAGCCCAGGACCGCAGAAAAAGCAGGCCCAAAGGGGGGGGGGCTCCATCCCGGGGCAAGGGAGGGATCATCCCTCCCTGATCCCAGGATCCCCTGTGCATCATGTGGAGACACAGGGACGATCCCGGGGTTCGCACCGGGATATAGCCTGGTCTAGCTAAGGCCATAGTTTACCAAGACTTCATTCTACATAATGTGTAAAATGGCTCTGAGCCCTAAACCATTTCTGCAAATAAGCATAATCTGTCACTGCTTCTGTATCCATACCTGGCCAACTACATTAATTGAGATTTTTAAAGCTTCTTTTTTCACAGGCCAGGATCACTAAAAGCTGGATGGGATGGTTTGGTGCTGGAAGACACCCCTACCAAGACTGAAGACTGGTGGAACATAGATCTGTCCCCACTCTAAGGGACCCAGAGACAACATGTTATAGAATGTATAGGAAGTGTTTGTTAATGCTAGGAGCTAGGGACATCTGTTGCTGGGAAATAAACTCTTTTGGGGCTTGCTGGACTTCTGTGGCACATCAGATTTGGGTGGCTTTTGTGACCCAAGCCTCACAGTTTCCTTGGCCTAATCTACACCAAGCAGGATATAGCACTATGAAAGTGGTATATAAAAGGCAGGAGCCACACCAAGCAGGATATAGCACTATGAAAATGGTATGAAAGTAGTATATAGTATGTGTCAATGGGCCTCAACAGCTGTCAGTGCACTATAAAGCACTATTGTGGCTCCTACCTTTTATATACGCTTTCATACCACTTTCATAGTGCTATATCCTGCTTGGTGTAGATTAGGCCCCTGAGTTCTGGCGGCTTTTAATACTTTTTTATTTTATTTTTATTTTTGCTCTCAGGTCTAATTTCTGCAAATAGAGCAATTATGACTGCAAATTGCATAAATTTGCATAAGTTGTGCAAACTTTGTAAATCACACAAATTTGCGTAATGTGCATAAATTATGGTTGTAATTTGTGCAGTATGCAAATTTGTGCAATTCACAGCCAAAATTTGCACAATTTCTGGTGCATTTTTTTTAATGGAACTTGTGACAGTTGGCCTGACTTGTTGTGCACTAAGTCAAGCCACCTGACAGAATTTAGAACAGAGTTGGGGGGCGGGGTCAAGCTGATGAAACCTTGTTGAGCTTCACCCATACAATATATTGATTGTATATATTGATTGGTTCAAATTCTGAATATGCAGGATTTGATCAAATGAAGCGACCATCTACTTCCCACAGTGGCTCATCCATATATCCCACTGTAGATCAGCCAGATTTGATCAAACCAAATGTCCATCTTCTTTCAGTGGCTCAGCCAGAAGTCCATAAGAAGGGCAAGTACCCATGTGTTTCGGTTACCGCCAGCAACTGGTATTATGTGTCTGAACATGGGGGATTCCATATAGCCATAATGACTAATGGCTATTGCCCTGCCCTGTATGACTTTGTCTAACCACTTTTCAAGACCAGGTAAACTGGTGCCCACACCACTGCATCTTGTTGCTGAGAATTCCATAATTTGATTGTGAATGGAATGATTCATGAAGGGGTACTGTTTTTATGGTCTGTTCTGAATCTAAGAGCCTCGTGTGGCACAGAGCAGTAAAGCAGCAGTTTCTGCAGCTGAAACTCTCCCCACAGCCTGAGTTCGATCCCAGCGGAAGCTGGTTTCAGGCAGCCGGCTTGGGTCGACTCAGCCTTCCATCCTCCCGAGGTCATCCTCCCGAGGCTAGCTGGGGGAAAGGTAATCATGGCTGGGGAAGGCAACGGCAAACCACCCCGCTATAAGGCCTGCCAAGAAAACGTCAGCGAAAGCTGGCGTCCCTCCAAGAGTCAGTAATGACTCAGTGCTTGCACGAGAGGGTCCTTTCCTTCCTTTCTTCTGAATCTAAAAACTCTTTCAGCCCAAGAGTTGAATTCCATTCTTGCGACGTTATCAGAAGTCATGTAACAACATGTTTTAGCTTAAAGCTCTTACCACCAGCAACTAACCTTTAAGAGATACATTTCAACCTTTTAGAATTGAGGGGAGGCTGCACAATTCTGAGAAGCTATCAAACGATTGGTAGTTGCTGGAAAGGGCAATGAGCCCACAAGAAGGATGTTTGGCCTTCTCTGGAAGCCCAGAGGGAAAAATTGGCACCACAGGTAGGACTTGAAATTCTACATCCCTGTTTAGCCAACCATTTGGAACCTCAGTTCTCAGTGGAGGCTGGTGGCTCCGATATCAGTGGGGCTGTGAGTTCACTGTGGGTTTCAGTCAGAACTCCACAAAATAGGCTCAGCACCTCGGTTAGCTCCTTTAAAGTTCTGACTTGTTCTGACTGAAACCCAGAGTTGATCCACAGCCCCACTGACATCAGAGCCACCTACCTGTACTGTAAGTTCTAGGAAGAACAGATTCTCTCTATCCACTTTCTCCACACCATTAATAAATATATCAACCTCTATCCTATTACTCCCCAATCATCTCCTCCCCCAATTAAAACGCTTTAACTTTTCCTTTAACTTTTCCTCATGGAGCCTGTTCTATTGAAGTCCAGATCTGCAGTTTGCCATGCATATTATTAGAATCTATGGGTATATTTATGCTTCCTGGATCATCACCTAGTTTCTTTCAATATTACTCATAATCTTCCTCCTTCACGTCCTGCTTCTCGCTCTTGTTGTGACTTGCAATCTATCAATTATGAGGCTTTTTCTCAGTCTCTAGCCTCCTCTCTTCCTTCTGTCTTTTCGGCTGTCTCCTTGGACTCAGCTGTTTCCTTCTTTAATTCCTCCTTATCTTCAACTCTTGATAATCTTGCTCCATCTACAACTCGGATAGTTCGCTCTTCTCAACCCCAACCGTGGCTCACCTCTTTCCTCCGCTACCTTCGCTCTTGTTCCCGGGCAGCTGAACGCCTTTGGCGTAGGACCAGGGACTGGGCGGACTTTGTCCATTACAAATTTGTACTCTCCTCTTTCTCTTCTGCCATTTCATTGGCCAAACAGCAGTATTACTCAACGTTGATCCAGTCAAATGCTAGGCATCCTCAGTGGCTCTTTGCGTCCTTCAATTCTCTTCTGAAACCTAATCCACCATCTCTCCCCGCCTCTCTGTCTGCTAATAACTTTGCCTCTTTTTTCAATGCTAAAATCCAAACTATTCGCTCTGATCTGGCCAGCTCTGCTCCTCTTCCAGTTCCTGTTCCTCATCTGTCAGTTCCTCCTGCAAATTTCTCTGCGTTTCCTTCGGTCTCAGCTGATGAACTGTCTACAATACTGCGCTCTTCAAAGCCCTCCACTTGTTCTCGTGATCCGATTCCTTCTCGCGTCTTTATTAATCTTATCCCTGCTATCCTCCCTTCCTTGCTTCATATTATTAATTTTTCTCTGTCCTTGGTTCATTTCCTTCTGCTTTTAAACATGCTACAGTCTCTCCTATTCTCAAGAAACCTACTCTTGATAGGCTATCTCTGTCTAACTACCGACCTGTCTCTTTGTTGCCGTTTGTTTCAAAGATCCTGGAGCGTGTGGTCTACTCTCGTTGTCTTGATTTTCTTTCTAGTAACTCTGCTCTGGATCCTTTTCAATCTGGATTCCGTCCTTTGCATTCCACTGAAACAGCCCTTACTAAGATTACCAATGATCTTCTTACTGCCAAGTCTAAAGGCCTTTATTCCGTTCTTATTCTCCTTGATCTAACTGCAGCCTTTGACACGGTTGATCATGATCTTCTTTTAGATTCCCTTCATGACCTTGGATTTTGTGGCTCTGTCTATAACTGGTTTGCCTCCTATCTAGCGGGTCGCTCTTTCAGCGTGTTGGCTAATGGCACCTCGTCTTCTTCTTTTCCCCTTTCAGTAGGGGTTCCGCAAGGCTCGGTGCTTGGTCCGCTGCTGTTTTCTTTATACATGTTGCCCTTGGGTAATCTTATTCAATCTCATGGCCTCCAATATTATCTGTATGCCGATGATACACAATTATATCTTTCATCTCCGGATCTTTCTCCTGATGTTCACGATCGTATCTCAGCATGTCTTTCAGATATCTCAGCTTGGTTGCTTCATCGTCGTTTGAAACTTAATATGGCAAAGACTGAATTGCTTGTTTTTCCTTCTAAACCTTCTCCTCATCTCTCATTCTCTCTTACTGTCAATGATGTTACACTTACTCCAGTCAAGGAAGCTCGTAGTCTTGGCTTTATATTTGATTCCTCACTCTCCTTTATTCCTCATATTGAGTCAGTAGCTAAATCCTGTCATTTTTTCCTGTATAATATTGCCAGGATTCGATCATTTTTCTCTGTCTCTTCTGCCAAGACTCTTGTTCATGCATTGGTTATTTCTCGGTTGGACTACTGCAACCTTCTTCTCACTGGCCTTCCTTCTTCTCACATCAGTCCGTTGGTTTCTGTTCACCACTCTGCCGCTAAGATCATCTTCTTGGCTCGCCGCTCTGACCATGTTACTCCGCTTCTGAAATCTCTTCATTGGCTTCCAATTCACTTCAGAATCCAATATAAACTTCTCCTGTTGACCTACAAAGCTTTTCACTGTCTAGCTCCTTCCTATCTCTCCTCTCTCATCTCACACTATTGCCCCGCTCGTGCTCTTCGCTCCTCTGATGCCATGTTTCTCGCCTGCCCAAGGGTCTCTACTTCCCTTGCTCGGCTTCGTCCATTTTCTTCTGCTGCCCCTTATGCCTGGAACGCTCTTCCAGAACATTTGAGAACTACAAGTTCAACCGCAGCTTTTAAAGCTCAGCTAAAAACTTTTCTTTTTCCTAAAGCTTTTAAAACTTGATTTTGTTCTGACTTTATACTGTTAGTTTTACTCTACCCAGTGCCTGTTTACCCTACCCTGTGCCTGTTTGCATTCTCTTCGCCTCCTTATTGTTTTATTATGATTTTATTAGAATGTAAGCCTATGCGGCAGGGTCTTGCTATTTACTGTTTTACTCTGTACAGCACCATGTACATTGATGGTGCTATATAAATTAATAATAATAATAATAATAATAATAATAATAATAATAATATCAAACAATGTGTGATAGGAAAAAGTAATAACGCATCTACCCTAACAATCCAAGAGCTGGCGCAGAATAAAAGTATTTGCATGGTGTAGGTTTGGAAGAGTTAATTGTGATTTTATAGACTTCAAATATTCTGTTACCTTTGCAAAATAAGGCAGAGTTCATTATTATTTTAATTGGGAAGTCCTTCAGGGCTCCTGCTGGGTGTTTTAATATTTCATTATATAAATGATGTAATCATCTATATCCACAATTGTGGCATTAGGGATTGTTTTTTACCCCATTATGTCATTTTTACTCCCCCCCCCCAATTGTTATTGATTGATTTTTTTTTCAATTCTGCAAAGAAGCCCGCAGCATTTTAAACAGCATACACCGCATTATACTTTTTTCTCATCTTCACTGAGTTCTAATGCATTTTCAGCCCCAATTCAAAGTTCTGGTTTTGAACAATAAAGCTCTATGTTTCTTGAGACCTCAGTACCTGGGAGAACATTTCCTTTTCCTGTGTAGTGCTACCTGTGTCTAAAAATCATCAATGGAAGCCCTGTTTTGACTGCTCCCTCCCCTGTTTTGAAGCACCATCTGCTTCTGATGGTGGCCGAGAGAGAGAAAGAGAGAGAGAGATTTTTGGGTGGTGCCCCCTCCCAGCTTTGGAACACTTCCCCAAAGGAAGCTCACTTGGCACCTATTTATTATCTTTTTGGCTCTAAGCCAAGACCTGTTTGTTTTCTCAACCATTTAAGTATTTTACATCCTATTACATTCTGTGAACATATTGAACTGCCTTATATTGGGCCAGATCATTGGTCCATTTAGGCCATTATTGATGTCAAGTTGGTCAATCTGGCCATCTTCTATACATGGAAGTGTATGTGTGTGAGTGTGTGTGTGTATGTGTAATAAAATAAATATGAGAGAGAGAGAGAGAGAGAGAGAGAGAGAGAGAGAGAGAGAGAGTAAGTAGGGGCACCTTGTACTTCACCTCAGGTAGCAGGGAGACTGCATAATCTATAGATGTCTACTCTGAGGTAATTCCCCTGCTTTCAATTATCTCAAGAGGACTTTATTCTTGGTAAAAATGCATAAGATTGTGCAGCAAGCCATTCTCTCTCTTTCATATACTAGTTTACTATTTTCATATTTTTAAAAAATGTGGGGAACCCTTCAAAACTATGAACACATTTTTGAAAACAATAACAACTAAATTAACATTTCTTTCACTGATGGATAGATACAAGACCCTAAAGGTACCTAAATACCATCTGGGCTGGGGAATTCTGGAGTGGGGGTGGAGCCCTGACTGACTCCAGTTGCAAAGATTGCTGCCCCTGTAATTATGTTGCTGTTTGTATTTGTTTATTTCTCCCTATTTGGTATAATTATCTTTTGTTTGTTTAATCCTAACGTATGTTTCTCATGAGACGTTTATGTGTATGATTATCTAAATCTTGTTATAATTTGTAACTGTTAATTATTTAGATATATTGCTTTGTAATATTGTGCCATTTACTTGATGCTGCAAGCCGATTTCAGCACAGTTTTGTCAAAAATGGCATACAAAGAAACAGATGATGATAAACAACAATGCATGAGCAACGAAGCAAAGCATTTAAGATGCTCATTTGAACAGATCTCTGTGGAGATTTGTGTTCATGGCAGGCTATTTGTATGAGGGTGCTTGTCTAGTTCTGGTGATTTTCAACAGGCCACTGCAAAACACACACACACCTACACACCTGCCCTACCCCCAAATTTAGGATTTGCAACAGCATGACAAAAAACACTGGAGCCACATGGCAAGCTACTTTACACTCAGTGATTTTTGTACATGCAAACTGCATTTTTTAAATTAAAGTGAATGCATTTTTAAATTGCATTTTTATAGTCTACTTCACACTTCAATCAGTTGACAGATAGCACCATGTAAATGCAATAATTGGACTGGGAATAGAACTGGTATGGTCCCTTGGGAAGAAACTAGGATTAGATTGCTCTGGGTCTTTCATTAAGTCCGGATCTACACTAGTCTTATAACGTTGCTAGTGTCCCTTTCTAACGTGGTTCTCTGTATCGGTTCTCTGTATCACGGGGCACACTGGCGTTACTTACGTTTAGCAGCAACGGTACTTCAGGGCACATTGTTCAATCCTTTCCGTTCTTCCGCTTCTCTGAGAGTAAGCAGAGCTGCTTGGTTTGCTCCGCCCACTTCCTGCCTCTTTCCTAGACAGCAATAGTTATAAGCACACACAAACTCCCTCTCAAAACATCTTAATACAAGTTCCTGGGAATAGCCTGAATGCATAGGAGCCAGCCACTTTGCTGAAGCTTAGATGGGCTGGGTCTGGTCAGGGTTTGGATGGGTGACCAAGTTGAAAAGTTTTAGCAGCAGCCCCACCTGTTGAGATTATTTCAAACACACCATTTAAGCCCCGCTGCTCATGAGTTTTGGACTGGGAGCAGAGACTATTGTTAATTTTCCTGCAGAGAGCTACAGTGTTCCTTTGAGTGCTCCTCAGCTCCTTTGCAAAGAGGGGGGAAATGTTAAAAAAAATCATCTGATGACCCAATTCGATTAAAATTTGGTATTTGAATTACTGTGCCAATTTTGGGGTCTTTATCTATAAAGCTTACACAGATGTAAGCATTTGTTTAAAATCCTGCTCCTGCACCCACAGCAGCGGCTCAGCTGAATCTTTTGCAAAAGGAGCACAATTAAGGCAGGATGCATGGGGCTACTTCACAATAAAAGCAGATTCTAAGGTGGAAAACTTCTGAGTCCTTTGCATGCAATTGTCAGTGATTTCACAGTATAACGCTGATGTGATTTATTTGCTGTAGCAGGTAAGATAGTAAACGGGGCGAAGGAAGGAGAACAGGAAGTGGGCGGAGCAAACCCAGCAGCTCTGCTACTCTCAGAGAAGAGGAAGAGGAAAATTACTGGTAGAAGAAGGCACATGAATCTGTAGCCGCGCTGCAACTAAGAAATAAAACCAGTAAGTACAACTCATTTACAACGTTGGAGACCCAGGGTCACGTGATGCTGTGCATCACAGTAACCCATTCAAAACGTTAGAATAACATCAGTGTAGATTCCCACTAAGTGTTAGAACCAAGCAATGTAGAACCAAGTATTGCAACTGTTAAAACCAAGTATTGCAACTGCTCTGTGATTCCATTTGAATGTGTCTGTGGCCCTGTTCAGATGTCACTTTGGGCAATGTGGTGATGCTAACCGCAGTTAATGTAGTCATCACTAACCATGCCTAGTGCTGCTGCCGCACGACCACAGAACCATGGCCCACTGTGTGGCTTGCCTAACCTCACCCTAACCATGTACCTCTCCACTGATGTTGGTAGTCCTCTGACTGGTCCATTCTGTATCCCATCATCTCTTGAGACACTCTCAACCCTGGGCAGCCATTTCCTGGCTGGTGGCCATGTTGAGGCTATGGCACCCATGGACACCCACTACAAGACCCGCTGTGGCTCCTGGTGGCCATTATGAGAGCTGTGTGCTCTGTCCCCACCTTGTGATATTGATGGCCCCAGTACAGGGATACAGTCATGCTGTGTGTGGAGATTTTGAGTGAGAATGTGAAATGGTGGCTGATGCATTCAGAGCTGCATATGCAGATCTCAGCAGCAGAGATTCCGCTGGCCAGACAAAATGACCTGGCCAATTTCGGCAATTCTTGCCGAATGGAGCTCTATGTTAACATTTATTTAACCACAGGGACCTTAGAGAGGATTGGCTAAGCAATGGTTAGGACCTCTAACCCTTTTGCTGTATATGATTAATGGAGTTGATTAAGCCATGGTTACATAGCAATGGGGGGGTAACATCCTACACATGACACTCTAAGCCTTCATGGTTAGTTCAAAATACTTAACCACTGTGGCTTAGTGTATCATCTGAACAGGTTCTGTGTGCCTGATGAAGCTCTTATGAAGGACTTCCAAATGTTTGTAGAACTGCAGATCTTAAGACCAGACTGAAATGCAGACGGGGGTGGGGGAGGGACAGACAGACAAAGAACCACACACAAACGTCTGAAAATGTTGCCTTTTGAAACATTGCCACAACTAGATTTTTCACCCTTCTGTTGAGCCACAAACTGTATAGCTCCCAGGCTCCTGAATTGCCTTTCTGGTGGATTTTCAATGGTTCTCAAGCTTCATGTACACTTGAGACAAGAATCTCATGAGAAATCAGTGAATAAAATACTTGCTTGGCTCTTTTGAATGTCACAAGCCTCGAGTTCTTGCAAATATTTTTCTAGGTTTTTTGCCTACTACTGTTCCCCCCTCTTCCTGCTGCTGCTCCTCCTGTCCCCTCCTGTCCCCTCCCCCACTTTATTAATATTTATTCTTCTTCCTGCAAAGGAACAAAATCTCTTCTGCCCAAAAACGTTTTAGAAATTTAATATACAGGGATCACATAGATATCCATCCAAGCGTTTTAATGTATTAAACTTTATAGAATGAATTGAGAAACTTTTCATCCTCTCTGAATACTTATTAGGAATAGTGTAAGAGTTGCAAAATCATTCCTTGAGATATGTGTGGGGAAACATGTACCGAAGAAGCTGTACCTCAAATAATTCCACTGGATAGAGATAATGAGTTTGTAAGATATCTTGTTAATTATGGAGTGATGGAAGTGGTTCCTGAGGAGCTGAAATGTATTAACTTTGCCATTTTTCTTTGCCATTTACTAAATTAAGATCCAAAATTCAAGAAGGTATTGGGATGAAATGGATCACTGGGGAAGAAGTACCATGAATAGGAAAAGAAAGGTCTGTCGATAGCATTCTATATTCCATTGCAATTAGTCCGCCCTCCACATGCACATTCAACTAAAATAACTTCAGTCTTCCTCCACTAAAGGTAATTTCCATCATGGGTTGATTCCCCCCTCCCTCTCTTCAGGAGAGAGCAGTTCATTTTCTTAATTTAACAAAGGAAGGGGGAAAGGACTACCCAAACTACCAAGACACAGCACTAAAAAATTCATGAAGAGTTTAATTTTTAATCTATGTAGTGAGATTTTATATTTGACTACATACCCCATTGTAAGGCCAGCCCTATCAATAAGCAGAGTGAGATGGGCCTCCTCAGGCACCTGATTTGAGGGATGGCATTAGAGGGCAGCTATTCTTAGTTATTTAATCTATTATTGTTATATTTTTACTGCCAGGGAAGGGGAGAGGTGCATGTAAACCGCCCAGAGAGCTTCAGCTGTGGGGCGGTATAGAAATGTAATAAATAAATAAATGTGTGCTTTTCTGCCTCAGGTGCCAAAAGAACTTTGCCGGCCTTTGGTACCATGCACATTGACTTGAGGAGTGGGAGGCATTTGCTGCTCCATTTCGTCCCCCATTTCAACACTGTTACGTTAGCAGACATTTTGTGAACATGTTGGTGTTTGTCCGTTTGATGCTTTTAGAAGTTGTGTCACCCCCTGCCTTCGCTCCTTCACTGGGCCAGTAGGAATGGATATTTTGAGGATTTTACCAGCTACCTTGATGCTTAGATATTTGTGACCGGTTGCTAATAAATTAGCTTCATTAATCTAGTAATACAGTATGTGATTGCCTCCATAAGGGCTCTTAAGAAGCTACTCCAAGCTTCATAAATAGGATCAAATCAGTTTGGTTTGTGGGATGCATTCAGTTTGGTTTCTATCAAGTTGTGTAGACTTGCCATCGTATTTTCTTCTGGTGTAATGAACTCCGGCAACCTGTTGTATCCTATGGCTTAATCCTGTAGACTTCGGATCTCCAATGTGGAGATCCAAAGTCTACACCAGGCTCTCTGCACCTCCTGATTTTTATTTTATATCTTAAGATCTGAAACAAATGAATAACTGGGATGTTGGCATGCCGCAAAGTGAAGTGCCACCATCCAACACCATCAGGGGTGGGTGGGTTAAAAGAGTGCTTTTCTGATTTGGAGTTGAGACCCAACTCCTGTCTTATACTTTTCTTTTAGCCTCACTGCTTTGCCTTTTGGTAAATGAGTATATTGCGACTGGCCATACCCACCATGGTAGTCATTTTGTGAATGGGTGACAGCCCCCATCCCATGGCAAATTCTAAAAATTCCAAATGTGCCCACTTACCCACATTTGGGGACGCTTGCTGTAGACAATGTGATGACTTTGTGTATATAGACCGTGCATATGCATTTGCGTTTTAGGAAATGCATGTTTTACTGTAGTGTGAGCTTCTTAGTGAGCAGAAATATGGACTTCACAGAGTTCCAAAGTACTGCTAAGAGACCCGTGTAGCCTAACGCAGTGAATAGATTTTAGCAGGCTTTAGCTGACAAGAGCAGGCCTCATTCCCTGGATGGGCCTCTCATAGAATCTTATCTCTGATGTGCTGAGAGGTTTTCACTCCTAACCAGGCTAATTATTTTCCAAAGCTGAGATGCTTTGAGAACCTGCGAGAGGGAGCCCCCCTGCTTCTTCTGAGAGCGAGGAGGGAAGCAGCCAGTTAGCTCCTGAGAGAGAGACTGGCAGCTAGCAGGAGAGCCTATAAGATACAACACGCAAGCTTCATGCCTTGGCTTCGCTTCAGTAGGGATGGCATGTTCTACCATCCTGGAGAACATGCTGTGGCTCAAAGGGACATCTTCCATCTATCGTGGGAGCCCCGACAGACACCCAGCTATGAAACTTGATTAGCTGGAAGGAGGTGCTAACTTACTTTGCATTTATATATTCTGCATCCATTTTCTATCAATAAACTGTCATCTTTTTGCACAAGTGGCTTGTTTTCATCTTGATAGCCAAAAGGACCTGATTGATGAATTGGACCTGGCAGAACCAGAGCCCAACTAAACACAGTTACATCCATGAATTTATAAAGCCATTAAAATGATGTGATAGTCTACTTAATTGACTGGTGATCTGCAAGTAATGGTCTTTGTATCTCTGCCTTTTAAACTCAATGGGTATAGGTATGGGTACTATGAAGAAAGTTTAGTTCCCCAATAAATGTGGCACATGGGATAAAGAAAAGTTTAGGGGGAGGTGGAACAAAACTATTACGTAGCAACTGGTAACAAATGAATAATTTTTTTTAAAAGTACAGAAGTTCATCAGCTAAACATAGAAAATAAACTTTTTTTTAAATGAGGCTATCCAATAAAATCTGTTCTAATGTACGAGACATTAAAACGCTATGAACGGGAGTCAACTATGTAACATTAAGTATATTTATAAATAATGAGACTGGGGAATAAGAGGAAAAAAGTAGAAGACAAATTTATGTGATTCATAAAATATGAGCTAATGGTCCAAGCACTTTTAAAAGCCTAATTTTCTAAATCAGAAGAGCCATGTGCTAGCCGGCCTGGAATATGATGTCCTCTGACCTGAAATCTGTTTCCCCTGATCCTGAATGTGTGGTGTACTGCTCCAGTCAAACTCCCCACCTGATGCTGTCCCCAGAGTGAGTTGCGCCCAGCCCATGCCGGGTGCTTGGAGCCAGAAGTGAGAGGCACTCAGGGCTCGTCCCACTGCCTCACCGGTTAAGTGAAAAAATGATTACTTGGTTTGGTGGAGAAAGGGGGGCATTTCCCTGAAGAATTCATGATCCCGCCTTCACATAAATGGTGCCAAGCAGCTTTTGCACAATATAAGTAGAAGTGAGGATGCAGCCTTGTATCCATTTCCTCTTTGAAATGCATAGAAAGGTACCTTATGCTGAGTCTGATCTTTGGCCCATCTAAACTAATATTGATAGAAGTCTCCAGAATCTCAGCCAAGGAGCATTCACCATCTTTTTTACCGGAGATACATCAGCTGGAGATTAAATCTGGGAGGCTGAACATGTGCAGCATGTGTTCTATCTGCAGATGTTGAATCTGGGAGTGTGAACATGTAGCATGTATTCTACCAGTGGGAATTAAATCTGGGAGCTTGAGTATGTGCAATATATGTGTTCTACCAGTGGAGGCTGAATCTGAGAAATTTATCCTGTGCAGTATGGGTTTAAGCAATGGAGATGGAATCTGGGAGACTGAATTTTATTTACTTCAATTTATTTATGGCAGGGATGGAGGGGATGTTGTGGTAGCAGCAGAAGGTGGGAGGGGAACATTCCTCTCCCACTCTTCTGCCACCATGGTGGCATGCTACCACATCCCCTCTCTCTGCCACACAACTGTGGCAGAGAGAGAGGGACAGTGGTGCTTGTACTGTGGCAGTGGTGGTGGGAGGGTGAGAGGGAAGCAACAGAGGGCATCGTGCTCCCATTCAACCCTCGGTTGCTCCAAGTCCCAAAATGCACCAGCTGGCCCAATTCAGGGTGATCTGAGTTGGGCCAGCTGGTGGATGTTGGGCTGGGTCAAAGTCCAGGGGGAGGGCAAGCTGGTGAAAGCTTGCTGAGCTCCACCCCCAAAACGATTCCTCTGATATGCCTACTGATAATCTGCGAAACACAGACAAAGTGGATTTAATGAAACCTGTACATCCATAAAGACAAATCAGAGGGATGGAGGTTTGGCACTGAAGCTAATATAGCTAGGGCTATTGTAGGGGAAATTGTTATCCCTCTCTTTGGCACACTTTCAGTATTGGCATACCATGCTGAGATGTGCTAGAACACAGGATAACACTTTTAAGATAAAGCCTTGCTAAGTAACATCTTGGTACTTGCTGGCCATGCCTTGGAATGTGCTGACGCACTGACGTAAGGGCCACAGAATACAATACAGTATTGAAATCACTATGCTATGATCACGTATTTCCTTAACCCTTATATGGTATATTCATGCTGAACACACACTAACCAACACCTCCTGTGCACTCCCTGTGCACGAGGTAATCATGCATTTAACATGCTGTACTTAACAACCAATCATAGCTTGTATACAAGAAATGTAACCACTTAGTTCTTAATAAAAACCAAGACGGGGCTGCCTGTTTGGGATGCCTCCCCTTCATGCAGTTGGACTCCTTGCCAGTTATTTACTACATCTGGTGACCCCGACGTGATCGGATCCAGGAAACCCCCT
Source organism: Elgaria multicarinata webbii (assembly GCF_023053635.1). Classification (NCBI taxonomy): domain Eukaryota; kingdom Metazoa; phylum Chordata; class Lepidosauria; order Squamata; family Anguidae; genus Elgaria; species Elgaria multicarinata. The sequence goes on along the minus strand of NC_086178.1, from coordinate 26,333,694 downwards.
GCTCATCGGCTGGAATAGCCTTGGTACCACTCAGCGTTCCTACGCTCCCTTATCGTGAGTATGGGGGGGGAATTGTCAGCTCCGCAGAAGCTTCATGCACAAGAGCTACATAAAATTTTAAAAGAGCAAGGTTGTACAACTGTATCCCTCAGTCATGTAAGTGACCTAGTAAATGAAATAGGGTTGCAATGCCCTTGGTATCCCGAGGCAGGGACACTTCAGCTCACAGATTGGGTGAAAATAGGTACACACCTATACACTGAACCACGAGCTCCCATACAGCACTTGCAGCGATGCAAAGATGCGCTGGAGAAGGTAGGAACCGAGGCATCCTCCAGCTCATTATCTTTTATCGCTCCCATTTCTCAAACATCACTCCCATATCCCCAGTTAGTGCCTCCTGCATCAGCTTCACAGCTGAGAGGAGAAGAAGCAAATAGTGAAGTGTTGCCAAAACTTAGCAAAGTCCGTGAGGCTTTTGAAGAGGAAAAGAGGAAAGGAACACTAACCTCAGATGAGCTGTTTGAGGGTCTTAACAACTTTCCTTCAGCTTATCCTATAACCTCACATCAAAATGACCAAGGACAGGTAGTTGTCAATTGGACATCATTGCCTTATTCAGTACTTAGAGAATTGAATAAAGCTATTCAAGAGACAGGCATACGCTCTACTTATGCCCAAGGCATGGTGGAGAGTATTGGCAATGGATACACTATGCTTCCTCAGGATTGGAAAGATTTATTTCGCATGATCCTAAGTCCAGCCCAATATGTAGTTTGGGACAGTGAATACAGAAAGGAGTCGCTCCATATAGCCCTTAGCTCTAATGGAGTGATAACAGCAGAGCAATTGTATGGCAGTGGACAATTTGCAGTGATAGAGGCTCAGGCGCAACTGCCTATGCCTACCTTTCAGGCCATTAACCGCTGCATCCTGAAAGCATTTCAAAGGGTGCCAGTGTCTAGAAAACCCTCAAAATCCTTTACTATCACACACCAAGGACCTAGTGAGCCTTACCATCAAAGGAAGCCTTACAGAGACAAATTGACAATGAAGAGCTATTAATTGGCTCAGACCTTACTGCAAGCTCACAACTGATGAACTTTCACCTTTGTTTGCCGCCCTAAAACAAGGCAAACACCCAGCTGATAAAATTTCTTTAACCACTAATCAATTGCAAGTTTTGTCTTTAGTCAATGAACATTTAAAAGAAATTTGGGTAGATCGCCAGGTGTTAGATCAACCTTGTCAAGTTCTTATACTTACAGGGTTAAGTCAACCATATGCAGTTATTACACAGACACGCATTGAAACCTGTGACACTCAGTTCAGGAGCAGATCTTGCAACACTAAGACCTACAATCGTCACACACACATACTTGAATGGCTGTATCTCAGTCATAGCCCTAGCTGTACCATCTCTACAAAACCAATTATGTATGCCAATCTGATTATTAAAGCTCGAGAGCGTACAAGAGCACTTTTAGCCCAAGATCCAGAAACTCTGATAGTTCCCATGCCTCTTCAGATGTGGGAACGATCAGTGTCATTTTCTGAAGAATTGCAAGCTGCCCTAGCAGGCTTTGTAAGACAAGTTACATATCATATTCATGCTGACCCTTGACTGCAATGTTTAAGTCAATTGTCTGTTAAAATCAAGCCTTTACAAAATGACTTCCCTATTAAGGAAGCCCTTACTGTTTACACTGATGGAAGCCCAAAGAGAGGAGTAGTGGCCTGGAAACAAGAAGATCAGTGGAGAACCATGTTCACACTGCCCCAGAAATCACCTCAAAGAGCTGAACTAGCTGCAGTTATTTTGGCCTTCCGCACATTTCCTCAAGCACTAAACCTAATAACAGACAGTTTATATGTTAACAATGTAGTACGTGGTCTTCCAGGAAGTTATGTAACCCCAGTCATAGATAAGAACCTTTTAGGTCTCTTTATAACCTTGCAGACTCTGTTGGCTCACCGCACCAATGAATATTTTATTGCTCACATCCGTAGTCATCAACCCTTCCCCGGGGAGATCTCCACTGGTAATCAAGTGGCTGATCAATCCCTTCGAGCTCTAGCTGTGCAAAAACTAACTCCATGGGAAAGCCATGCGTTTCATCATCAAAATGCTAAAGCTTTAGCAAAACAGTTTCAGCTGCCATTAGATCAGGCACGCGCCATTATCCAATCATGCCCACAGTGCACAAAGGTACATTCAGCCCCTGATATAGGTGTCAATCCTCGTGGCACAGTTGCCAATGAGCTATGGCAAATGGATGTTACTCATTTTAGTCCTTTCACTCCATGGAAATACCTTCATGTGTCAGTTGACACTTACTCAGGATATATTTGGGTCACATGTCAAAAAAGAGAAAAAACAAAACATGTTATTAATCATTGCATTAGAAGTTTTTCAGTAATGGGAATACCTTCTGCCTTAAAAACAGATAATGGACCTGCTTATTGCAGTACTTCTTTTGCACAGTTCTGTGAAACCTGGCAGGTTACACATACTTTTGGCATTCCATATAATTCCACTAGTCAAGCTATTGTTGAACGCACCAACCGTACCTTGAAAGAGCATTTATACAAACAAAAACAAAAAGCAGGGATCCCCATTGGTTTGGGCTCCCGCCAGGAATGGCTGGCGAAAGTGTTGTTCACTATTAACCATTTGAATGTTCTCCTACCAACTAATACTACCCGATTACAACAACATTTCCAAATGCATACCCCTCTGCCGCAGCCGCTGGTCACGTACCGGCAGCTACCTAATCCTGTCTGGCACGGCCCTGTCCCCTTGATCACTTGGGGTCGGGGTTATGCTGCTGTGCTTACTCCAACAGGACCAGTGTGGGTTCCAGCACGGTGTGTGAAGCCCTGGAAAGAGAATGTTGTGGCATCAAGGATTGACCAACCCGATTCCAGAATTCTCCCTACAACTTCAGGAGGACCCCCTGAAAGCACGTGGCAGGGTGCCCGTCCAAAAACATAAACCAACATGGGGAGAGATAAAGGCGTTATCTTTCCAAGCTCAAAAATTATTGGAGCAACAGCACGTTCTGATTGGTTGTTAGGTACAGCATGTTGAATGCGTGATTGCCTCGTGCACAGGGGGTGCACAGGAGGTGTTGGTTGGTGTGTGTTCAGCATGAATATACCATATAGGGGTTAAGGAAACACGTTCTCCAACTCCAGAGAATTTTCTAGTTGCTACATTTGCTTGCTTAAATGCTAATTCTTTGCTGACAATAATTCTGTTATTTAGCTGTATAACTTGTCCAGTTATAAGCACTCCACTACATGATAGAATGCAGTACAATGTATGGATAAAGTTAGCAAAAATAGTAAACACCACTGATTTCTGTCTTACTGATGCTCCAGATATGCATGGATTACTTAGTACATGTCTCATTCCCATATGCAAAGCTCCTGGTTCTCTTGGTAATGTTACTGGGTTGAGTAAATTTCTGAACTTTAGTGAAATTCATTATCACACCATGGCGCAATGTGGAATTGCTACATACCAGTTACCCCAAGATGCTATACAGTTATACACCCCATATGTTGTAAACCACAAGAATAACACATGTGCTAGAATGGTAAATTGCTCTATTCACCGTCCACTAAAAGGTTGTTTGTCCCCAAGGCCTTCTCTGTGGAATTGTTCAAAGATAGAAAATGTAACAAGTAACTATGGACACATTATATTGCCAATTGGATGGTTTTTCACATGTGGGTCTTGTACTTATAATTATGTACCAGCTAATATAACATTAGCACAATGTTGTCTTAGTCGCTTGACAGTGTTTCTACCACCCCGGCCTACTAAAAGCACTCGACAGAAAAGAGAGACTGAGACTATGAATGCAGTTTGTGATGGAAATGTTACTGTTTTAAGTCCAGCAGAATATATCTCCCTGGCTATGAGCCTTGTTGGGGTTCCTGGATTGGCTGTGGGAAATGCCAAACAACTTGGGCATCTGGCATGTTTACTAGCAAAGACAATTAATAGTACTTCCATTGCTATTGGACTTTTGATTCAAGAACAACAAGATTTAAGGCATGCTATACTGGACAATCGAGCTGCAATAGACTTTTTGTTGTTACAAAGACATCTTGGCTGCGAAGCTGTGGAAAATATGTGCTGTTTCAATCTCACAGACAATAGTAACCAAATTCAACACCAACTGGACTTACTTAAAAAATATGCACATGCAGTTAAACAAGATATTGCACCTGAATGGTGGAAGTTTTTGTGGTCCTGGTTTCCAACAGGATGGTTCAAAACTATATTTCAATATGCTGTATTGATTGTATTTTTATTAATCACCTTCTGCTGTTTCATACAATGTATCCCAGGATTACTGTCATGGTGTGTTCCCTCTTGCCGTCCCAAGGCTTCAAAACCAAGCAAATGCCAAATTTATTATGCTTACAAGGCTTTACAATTAAAAGAATAAAAGGGGAGATGTAGGGGAAATTGTTATCCCTCTCTTTGGCACACTTTCAGTATTGGCATACCATGCTGAGATGTGCTAGAACACAGGATAACACTTTTAAGATAAAGCCTTGCTAAGTAACATCTTGGTACTTGCTGGCCATGCCTTGGAATGTGCTGACGCACTGACGTAAGGGCCACAGAATACAATACAGTATTGAAATCACTATGCTATGATCACGTATTTCCTTAACCCTTATATGGTATATTCATGCTGAACACACACTAACCAACACCTCCTGTGCACTCCCTGTGCACGAGGTAATCATGCATTTAACATGCTGTACTTAACAACCAATCATAGCTTGTATACAAGAAATGTAACCACTTAGTTCTTAATAAAAACCAAGACGGGGCTGCCTGTTTGGGATGCCTCCCCTTCATGCAGTTGGACTCCTTGCCAGTTATTTACTACAGGCTATATTAGCTTCAGTGCAGGAGAGTTAATTATACAGGGTTCCTGTATCTTTAACAGTTGTATCGAGAAGAGAATGTCAGCACCTGTCCCTTGTATGCATGCAGCACCTGGTAAAACGTCCTCTTCATCGCATCAGTTAAAGCTGAAGGGGGCCTGCCCTCATTCATATCTGGTCACTCTGGTATAGCTCCTGCAGCTTTAACTTTTGTGATGAAGGCGGAAGTTCACCAGGTTCCCCATATATACAAATGACACCTGCTGAAATTCCCTTTTCAATACAACAGTTAAAGATACAGGAGCCCTGTCCTCCTTTTCATATGGTCACCCCAAATATAGCACATTGTGATAAGGGTTGGCAGGACTCAGACATTTATGCATGCTCTAATGATGCTTTGGGAAAAGATAACTAAAAGAAATCACTACATAAATAAGGCAATAAATCCATGTTGTTAACAATATTCATGTGCTGGTTCGTTGCAATGAAGACTGCAGTTGCATTGCAAACTAGAAAATCTATGTCAGTTCAAATTCAGACTAAAGCATTGTGAAATGCTATAATTTCTATGATGGGGATTTGCACATGCGCTTAAATTTCCCACTGAAACCAGTGATGTTTAAAAGTGCTTCAATCACTTTGGCTGAACTATGCTCACTGTATGGTAGGAGTCAATTGTTGTGTACACTCTGGAAATTCTTCTGCTAATTTAAGCACCTGCTATAGACCTGCAGTCAATAATTTTTAGCTGACAAGTAAAACACACCCTGTCTAAATGAAAGGAGCATCTGAGAGCTGGAATGTGGCCTAGCCCTCCAGGGACCACACCATTTTCTAATCTAGAGATAATCATAGCTGACACTCAGTCTAATGGTTTGCATTGTGTTTAACCTTTGTTTGGTGCATAGCAAAGCTGAGAAGAGATGCCAACACTCATCCTAAAGAAAAGTTGGACACAGTGAAGACCAAGCTGTGAGGCCGGCTAAGAGAGGAGACAGTGTTTTGGCACTTGATACAGTAACATCTGACACTTGCCTGCCACAAGATGTGGTGATGGCCATGGGCTTAGATGGTTTTGAAATGGGATTGGACACAATAATCGAGGATGGTCTACCAGTTGCTGTTGTTGCTGCTGTTCATCTTACTATTCCATACAAAATTTTGAAAGATATCCCCTAAAATACTACTACCCACCCCATCAAAGAACTAAATATCAGTGACACAATCAAAACACCTTAACTGATACATTAAAGAGCCCATTGAATGCCATCAAATGCCTCAGAATAGAAACATGTTGAAAATCGGGCAATTCAGGCATCAGGTGGTCCTCATGGACGAGAGCATTCTACAATCTGGGGACCACAACTGAAAAGGCCTTTTGCATTGTTGCCCTCTCCTGATCCTTGACTGGATGTTGACTGTAGTTATGGGTAGGTTCATACTGGGAGAGGAACTCTATCAGGTGTTATGGTCCAAAGCTTAGTAATGCTTTATAGATTTGGGGCCTTGCTAGACGAGGCCCTAGTGCTCTTTGAGGGCCGGTTTCCCTGCTGTGCGTCCACATGACGCACAGGGGAATCCGGCCCCAGGCAGCACCGAAGCCTCCCTTAACACGCCATAAGCGAAGTCGCTTATAGCGCACCTTTTCCGCAGCTCCGGCCTCAGGCCGGGGCTGCGGAACGTCTAGCGACTTCCATGGCATTTTGCGGCTACTCGCTCGCGAGTAGCCGCAAAAAGCCACGGACTGGGCACAGTGCTGAGCACTGTGCCCATCGAGCCGGGGGGGGATCCCGAGGGCGACATGGGAGAGGAGGAGGGAGGGCTGGCACAGGGCGATGAGGGGGAGGGAGAGCTTGCACAAGGTGACGAGGGGGAGGGAGGACTGGCACAAGGCGACACAGGAGAGGGGGAGGGAGAGCGGGGAAAGAGGGGGCAGGGGGCTTAATCTTTTTAAAAAACCTTACCTTGTCCGCAGTCTTCGGGGCGCACGTGGCCCCTATAACAAAACAAAAAAAATGGCAGACGCTGCAGGGCTTCCGTCATCCCTGTGCGTTGGCCATCTAGGAGGCGGGGCGGCACGCGCTAAAGTTAACACACCATCGCCCCGCCTCCCTGCCGGCTTATCCGGCAGGGTCTAGCAAGTCCCTAAAACCAGCACCTTGAATTGGTCTAATTGATGTATAGGCATCCAAATGGTGGTGGTGGTGATAAAGAAGTTCAATGAAGGTCAAACACTGAATTTTAATCACTCACTCTCCAGCATTTTGGCCAGGAGGTTCAGCCATCATTGCCAGCTGTCTGCAGCAGTGGGAGATGGAATTGAAAGCAGGGCTGTTCCATAAGTCTTTCTAAAAGACCACTCCCCCTCTATCCCTCCCCATCCCTTGTCCCTTTGTGCTGTGACTTTTGAGATAGTAAGCCTGCACGCTCGGACTGTCTTGGTTTAATTGATTGTATTCAAGTTAGTGCTGTGCAAAAAGTTCAACCATTTCATTTTTGACATTTCATGGATAAAGGGGGGGGGAACTCAGGTGAAAGAGGCTGGGATAGGTGAGAATTTCAGAGAATTCTCTCCTTGTAGAGGGGGAAAGGGTTTCCATGTAGCTTTTTAAATGTAGCCAGTTGTTGAGGGGTCTTCTTTCTTTTTTAATTTTTTAAAAAACATCCCCAGCATTTTCAGAAGCCCAGGATTTTTTTCCTGAATTCTTATTGGAGAGGGAGAGGTTACATGGTCCCCAATAGGCATTCACTAAGAATTGCTGGGCCCCTCCAAATGCCAAGGGGGAGGGGGGGTTGAAAAACTAAAAAAATATATAGAAAGAAAGCCCCTCAGCCATTGGCTACACTTTAAAAAATGGTAAGTGGAAACCCTGTTTTTCTCCCCAAGGAGAAAATTATCTGAATGTTCCCCCCACCCCATGAAAGAGGCAGAAAAACCATGCCTCTTTCACAGGGACATAAATCATTTCTGAAAATAGGATACAGGATTCGGCCCAGCACTAATGTAAGCTGCTCCAAAAAGCCTTTTTGGCAGAGAAGTGGGAATACAAATGTTTTAAATAAATAGACAGATAAATCATGAGGAATAAACCAATTTGTTGCAGAATATACAGAACTATTTATGTCTCAAGCCAGTCCAGATAAACTTCACAGGGAAACACGTTCAAGATAAAAGAGCCACATCATGACCCACCCCACCCCCATTAGAGCAAACATATCCCAGCCCTATACTGGGACAGCCTGCTTCCAATTCTTTTTTAAAAAAACCATTATTTTGCTTAGTATCTACACTTTTTCAGAACTATTATATATAGCTCATGAATTTCCATGCCATTAGGTGTAAATCTATCCGTGACAAAATAGGCATGTAACGTGAAATGGTGACAATAATTCATTGTACTTTATGGACGTGTTTAATTCATTGTACTCTGTGTGCGCCAACATTAAATGCAAAATGTGTTCTTGGAACTGGGGCAAAGGAGCTTGTAATAGGTGGGTTAGTTCTTGGACAAATTGGAAAGCTCATTAACTCAGGAACTGCGCAAAGGTGCTCCTGAAGTTGTTTGAAAGCCAGGCTATGCCAGAGGGAAGCCCTCTTGGAGATAGATGGAGGGTTGAACATGTTATCATGTTCAACCCTGCATTGCTGCTGTTTTTATCTGTTTGAGCTTTTATATTGTATTTTATATTATGGTTTTATACTGTTGTTTTATACTTTGAATGTTTTAATTTTTGTGAACCGCCCAGAGAGCTGTGGCTATTGGGCAGTATAGAAATGTAATAAATAAATAAATAATAAATATCTTGAACATGTTTCCCTGTAAAGCGCAGAGAGCTTCGGAACCGCCCAGAGAGCTTTGGCTATTGGGTGGTTTAAAAATGTAATAAAAACATAAATAAAAAATGTGTGATTAGGGCCATAGCTAGATGGGGCTTTAACCTGGGGCAATCCCCAGGATCGTCCCTGTGCATCCACATGATGCACAGGGCATCCCAGGATCAGGAAGGGATGATCCCTCCCTTGCCCCGGGATCTTGCCCTACACTTTAGGCCCGCTTTTTCTGTGGGGAGACCATAGAACGTGTGGGCTGGTGTCATGGTTTCTCCCAGTTCTTCATGGTTACTTGTGAGGAGCCAGGACCCATGCATGGGACACCGAGCTCCTCAGGAGCCCTGCGCCCATCGGGGATAGGGGGAGTGGGGGAAAGTGTAAAAAAAAACACCATTTACTTTTTGCGCACGAGTGTTTGTGCGCTCTGCCCCTTTAAGAAAAAAAAACACAAAATGGCAGCCGCGATGACCTCTTCCTCCAATGCTGTCACGCATCACGTGTGAACAGAGGAGGAGAACTCATGATAAAAATATCACAAGATCTTCAACCCTCCGTCGTGCTACACCGGTAGGTCTAGCTAAGGCCTAGGTCACAGGTTGCTAAATCAGTCATGTTGCATAGGTATCTATTTAAGAAAAGGTCCTGAGCTAGTTAGGCAGAATGCTATGTAAAGAAAGAGTTTGGCATGGGAGAAAAAGAGAAATCCTAGGAGAATGAGAAGCTGGCCTAACATGCTTATTCTAGTTTTGCAACCATGCTGGCTATTTAAGTAAATATGAGGTTCTGATACGAACTCTTGGGTTGAGTGGAAATTTTACTTTAATTTTATTAAAAATATGCTGGCCACTATTTCTGTGATATCTATATCGGAATCAAGTGAGCTCAGATTTCTAGGAATCCGACCCATAAATTCTGCAGCAGTCTAGCTTTCCCGAATTGCATGGATTCTGCAGACTTGCAAACTAGTTTTCTGTTGCTGTTTTTGAACTTTCTGGAATTGTATGCAAATTTAGTCATAGAATAATAATAATAATAATAATAATAATAATAATAATAATAATGGATAGAAATGGATAGAAATGCACATTTGCCCCATAGGCTAAAGTATTCATGCATTTTTGCTAGTGTGAATTTTTGCAAATGCACATTTGCTCAAATTCATGAAAGTGAAAAAAAAATCTAATTCCACCATTAAGCGGGAGATGGAATGAAAGGCATCTGGCAATCTGAGAAATGCAGACAGGACAGATGTTTCAAAATTCATACATCCCTGGCAGTGAGTAATGTTCTAGACCTCTTCCTGCAGTGTTAGTTTTCTACTTGCAGAAGGATTTAAAATTACAAACAAACATGGGAGAGCATTAAGAATGTGATTCCCAACTCAATCTCAAATGGGAAAGTGCCTTCAGTCACATGAGGACTCTATCAACTCATTCCCATTTCATTTTGCTGCATGTGTATAAATCTAACCCAAGGCTGGAATTTTATATTACCTATCCAATTCATATTTCTCTACTGCAAAGTGGTATCAGGATGATGCAATTTGCAGGTGAGACATGACCAATGGGAGAGAGCAAACCTTCCACCACCTGCCATTTTCACACTTGATTCTAAAATTCCTAGGAAATGTAATTGCTAGAAGATCTAAGGCAAATGTGAAATGGCTATCAGCCCTAATGAAGCTTCTAACTTTTAGTAACTTGGTGTGCTGAGGGGGCGAAATTGACAACGCATTTGATGTCTTTATTACCTGTTTTTTTTATGCTTTAGGCAGAAGTTATCATTACAATCCAAATATGGTCCTCTTTGAAGTAGTCAAAAGTCTTCCCTACTCCTTGGTAGCTTTAAAATCCTATAGGTTTGTGCAACAATGTACCCCAAGGGTGATATTTCATGGAAGTTGATTGCAAGAAACGTCCTCTTGCCAGATCATCAAGTTCTTTTTGTATGATTAATATGCATTTTAGGCATGCTCAGGGATATGTCCAACCTCTCACCTTTGTGAATGAAAATGTGATGTGGCACTAGAAATTTTCAAAATGCTAACATCACTGATGCATATTCAATTCAATGTTCACCTCCTATGCTAGTATAGACAGGATGAAGAATTATTCCCCCCTGTCAGTAGTTTGACTTTTCTTTCTTATATTTCTTTGATACGTCTTTTTCATGGTACAGTCTTCCAAGTAACAACATCAACCATCGTATTTGGGTCCTACCCTTCCTCAAATGAAGTTATGCTGGGAGACACAGGAGGGGCAGTCATCCCATATTTTCCCCACAGCAAACGTATGAGGTAGGTTAGGTTGTTGGAATTTCATTTTCTGTACTTAAAGGAACAATCTTCCTTTGTATCAGAATATTCTGGGCATCTATTAATCTATTAAAGCACAGTTCCTTTGATGGGGGAAAGAGAGGGAGAGAGACAGTGACAGAGAGAGGCAGAGAGACCGTTTCTACACCTGCCTTTTCCAAATGACACACGGGGGATCCTGGGAGCAGGCAGGGACGATCCCTCCATTTTCCTTGGATAATCCTTAGGTGTAGAAAGGGAGAGAGAGAGAGAGAGAGAGAGAGAGAGGACAACCTTACTGAGGTGTAGTGACTAAAGTGTCAGACTGGGAGTCAGGAGATCTGGATTCTAGTCCCCATTGGCCATGGAAACCCACAGGGTGACTTTGGGCCAGTCACAGACTCTTAGCCCAACCTACCTCACAGGGTTGTTGTTGTGAGGATAAAATGGAGAGGAGGAGGATTATGTACACCGCCTTGGGTTCCTTAGAGGAAAAAAGGTGAGATATAAATGGAACAAATAAATAATTAAAAAAAAACTAAATTAAATGTATGTGAAGTGAGATCTGAATTTTGTTTGGTCTGCATTTTAAAGTAGCTCTACCCAATTCATGTTTACCATAAAGTAAGTGTAAGAATGGGTGAGAAATTTGTTTCAGTTTGGTTTAATTCATGAAGTTCTCCATATTCAGGACAAAAGAACCTGAGGCTTTTTTTTTAAAAAAAAAAAAAAGTCATTGTGGGAGAAACCAGAACTGACAGACTCATCCTTCCAAACCCAGGGCCTTGACTGCTTAGCTCTTTAAAACTTTGGGTTTAAATCACTGTGTATTCAACCATGATGGTGTTGAATTAGGGCTGCAACCTCTCTCTTTTTCTTTCTTTCCTTGAAAGGCTCCTCAGAATAGCTATATGGCTGGCAGGTACTTCATGGTTCTTTCCAGGCTGGGAATATTTATTATTTATTTATTATTAATAATTATATATCAACTTATCTGCTAAAAATCCATCTAGGCAGTGTACAACAATTTAAAACAATAAAAAACAAGAATATTAAAAACAGTAAAAGCATTACAACTACACAGTTTGAAAGGCTAAATTGAAAAGATGCATTTTGAGGAAAAGATGCATTCCATAATTTGGGGCCAATACAGGAGAAAGCCCTTTTACCCGTGCTTGACAAACGGGCTTCGGACTTTCCTGCAGATCTTAATTTCTGGGCACTTAGATTGTTGGCTTTTTGAGGTCACTCCGTTCAGTTGCTGCATAAAGTTGTGAACGATTGTTTGTTGTGTTGTGTTTTTTTAAAAAATATGGAAATTTATTTTTTTTCCTACTGTACACACTTTTGTACATTTTTTTTTAAAAAAAAACTATGCATTTCCCCCAAGTTGTTCACATTGGGAACTGCAGTGTTGTGCTACTTTCCCCTAATATGCACAGTGTTTGTACACATTATTCCCAAGATGAGCTGCATCAGAAAGCTCTCAAAAGATGTGGATTGGTACACACTTCTGTTTTGGTTGCTGAAGGTCTTAGAAGGAGCCTGGAAGCAGGGAGCAGTGATCCTTCCATCTCCCTGGGATAACTGAGACCAGTTTTACCCGTGGTCCCGGGACTATCCCGAGGACTACAGGCAGTATGGGTGCCTGTCTCAGCTTCTTCCCTCCTTCCCTCCTCTGTGTGAGTAGCAGGGGTCAGCAGAGTGAAGGAGCCAGGATGGGGGGAGTCCAGGGCTATCATTCCAGCTCCTGTTTTTTTTAAAACACTACAAACACTTGAAACACATTCTAAAAAATATGCCTTTTTTATTAATAGCAGCTCGTGTTTTCTAAACTTAGTCAAGAGTCATAAGGAATATTTGGAAACAAATGTAGTTAAAACCAAGTATCCTTAAATTCTCTGGAGTTGTGAAATCCGTCCCTTGGTGAAGCTTTGCCAAATGCTTGCTGTGCAGTTCCACTGCAAAGACAGTAGGGGGCACTCATCGTCTACTGTGCTATAATTTTTCCACAGCTCTATTTCGCACAGGGCCCTTCCCCGCCTCTCCCCCTCCCCCAGCTTTCATTTGCATGGAGAATCTCTGCTTTTCACTGGAATTAGAAGTCTTGCTGATTTTAGAAGCCACAACTCCGGTGCCTGGAGCACATGGCTGTGTTACTAGGTCAACGCAGATGCCATCTATTTGTGTTTATTTTGTAAAAGAGCTAGTGAGGTCATTGCATGTTAGGCAACACTAGTTATCTCTGCAGAGACACTGAAAGGCACAGATACAAGGGGATGTTCTGCTATCTGCATCGGTGTGGCATATATTAAAATATGCCTGCACTGTATATAAAAAAATGTGTAGCTGTAATGTAAAACCTCCTCCCCCACAGCTATTTTGAAAAAAGAAATAGCTATCTTGAAGAGAGAAAACACAACCATCTTGACCTGCCCGGAATCTGTTGTCTTCTACCTGCATTCATTCTCCACCTTGTCTTTGGAATTTAATTTGAATTTCCTTCCAGACGCGAGTTATTATTCCTGGCAACAATATGGTCTAATTTTGTTAATTAGGTTTTCTCCACTACTCACTTCCATTCTGGAAACGTATTGGTGTTTCAGCTAAATATTAATTAGATGATTATTAAAACAGCAGCAGCAACAACCTGAAACATAAAGCCAATATTGGGCAACAGCATTTTAACCCAGCGTAGGTTTGTGGTTCCAGTGTGGCAGGATCTACACCACTGCTTTAAAATGGTTTATAACAGTAGTGACAACTGTTCGGGCCCAGGACATATTTCACATACAGTTTTCAAAATGTTTTCAAAGTATCATATCCTGCTTGGTGTAGATCTGGCCTATATCTCTTCTCTTTTGAGAAGAAATTTGATCGTTCTAATCAGGTGATGGATGCATATGTCAGTATCACTTTCTCCTACATATAGTTTCGATACCATTTATGTAGAAATTTTCAATTTTTGGCAAGTTCTTTTTTTAAAAAAAAAATTAACCAAACGAAATCCTCAACCACCTGTACCAGCCAAATTTAATAATTGCAGCTTTTCCCAGCATAGAGAGTACTGTGTTGTACCTGCCTGACATGTAGCTGTGAAAGATGAGAAGCTTGTCAAAGCAAAAGAAGGGGGAACCCTATTTCAGCACCAAAGAGCTCCATCACACCTACTTCCCCGCCTAGTTTTCCTCCGCGATTTCCAGCTCCGTTTCATTAGCGCATCACGCTAATGGCCCCTTTCACGTGGGTTTATGGTATTGCACTATACCGATGAAGCCTCCCTTTCACTCGCTTGCTCTTCTACTCCACCCCGCCCTGCCCCACCTCTTTCCACTTCCAGTTAATTGATTGCAACATTGTGTTGGGTGTGGACTCCCCCCACTCTGGCTTTGTTGTCTAGCAATTTACTGACACGGTGCTAAAGGAGTAGAACAGTCCCACCCTCCCCCTTTTCATCAGCAAGCTCTCTCCCCCAACAAAGGAAATGGGGGCTGAAGGGTGCTTTAATTCCATCTGGGGAAAATAATCCAGACTTTCCCTGCTCTAGGAAAATACAAAAAAAGGGCGGGGAAGAGGCCCAGTTAAGAGAAAGAAACATGGTATGCTGTCTAAGCATATTTTGTATATATGGATACTTCAAGCAATGGTGTTTGACACATATGGTGTTTGACACATATGTCAAACTGAAGTATTGGTTAAAATGTTATTTTGAAATTCTTTTTTTATATGCCCGACATGCTATTTTGTGCATTTCTTTTATGATCCATTTCTTTTATGACCCATTTTCTTTTGTTTTTCCATCACTCCTTTACAGTTATTGCCAAACCACAAAAGTCTTGCTACTTGCTGAAACCCAATATTCTTAATATAAAAACCAGCCCAGCTCTAAGGGCATTGCTAGACCTATCTGGGAATCCGTGCCGGAGGAGGGGCAAAAGCGGGCTATCCTGCAGAGGCCCCACCCCTCACGGTCCACACATCCTGCGGCCCATTCTGGAGCACAGCTCTAATATATATTCTGAAGAGAGCTCAGTGGTATGCTGCAATGCCACATCAAGTAAGTCAGGAGTGGGCATCTTTTGTTTTGGCTTACAAGTCCCATCAGCATAGTGAATCGGGAGGGATGATAAAAAAACCTGTAGGCCAAAACATCCAGAGGGCCACATCTTGCCCAACCGTGGTCCTTGGGTTGAGTTAAAAGGGTACACAGGCATATATGAGATTTGCTCCACACTTTAGGAATTACACATTAGCTGTATAGAAAAGAGTGATGGGATGACAGATATCTGAGTAAGGCCTTCTGTATTATATGTGCTTCACTCACTTTTGTTCTCTCTCTCTCTCTCTCTCTCTCTCTCTCTCTCTCTCTCTCTCTCTCTCTCATATCTTTTTAAATCATCCCAGCCAGGGATGTATGTATGAGAAATTCCTGTCACTTCATTTTTATCAGGATCTATCCAGTTCTCACCTTCCAGATGCAATCTGCCATCAAAGGCCACACATTTCTGAGCTTGCAATGTGATTTGTGGACCTTCCCGCACCCCAAATGCATATGACTGCATACATACTATTGATAAATGCACATGAAAAAAAATGCAAACTTTTGAAAAAAATATGAATGAAGATATGGCTTCATCAATTGGAAAAGAATGTGTACATTTCAAAGATCTGAACACCTGATGCATACATTTGGGAAAATGTGCACGGAAATGCAGACAGATTTTCATGCAGAAAAGAAAGCTTACAACCTGATATGGATTCGAGGTGCAATGAGCTCCAAGATGGAATTTGAAGAGCTTTGGCAAGCTCACGTTTTACTGATTTGCACATCCCTGATACCAACATGGCTTTAAGAATGACAAGAATGTGGGACCACACAGAACTATATCTGGAGCTGTGATAAAATGTATTGAATGTTTTTATTTCCCCTTTTAAGATTAATCTCTTTGATTACAAATTCTCCAACTTAAAGAAAACCAACAACAACATGTTAAGGATGATTATTTGTATTTCTCTTATCTGATATTATTTGGGTAATCAGTACATTTTCTTTTTATGATCTTACTGTAGATTGCCTTATGTGTTTCTAGCTGTATTGGTTTATGGTAAATAAACATACAGTTGAAAGCTTGGGGGTGGAGGTAGTCAGGGAGGGCTAAACAATGCTTTTTTAAGGTAAACTAGAGGTGATATGTTGCCATGGGAACTCCTTAGGCAATGGATCCTCAATACAGGAACATGCTGGGCAGAGTTTTGAATGTCACGGCCGTCCCCACTCAGTGAAGGATGTTGTAATCCAAGTGTCTGTGTGAAGACTACACTTTGAAGTGGACTACCCTGCTGATGGTGGCACAGGGATGGAGCTCCAGGGATTGAGACAGGATCATTTTGAAAGCAAAGTCAGTAGGCAGTCCAGGGTCCAAACACAGAAAGGTCAGGATAAAGGCAGGATAAAGATCTGGAACCTGGTGCACTGACAGTGTTCCAGCATCCAGTGTCTGGAATCTCAAGACTTTTAAGTCTTGAGCCATCAGAGCCCTACTCAGAGCCTACTCAAGAGCACAGTAGCAGGCCATTTACTTGTGAGTAAAGCTCTTCTCATGATTATCATGAGTTCATATTTATCAGGCGCTCACGTTGAGTGTCTGATGGCCCGCCAAACCTGCACACCTTTAGGCATCTGCACTCCCTGAGTCCAAGAGGGGCTAAGTCCATTGTGAGATGATGATGATGATGATGATGATGATTTCCCATATTTTCCCCTTTTTCTTCTGCTGCCCCTTACGCCTGGAACGCTCTTCCAGAACACTTGAGAACTACCAACTCAATCACAGCTTTTAAAACTCAGCTAAAAACTTTTCTTTTCCCTATAGCTTTTAAATGTTGAGTTTGTTCTGACTCTATACTGTTAGCCTCACCCTACCCGGTGCCTGTTTACACTTCCCTGTGCCTGTTTGCATTCTCTTTCCCTCCTTATTGTTTTATTATGATTTTATTAGAATGTAAGCCTATGCGGCAGGGTCTTGCTATTTACTGTGTAAACTGTACAGCACCATGTACATTGATGGTGCTATATAAATAAATAAATAAATAAATAAATATAAATATAATAATAATAATAATAATAATAATAATAATAATAATAATAATACTAGGACTCAGTGGGCAGGTCTACACAAAGTGATATTCCAGGGAACACCCTGGGATCATCCCTGTGCACCCACATAACACACAGGGGATCCTGGCGCAGGGAGGGATGATCCCTCCCTTGCCCTGGGATCTGGCCATACACTTTAATCCTGGTTTTTCCTGTGGTCTTGGGATCATCCCGAGACCGTGGGAGGTGTGGGCCCCACCATCTTGGTTTCATCCCAGCTCCTCGCGAGTAACCGTGCCCATTGCGGTGGGGTGGGGAGAGCGGGAGGTTTTTGTGTTTTTAAAAAAACTTTTTTGTAGGAGCGCTCCTGCGCTCATTTCAGATAAAACAACAGCAACAACAAGGCAGGCGTGATGTCCTGTTCCTCCTGGGACATGATGCACCACATGCAGACTGAGGGGGAGGATCTCGCGATCATCATATTGCAAGATCACCCTCCTCAACCCCCCTGGTCTAGCCATGCCCAGTATGGTCAATGGTTGTCTCCCCCGAGGCCCCAGGATCCTCTGATCTTCTTCAAGAGCCCTTGACACGGGGGCAGCTCCTCTGTGATATTTGGTTTGGGGAGCTCCAGCCTGTGAAGAGACATCATGTCGAATTAGCTTGACAACTACTGAGAACACGCCATGGCTCAATGTTGGTATTCTTATCTGTGTAGAAAGAGCATCTTCAGTTGCTCAGCTGAGCTGTAGAGGGGAGGGGAGACCCACAGTCCCTTCCAGGCCTATTGACCTGGCATATCGAATCTGGGAACAGCACACAAAATATTGCCCAGGAAACACTTTGGGTTAGGAGAGTAGACATGATGTAGCCAAAATGACATTCATAGAGGAAGACGTTCTTTGAATACAAGAAATATTCTGTGGGACTCTGCTATCAGGTCCCCATTACCTCTACATCTCATTAGTTCTGTTCAGGCCTTCACCTCAATGCCTGAGGCTTAAAGTGGGTAGAGAGAGGGGCCACACATGTTGGCCTGCTTCCTATATCTCTGGGCTCATGGGCCCCACACCCATCAATTCAGGCCTTGCTCTGTTGAATCATAAAAGGGAGTTCCACTTGCATTCACTTGAATGTAACTAGATCTCTTCACGCAATCAGGAACCCGTATAAGGCAGTGTGTCAACTATCACATGAGGAGTCTTACATTCAAGTGAATGCAGGTAGAGCTCCTGTTCATTTTGTTTCATTTCATTTTGTTTCTTATATTTCTATATTGCCCCATAGCTGAAGCCCTCTGGGTGGTTCACAAAGATTAAAAACCACTAAAATACATTATACAATGTGTAAAACCATTTACATAAAACAAATAAACAGCCAGCACACACAGAAACAACATACTTCTAAAAACATTTAAAAAACAGTCAATCCAAGACTATCCAAGACTTGATTACAAACTCATTATATGCTACGAAATGGCTGAGAGAAGAGGGAAGTTTTAACCTGGCACTGAAAAGATAACCATGTTGGTGCCACATGGGCCTCATTGGGGAGATCATTCCATAATTGGGCACCGCCAGTGGGAAGTCCTCTCCTTTGTTGCCACCCTCAGAACCTCCCTCAAAACGGCACCTGGAAGAGGGTCTTAGATACTGAATCTAGTGTACAGGTCAGTCCAAGCCAGGAGAGGCACTCCATCAAGCACTGTTCAGACCATGCCCATTCAATTATTATTATTATTATTTATTTATATAGCACCATCAATGTACATGGTGCTGTACAGAGTAAAACAGTAAATAGCAAGGCCCTGCCGCATAGGCTTACAATCTAATGGCAAGGTTTAAACTAAAAGGGGTTGGTGGGGCCCATGTTCCCAGAGAGTAGGGGGCAGGGTCAATGCAGAGGACTTCATATCTCTACTCACTTTAAGCCTTCACACATTCAGGCAAATACCTTTACTGTGTCAGATGTAAAGCTTTACCAGCTGCTGTGAAAGAGGACATCGTGGCAAGAAAAAGACTGCTGCTATAAAGGAATGATGTCTGCCTGGATCATGCAAATAGCTCTTACCTGCAGAGGCCAGTCTAGTGACTAGGCTATACTTAGGAGGGCAGTGAACTGTTAATTTACTGTGCCTGGATACAAAGCTCACACAGAGACATGATATGTTTACATCAGCCTTCCCTAACATGATGCACTCCAGGTGGTTGGGTCTACAGCTCTCAGAATTCCTGAACATTGGCCAAGTTGGCTGGGGCTGATAGGTATTGAAGTTCAAAACACCAGGAGGGCACCAGGTTGGGAAAGGATGGTCTATGTCAATCGAGCCTGTCTGAGAAGCCAGCAACGGTGGCCAGATTCTAAGGAAATCATGTTGTACAAAGAAATAAGCCATTTCAGATCAAAGTGAGAGTAGACGTTGCAACAAACTTTGACAATGAGGTCAACCTGATCTTTCCAAGGCAACCTTAAAATCAAGTGCTCCTTTGTATTCCATTCCTTGACAAATTACATTCCACTAGTGTGTTTTTGGTACAATTGATACCAGCGCCCAAAATGTCACACAATGTCACGAATATACAGGCGTCTTTCAAGTCTGAGCATTATTAGCGTGCAGCTGTAGCAAGTCAGGGTGATGTTACTTCTTAGAAATGCTTCTGAAATGCCAGTGCCCACAGTCACAAATATATATGCGTTTTTCTAAGGGTATGTGTGATCAGAACGCATGAAATCATTGCTAGAAAGCCTCCCGGTGGGATATGGTATTCCTCTGTTTTAACTTTATCAAGTCAGCACTGGCAGAGGTAGGAAGAAAATATTCTGTGTTAAAGGGACAGTAGTACCAGGCCTTGCTTCTCTGCCTTTATCAAGAGATTGGTCTATAGCCATTAGCTAGGGTGACCATATGAAAAGAAGGACAGGGCTCCTGTATCTTTAACAGTTGTATTGAAAAGGGAATTTCAGCAAGTATATTGTTTAGCACCTAGTGAAATTCCCTTTTCATCACCATAGTTAAAGCTGCAGGAGCCCTGCCCTCTATTTGTATCTTGTCACTCTAGAATAGCTCTTGCAGCTTGAACTGTTGTGATGAAGCAGGAATTTCACCAGGTGCTGCATGCATACAAATGACACCTGTTGAAATTCCCTGTTCTAAACAACTGTTAAAGATATAGGAGCCCGGTCCTCCTTTTCGTATGGTCACCCTACATTAGCACACAACAGTAGTGGGGGTCACTCGAAACCCACCCACCCCATTTGAAAGAACATGTGAATAGCTTGACAGTAACTTGACAGTAACTTGATGTGAAGGGCTTGACAGTAAACCCACAGTAACTGGCTGGTTGGAAACTAACTGGTTGAAAAGCCACTAAGTGGTGAGATGTGGGGGATGGATGGGTTTCACTTTTGCCTGCTTACTTCGTTTCAGTCCTTGACAGGAAGATGCCAGTTAGTATTAAGTAAAAGCCCTGTTTCAAGCTTCTGTCGCAGTTGTCTTTTGTCTCAATTGTGGTCAGACAAACCATAATCTGTGTGTTGCCAAGAGGCAACGGTTCTTTTTAGGATTTGGAATACAATGAACACAGCAATGGGTAAAGGCTAAAGATTTTATCAAGCGGGAGCAAATGAATAGAGTTCATAACTACAAAGTGAGATTACAAGGCTGATGCCCTTACCATTTTGGGGAATCCCGTCAAAATATGGGAATGGATTTGACTCCAATGATGACTTTGGGGTGTGTGTGTGAACTTGGCGGATGCCTGCCCCATCACCCCCGCTGTCTGCTCCTGCTTGCTGGGCCACACAAGCTTCTTTTGAGGCTTGGCTTGGCTCAGCGTGCTCTTGGCAGCCTCCTGCCCTTGCTGCTAAAATGGTGCATGTGGCATCACTACCCTCGGTGATGCTGCCCAAAATGTCTCTTTTGCTGCCACCACTTCTTTTTATTTATTTGTGGGTGTGGGTGTGGGTGTATATCACCAATCTACGGCAACCACTAAGACCAAGAAAGCAAGGTTAAAATAACAGAACAATATTGAAAACTTTAGTTATAAAGAAAAAAAAAGATATTTAAATACAGCTTGTGTTTAAGGTTATTAAAATAAATATACCTCCCTCCATCTCCCAGGGAAAACTAACCCCCCCAAAAAACTGTTACCCCGATTCCCTAATCCTATCTTGATGAATGACAATCCTTCTCTCACACACTCAACTCTCTCTCCTTTATCCTCTCTCTCACTCTGAATTGGAAAAGAAGCAGCCAATCAGATGCCACCATTCAAATAGCTCAATGTTCTAACTCTCCCTCCCCCCTACTTACCATTGCCTGTAATAAAAAGGATTGGCCAAAGCAAATCAAGGCCTCAACCAAATATTCAAAAATATACATATATACGGCAGCTCCCAAGCTCTCACAGGGACCTCACGAGCACGGTTCTGTGCAAGTGCCAAATGCACCCACCAAGGGGAGTCTGTCAGACTCCCAGACTCAGTTGGATGCTTTGCAAGATCCCTAATGATGACTTAAGAACATAAGAGCCATGCTGGATCAGATCAAGGGTCCATCTAATCCAGCACTCTCTTCACACAGTGGCCAACCATCTTCAGCCAGGGACCAAAAAAGCAGGACATGGTGCAACAGCACCCTCCCACCCATGTTCCCCACCAACTGGTGTACACTTCTGGTACACAGCATCTTTACGGATCTGCCTGCATTGAGATCCCATCCTGAGAGTGTCTGGTGGATTCATGTATACCGTAATGCACATATTAATCTCATCACTATTCTGGCCATATTCCAATGACTTTGAGAATGTGTGGGAATAAGCCAGCATATAATTCTGTCCCATAAGTGACTCTGGGAGATAATGAGAAGAAGCAGCACTGGTTAATATAAAGCATCCAGACCAACCAGAAGTCTTGGCACAGAAGGCACAATTGTTTTCCACTACTAACTTCTCGAAATAACAATTTTCTTGTCCCTTCCCACTACAGTCTGCAACTGGGGTTACATGTAGGGAGGGGTGAAATGGTCTGTTTCACTTTCTCCCACATTTGTATTTTTAATATTTCACTGTTTTGCTGATTGTTTTATCAATAAGGCAATCATTCTTTTTGAATATTCAGAGGCCAATGGGTGAAGGAAAGAAGTTCCTTTAGCTAAAACTGGCTAATAAAGGAAGCAAACAAGACAATATATTAAAAGCATAAAGCCCATGTCCTGCCAGCTATTGGGAACCCCAATATCTTATCAAGATAAGATCAGCAGCAAATGTAACTCCATAACGGCTTGACCCCACAGCTGGGCCTACAGTGAGGTTCTGTCTTGGGAGGGTCCCAGGGACTCATATACTACCCCGTTGATCCCTCCAATTCTGGACATAGTCTAACACTCCAGATTGGAAGAATACCAGCCGCAAGAATACCAGCCAGCCCAGATGCTGCCCATCTCAGCTCTTCTTAGCTAACCTAGAGATGCTGCCAAAGGCCTATCTATCAGCCACTAGGAGTACACCAACAACAGCAGTAGGCCTGGGAACTAATAAAAAGGCATAGCTGACCAGCTCCATAGATAGGCCCAAAAGGCACTTTAGACATGGACAGGAGAATCAATCCACCAGTAATTCCCCAACATACAATGGCCTTCTGCACTTCCATCGCACTCACATTGCTTCTTTTCCTTATATGAAGAATTTTGTGAATTGGGGTAAATTCATATTGAAAAAATTCTCACTGATTTGGACTGACCAAATTCAATAGGTACACTTATTCCCAGCATGATGTTCCTGCCTGCCCTAGAGCTGCTAAAACCAAAGAGCAGGCAGGGGAAATAAAAGGTGGCAATCCTAATTAAGCAGCAGCTTGAAGCATTTTTTTTTTTTTAAAAAAAAATTATATACCAGCAGTGTTGAACCTCTTTCACCCAGAGGGCTGAATTCCACTTCAGAGAAGCATTCCAGTGGTGGGTGAGGGAAAAGTGAAAGAGATGGAGCAAAAAATGCCAGCATATTTTAATTTCATGCTCTGAGAACTGGTAACTAGGGGCACAGTCCTACGTATGGCTGATTGGGACATGCTGGGAATCGGAGGATTTTCTCTCTCTCTCAACATGCATAGATAGGGATGGGTGGATTCACCTGCACCTGCACTCAGCAGACGCTTGCGGAATCTCCATTGCCATCCGCCCCCACTGACCAGACTGTGTGAGACCCTGCAGGGCTCGGCAAATGGGTCAGGAGTGCCCTGCGGCTGCCCATTCCTTGATGTGAGCTGCCATTTTTATTTTTATTTTGCAAAGTGGCAGCTCCATAATTTTCAATTTTTATGGTTGCGTATATGGTGGCTGTACATGGCCATTTCCATAACATTAGATGTGTAGAGGGCCCCTTTATGACCCTAATGCTGTGGAAATGGTCCCTCACGTACACCTTTTTGCACAACATGAAATTTACAAAAATTACGGAGCTGCCATCCTGTGTAAAAATGGTGGCTCACATTGAGGAGTGAGTGGTTGCAAGGTGCTCCCAGATGACACAGTCCTCAGGTAGCTTGGTGAGCAGCATCAGTTGGGGAGAGCCAACGCCATTGGATTCCACCCCCGGGTCGGGCACTCATGTCATGCTTATGCATAGGATGGCACACAAAAGCCTTAGCTAGACCTACCTTTTAGCTTGCAACAGAGAAGGGAAGATCCCGTGATGTGTTTATTGCAAGAACCCTCTTCTGTCTACATGTGACACATGATGACCTCAGCAGGAGAGGCAACTCATCCACATTTTTTTTATTTTTTAAAGAAGAAAGAGGTAAGCTTTTTTAAAAATAATAATTTAAATTCCCTCTCCCCCCCCACCCCCAATGGGTGCAGCTCCTGGCTCTGCACAAAGAATTGCGTAGAGCCGGGTCAAACCGCAGCAATGGGCCACACACGTTCCACAGTCTCGGGCTTAGTCCGAGACCGTGGAAAGACTGGGGCCAAAGTGGAGGGCTCTATTCCGGGGCAAGGGAGAGATGATTCCTCCCTGGTCCCGGGATCCCTTATGTTCCTGGGGATCGCCCCGGGATAAAGCCCTGTCTAGCCAAGGCCTAAGTCTTTGGAGAGACATTTCAACTAGGGATGTCAGAGAAATCTGTATGGGGGTGGTTGGAGTGCAACGTATTTTCCTAGACTGGGCCCCATGAACTTCATTCTGGTTCTTACTGCAGTGCCTGACTCAATTTGCAGTGAGTCAGATCAGTTCACAGACGTTTGGGAAATTTTCCAAGAGGAAAATTTGCACAAATTACAGCCTAATTTGTGCCAATTATGCAAAAAATTCCTGCTCAGAAATTTGTGCAAATTGCCAAACCTTTGCAACAGTGTGCAAAAAAATGTGCAAAAAAGTTCCTGGAGTTTGAAGAACAACCTGTTACTCAGCTCACAGTTCCAAAGCAAGTTGTACACACCATGGAAGTCTGTCGAGCCAAAAAGGAACCATATTTCCCATTGATGAACATCCCTAATTTTGACCTTTTAGATTGGGGAAAAATGCTCAAAAGTCAGGAAACCACCATAGAATTGGTGGTATGGGGCGAAAGAGGGCTGGTCATTTATGGAACCACAAAGTCCTGGACTGGAACCCTCAGAGAATGTTGATGATGATGATGATAAAATAATTTCTTACCCGCCTCTCCATTTTGATAGTGTCTGGTCCCAAAAACGTGAAGTTCTGCACCTATATATACACCAGTGAGGTGTGGTGGCTATCCAGGAGATCTGGGTTCTAGTCCCCACTAGTCCCTACTCAGCTGTGGAAACCCACTGGATGACTTTGGGCCAGTCACAGACTCTCAGCCCAACCTACCTCACAGGGTTGTTCTTATGAGGATAAAATGGAGAGAAAGAGGATTATGTATGCCACCTTTGGTTCCTTAAGGAGGAAAAAAAGTAGGATATAAATGGAATAAATAAATAAATAAATAAATAAATAAATTCAATACTTAAATCAGTTTTTCAATTTATCAAACAACTATTTTTATCTTGCCTTTTTGGTCGCAAAGAGCAGCTCACAATTTTGTCAATTATTACAACAAACATATAATGATTAAACTTCTATCACACATCAACCAAAGCTGCAATACAAACAACACAAAAAACTTGCTACATAGTGGCTGCATTTCATGTTGGATTTCATGGTGGATTCCAGGCAAAAGGAATTCACAGAATGTTCTGCCCTGCACTCCGCACTATGAAAAGCAAAAGGAATACGTTCTACTACTCAGTGTTAGCCAGTCATATTTACAATTACTGACAGTATGCCTTTTAGAAATGGAAGTTTCAACGTGCTTAGTGAAAGCATGCTGCAATTTGTCTGTCATTTCTCTGAAAGTTCATTGGCATTGTCAAGTCATGTTTAACTCAGTGGTAAAATTTGAAATTCATACATGGTGATTTTGTAAGGCAACTCTTCTCACCCTGAGCTTTCCTGCGCAAATTGCAAGCATTTTGCCTTTAGAAATTAAGAGCGCCATTCACAGGACTTTCATTAAAAATAAAATTAAAAAAACATTTAAATGCTAATGACGGGGAAATCGTTAACCTGCTTCTTTGGAGCAATGTTTATTTTAAATATTAGTTCTGAAACATAATTTTGCTAAAGGCTGGAGGTATGATGGTGACTCATCTACCAGGATTTTGGTGGGATGAGGTGTAGGTAAATGTCCCATATTATATGCTCAGATAATGTACACAGACAGAAAACAACCGGTGGCATTTCGTACCATGGCTGAGGCAGGTGAAAGGGAGTGCGTGCCTCAAAGACAGAGTCAAAGCGTTCTAGTTGCTGGTGACATTTTAACATCAATGTGTCAAAAGAAAACAAAGCAAATAATCTGCCATCACTTCTATAATAGAGGTTACCGTATTGTAACTATTTTCATCTTCAGCATCACAAAGCATTACGTCTGCCTCGTATCTTCTGTTATGAAGCACACTCACAAAAGGGCTGATCCCAAATGACAAAAAAACTTCTACCAGGCCAGATGAGAATAACCAACTCTGCCAGTATGAAAACTTGGACCAAAACAAATGGAACAATAGAGGGGCGAAGGACATCATAGTAGCTGATGACTAGGTTAGGCCATCCTACTTGGATTCTGGCACCAGAGGGAAAGGCATGCCCTACCATTGGGCAGAGTGAAGCAGTTGCCTCAACTGGCAGTTGCTGGGAAGGGACAGCAAGTTGTTGAGGAGAGAGTTGCAGGCCATGTGGACTACCACCTAAATTAGCCCTCTGCTTTCAGGTGTGGTGGAGGATGCTATCCCCCAGCCACTGTTGAGGAAAGATTAAAAAGCCAGTCCAGTCAGCTTTTCTACATGGAATTGGGTGGGTAGGTGGGGGTGGCAGCTTGTCCTTCACCCAGGCAGCCAGATGTCTTGGGCCAACCCTAGGCCTCAGCAAGAGAAGGGGAAGGGTTTCCATCCAAGTCCTCCTCCTCTCTTTCTTTGTGGCCTGTCTTCCCTTTCTCTTGCAGGGCTACAAGGGACTCATCCTGGACCCATGTTTCCCACTGGCAGGCTTCATAGGACTCAACTCCTAAGACAATTTAGTCTCACAAAGTGGGAACACACCTTCCCACTGCCATGGCAGTGAGGTGCCATTATTCCCAGCTGCTCCTAAGATGTAGAGATGGCTGCTTTAAAAGGGGGTTGGATCATTTCATGGAGGGTCCTGGTCCTGATGGCTATATGTTATCTCCATTATCAGAGGCAGCATGCTGCTGTATACTAGTTGCTGGGGAACATGATGGGAAAGGTGTTATTACACTCATGTCCTGCTTGTGGGCTTCCTATGGGCAGCTGGTTGGCCACTGCGTGAACAGAATGCTGCACTAGATGGACCTTTGGTGGACTAGATGAGCCTTCTTATGTTCTTATCTTTGGGCTCGTCTGCCTCAGAGCTGCCCTGGTCTGCATAAGAATATAACAACATAAAAAGTGCTATGCTGGACCAGACCAAGGGCCCATCTAATCCAGCACTCTGTTCACACAGTGGCCAACTAGCCATCAGCCAGGGATGAACAAGCAGGACATGGTGCAACAGCACCCTCCCACCCATGTTCCCCAGCAACTGGTGTGTCTGGGCTCTGCTGCCTGTATCCCTGCTTTAAGTCCCTAGTGCCATAAAGAACTACAACTTCATGGTGGTCCTTTAGATTAGTCTCAAAATTATGTATACCCTCTCTTGAATATCAAATTCTTTTTAATTGTACAGAATTTCTAATATTTTGATGATTCAAGGTGCTGTAATTACATGCCAGCACATGTATCTATTTTTTTTAAAATTCTACCCTGCAATAACAACAACAAAGCAAGGCAAAGAGACATACTTCTAGACACCTGCCCGTAGTAGATGCTCACCAGACCTCAGCTGGGAGGACCATACAGAATGGAGTGCATAAGGGCTTGTGTCTAGGAGCAAACCATCTTTAAAGTATTCTGGGCAGGATGTACACTTCTGCTTTATAATAGTTTATCAAGGTATTGACAACTGTGGAGGCCCATGACACATTCCTGGTACCATTTCCAAACTGCCATAAAAGTGTTATAACCGGCTTGATGTAGAGCTGACCCAGGTCACCAAGCTGTTTATTGCTTAAAAAGTTCAATAGCAGCACCTTCATTTGAACCTGAATAGGGATGAGCAAATCTGTCAGGCTTCAAAGCTTACAACCCTTACTCCCACATTCATTAAAAAAAACCCAAAACATCTCAAGTTCTTTCTCTTGTGAATATGAAGAACTTTGTGGATTTTGATACATTCTCATCAAAAACAAACTGAAGTAGGCTCTTCCTAAGGTGTTTTTTTTTATCTAGAGATGCCAAGGATTGGTCCTCAGACTTAGTACATTGAAAGCTGCATGTACTCAACCATTAAGCCTCTTATAAGAGAAGAAAACCACAGGACTTTTATCCAGCTTGGCACGGCCAACATGAAATTGGCTGTGCCACTGTAGCCATGGCAGTTCCATAAAACCTTTGCTGCTTTCTTTAATATGTTTCTTTTCCAGTGTTTCCCAAGCATCACCATAGTCTTAAAAATTTGAACATTTTGCATTCAAGATAATACATGCTTTGTGTATCTGCCAGAATTGTGAACATGACACACACACACTTAATGTCCTTTACATGCTGCTGTTAAAATATGCGAATAAAATGTGGCCCTCCTGCTCATGCTATACATTCACTGTGGCTCTGAGTGTTCAATGAGTCGTTCAGCCCTGTCCTAGATGACCAATAATTGTCTGACTTTGTACCAACTCCACTTCAGAATAATTTTTATCCCTTTCCTTGGTGCTACTGAGTTATTTAAAGAACTTACTTGTCATTTTACACTTGCAAGCATCTATTTCAACCAAGCATCTATTTCAACTCATCCCCCAAGGACCTTCAAGTCAAGTTGCTTGCCAAGGTTTAATTAATTTATATGTTGTATCCCATAGAGCAAAAGCAGCATGTTCACCTGCTTCTTCATTCTTTTAATATTTCAATACAGTAGGTAGGATCTTATTAGTAATTATTTAGATATGTATAATAAACAAAGGCATATACTCTGACCTTCAGTTTCCTACTTGAGTGTAATAAATCAAGCAAACACTGGGAAGTAATCATATTATGTTTACCTATTATTATGGTAATATAGGCTAATAAAGGGTCTGATCTCTCTTCAGTTGAAGTCAATGGAAAAGAAAAATTGACTGGAATGCAAGCTGGATCTTGCTTTCAAGAACAGGAACCAGAATGTAAGGGGACAAGTCTTCAGGAAGAAGATGTACAATATCTCACGCTTTGCTGGTACTTCAAAATCTTCCAGTTTCTATCAATTTGCAAAAAAAGAACAGGATGTTTTGATTCATCCAGATCTTCTTAAAGATGTGGCCAGATTTGGGATGCTGGATAATTTCGTTTCCTCTGGATTTTGAAATGAACAAACCAGGACTAATAGGTGAATCAGAATACAGTTATCCTTTGGATTGAGCACTTCTCCAGTTTTTGCAGTTCTTAGTTCCAAAAAATGTGTATTTTATGGAAAAATTCATATGAAAAGGAGTATGTCATGGAAATTTGAATGCAGTTTTTGTCCAAATTTATAAATACGCACAAAGCAGAACAGGATGGACTTATGATTTTCACATAAAACTTCATAGTTGAAATACTGAACTAACCGATCTCTTTACCAATAATCTTTGTTAGACTTTTGTTTTGAGTGTGTGTTTTTTTTTAAAAAATCACCTGCCCATTTCAAGTTACACTATTCTGTTAAGAAGCAATGAAGTAGTTTGTGGCATGTGAAAAGCTTGTCAAGTAATTTGTATGCTTTATGAACTGGTTGTCTGATGGATGACTTTCACAAGGTAGAATAGGACGGCCACATCTAGGCTTTAACAAGTCCAATATTTGTCTGTTTTTAAATATGATTACATTGTGTTTTTAAAACCTTTTTGTACTCTGCTTTGAGGGCTTCAGCCAAAAAGCTGACTATAAATAAATAGTGACATAGAAAGCTCTGTTAGTTCTAACTTGCAGGGACTTACTCCCAGGAAAATGGGTGTAGGATTGTGGCCTACACTGTGCCTGCACTGCATGGCAAGGGGCTCCAGGATTTCATCCCTTCCTGGAGATGCCAGAAATTGAAGCTGGGATTTCTGCATGCAGAACATATTTCTGAATACCTTTGTTTAAAGGAACACATGTTCTTCATGGATTGTGTTTTGCAACTGCAAAAACCTCCCCATCTGGGTAGCCAGCCTATGTGTTAATGTGTAGCCAAGTGGATGGAACAAGCACTTGGGTAGCCATTAAAGAGCTGGAACAAGCATTATTCTTGCCATGAAGAGGCCACGGGCAACAGCATCCTCAAGACAGCTGGAGAGTTTGGCCTACCTTGTTATGAGAAGCCCTTATCATGTGGAGTGCAGTAACCAAGCAATGACTGTCCCAACACTTGCTCCACACCAGTGATGGTTGATACTTACTTTGTCATGGCTGCACTCCACCTTGGTAAGAGCGCCTCATATTACAGCTGTGGGTGGGAAACTCACCATCAGGATATGGTTGTTGGCAGTATTCCCATCCCGTAGCAGGAATAGTACTTGCTCCATCCACTGTCTGAGAGCTAATTCAATTCTCAGGAGAGAGACTGTATCTACACTTACATGGGGAGTTGTAGTTTTGATTGTGCCTCCCATTAAAATTCCCCTCCACACACAAGCAAAACTTGCATGTTGGAGAGAAGGCTAGCCCCTATCATTTGCTATGTTTGTACATACATTCTGTTACATGAAGAGGAAGCAATGGGCAACATTTATTTATTTATTTATTGCATTTCTATACCACCTAATAGCCGGAGCTTTCTGGGCGGTTCACAAAAATTAAAACCATTCAAAGTATAGAACAACCCCCTGCACCCACAAAGTGGATAACACTCCTATCGATCCCCCCCCCAAAAATGGATAGGATAGGGGTGAACTGGCTGGAGTGATGGGGTGACCCAATGGAACAGGAACAGGAAGTACAAAAACCAGGGATGTTCCTGGGGGGCACCCAAACATGGAAGAGGAGGAAGTGTAAAGGAAGGCCTGTTGGGCATGGGGAGGGAGAAAGTGCAGAGTGGATATGCGGATGTGTATCTGTATATATGTATGTAAGAGAGAAGTGAGTGACTGGGGACTAGATTTTAGGTGCTGCAAGAGTGGGTTCAAAGTGGAGGTGGGCTAACTCTCCCACGTCCAACTCATCAGACTCTCACTCTGTTGCTGCCGCCTTCTGCCCCCACTCGTTGGGCCGTGTGAGCTTCTTTTGAGGCTTGGCTTGGCCCAATGAGCACTCGGCAGCTGTCCATCCTCACTGCCAAAATGCTACACTCCCCCCCCCCCGTGAAAACAGCAGCCACCATTGACACAATAGGGGAAATGCTCAATTTCTGGAGCTTCCACACTGTGTGTAACGGAGGATCCAGAAATTGCACACTTAACTGCATTAATTGTGGCCATAAAGGCCCTATTGACACAGCGGGGTGGGTGTGTGTGCACAATTTCAGCAGTGAGGGCGGACAGCTGCGAGCGCTCATTGGAGCCCTGTAAGCACACAAGCACTAGTCCGCACTTGCACCGCGAGGGCCTGACTGGATCGATGGGGCAGATGCGGGGGAGTCCCTTGGACTCCCAAACTCAGTCGGGCACTGACGACATCCCTATTCACCATTTTAACCTGCCTGTTTAGCTGCCTCTTGGCCTGGCCTAGACAACAGAGGTGGTGAGAATAGGAGCTGTTGATTCCACTGTCAACACACTCGCTGGCTCTCCACCTGGCAAGCAAGTAACTCATAGCAGTAATGAGAAGGAGGATGAGGAACAATAATATCTGGTGACCATGGCAGTGAGACAGTTGACTCATTGAGGGAGCAGTCCCATTATGGGTATCTTCAAAAACCTGGAGCTGGCACTGCTTGTATGCAGGCACACATTGACAAAAGCATGTTTGTGTGCTTTTTAGAAATGTACAGTTTTGTTGGCACATTTGTCAAATGTACAAATTTTAACAGAGACTTTGTACATGTTTGGAATGCGTTGCAAGCTCTGGAATGCACAGATTTCTGACCACAAATAGTATTTACGCCCACTTTTGGTTCTGGGAAGTAATTTTTGGTGGTGCTCTTTGGCTTTTCAACCGATAGGCACTCAACTTCTCAATTTCATTATTAGAAGGTGTATGTATGTATTCCAAAGTCATGATTTCTCTCCCCCTCCCCATCCATCAGTAAAAAGAAACATTTCCAAAATTCCCATCTGCTCTGCATGTAAATCCAGCTAATTATACATTGATTGACAAAGCTATAAAAGGACATTCTTGGAAGATGATAGGTTTCGAGGCCTGCTGCACTAAAAATTAATGTGCGTAGGCTTTTCAGCATTTCTCCCATGGAAACTCTATGTAGGAGTGAAGCAGGCAGAAATGCAGAGACGGTTGGGAAATATCCATTTTCCCTGCCACCCATATAGGATCATTACATTACATAGGGCTTTGATTGTTTGCAAGCGCACGCACTCCTGCACACAGAGCAGAGCAAATGTGGACATTGAAAGGGATCAATAATACAACAATAATGACACAGCTTCTTCTGGGAAGGAAGAAAAAAAATCAATCGTGCCAGACCGTTACCTGAATCAGCAGGTTTTAATTCTTTAGAGTTCAATTGTTAGATTGAATGGGAGTTGGAAATAAATCAGAAAGCTCTGGATGAATACACAGGCATGTACGATAGGGGCAAAAATGGACAAATCATAGTCGACGTTTAGTAGAGCTTTCTATAACCACTTGAGAATATTGAAGCAGCAGACAATGTTTCCTTTTGAGAGGAGTAGTTCTTGATCTGTACAAAGACCCAATAGTATATAGTTCTAGAAAATGTAAATGTATATGAACAATAGCCTGTTCCCAGCATTCTCTCTCTTTAGAACTGTGCATACAGCCATTGCATGCAAATTAATATGAAGAGTGGGGCTTTCAATTGCACCCACTGGTCTTTCCCCTCGACTCCATCTTGTAGGGTAAGTTATTCAGCCTTAGGACAGCAGAAGATGGAGACAGTAGTGGCACATGCTGGATCGATGTAAGCAGTGTCCTGTTTATTCTTGCTTGCAAGTAGCAACCTGCCCACTTAGGCCAGATCTACACCATGTGTCAAATCATTACAATCCCGTCACTGGCATGCTATACCACCCCTGCTCATTTATACCTTGTAGGACACACAATCACATTTGTTGTAGTACTTTGGATAACGTGGAATAAAAAGCAGGAAATAACACCATGAAAGCTGTATATGGACTGCGTAATATGTCCCAATGGTTATCAGTGCACATCAAAACCATTATAAAGCAGTAGTGTAGATCTATCCTTTGACTCTGCTCATGGGCATTTGAATGTGATGCTTTCTTTTGATCACCCTGCAATATCTCCTGGCATCATTATGACTTTGCTAGTCATTAATACAGAAAAGGCTGTGGAGAAGGCTGGATCATGCTTATTATTAATTTGCCTTCAAGTCAATTGGATTATTATTATTATTATTATTATTATTATTATTATTATTATTATTTTGCTTTACATTGCTTTCATTAGGGAAGTTTAAATTGTATGAACTACTGAAAACTCTTGAGTCAGAGACTAAACTGAGCAAAAGAAAGAAACAAAAGCCATAAGATAATTCCTATAGTTGGCATTAGGGGTGTGCACGTACCCCCTGCTCCGCTTCACTTCCAGATCTGCGGTTTGCGGATCGGGCCGCTTCGCTCTGCCCCCGCTCCGCCCATGCCTGCTCCGCTCCGCTGCGGAGCTCCGTTTCCCGCCCCCCATAGGCTTGCATTAAGCTTAAAAAGTATACAACTTTTTTCTGTGAAAGTTAGAAACCTCACATTTGGCACCATGTCACCTCATGGAGGTATACACACGCACGCCAAGACTCAAGGCAATCCCAATCACCCCCTGAATTTTGGGGAATTTATGAAAATCGGGCACCCCATTCACACCCCTTTCGATAGCTCCGTCAATTTGCACGTTAAAAACCTCAAACTCGCCACCATGATAGCTTATCCAGGGATACACACTAGGGGTGTGCACGGACCCCCCGCTCCGCTTCACTTGCAGATCTGCCATTTTCCGGATCGGGCCACTCCGCCCCGCCCCCGCTCCGCCCACTTCTGCTCCGCTCCGCTCGGAGCTCCGGATCCGGATCTGGAGCTCCGTTTCCCCCCCCCATAGGCTTGCATTGAAAGCTAAAAAATTATACAACTTTTTTTCTGTTCAAGTTAGAAACCTCACGTTTGGCACCATGACACCTCATGGGGGTATACACACGCACGCCAAGTTTCAAAGCAATCCCATCATCCCCTGATTTTTGGGGAATTTTTGAAAATCGGGCACCCCATTCACACCCCTTTCCATAGCTCCGTCAATTTGCACGTTAGAAACCTCAAACACGCCACCATGAAAGCTTATCCAGGGATACATACACATGCCGAGACTCAAGGCAGTCCCATCATCCCCTGATTTTTGGGGAATTTATGAAAATTCAACACCCCTTTCCATAGCTCCGTCAATTTTGCACGTTAAAGAAAAACCTCAAACTCACCACCATTACAGCTTATCCAGGGATACATACGCACGCTGAGACTCAAGGCAGTCCCATCATCCCCTGTTTTTTGGCGGGGCTTAAACCTGCAAAATTTGGAACTTCCAAAACTCCAAGTGAGCGCAGGAAGGACTTCTCCCCTGAGTCAAAGCCACACACACACAACATCCCTGCGAGGTGGGCAGGGGAGGAGGGAGGGAAGGCAGGCAGGCAGGCAGGCATGCAGCTGGCATTTCTGGGGGCATAAGGAAGTGAGCCAAGGATAAGCCAGTAATGCATATAAAATGGAATAAATCAATAAATAAACAAAGGAGGGGTGGAATTAAAAGCAGCAGTGTTGCTCAATAAACAGCAAGAAGATTTTTTTTAAAAAGGCTATATCTGTCTTTTACCAGCAATAGGGGGACGTGCCCGGGGGAGGGGGAAGCATCTGCCAGTTCAACTCAAGACAGCCACCAACAGCTCTGAGATTAAGAAGTAAACGCTCACTTCAACTCATAACAGGCATCGCTCCACCACTAAGAAGTAAACGCTCACTTCGGCTCATAATAGGCATTGCTCCACCGTTTTACTCTCTTTGGAAAGCTCTAATGGCCTTCCAGTGCAGGAGAGAGTGGGGGCACGTCCACGATGAGATGCCCTAGGGGAGCTCATCCCCTTGCACCACATCTTTTCAGTTGTTCCCCAAAGTTAGGGTGGGTAGCAGTGCTGTGTTTCTATCTCTTATTCTTGGCTTAGAATATGATTTCAGGTTGTGTTTGTGCATTTGGTGGGGCTACTGTTTTAAAAAACACTGGGAAAAGCCCGTTCAGATGAAGAAAGAGAAGTTTCCCAGAATCCCAAGTTACCCGTTTTGCCTATGCCCTCCTCTAATTTTGGGATCATGTGATCATGACCGGGAGCTGACTCTGCCCCTCAGCCCTTTGAAAAAGGTATTTTTCCCGCCGATTTTTAAAAAACTTCTAGCGCGCGACCCGCACGACGCAGAAAGTTGAGAGTAGTCTCAAAATGACCCCCATCCACGACTCTCTGTGCACAAAATTTTCAGAACGATAGCTTAAAAACCAACTCAGTTATGCCCGAGTCTTTCCCTCAATGCAATCCTATGGGCGAAAAGCCGAAAACGCCGTTTGAGCCGCGCGGTTGACCCGATTTTCAAAAAAATATAGCACGCGACCCGCACGACGCAGAGAGGTGAGAGTGGTCTCAAAATGACCCCCATCCACGACTCTCTGAGCACAAGAATTTCCAGAACGATAGCTTCAAAAAGAACGTAGTTATCCGCGATTATTTGCCGTAATGCAATCCTATGGCGAAATGTTTTCAAGATGGCGACCGGAGCGCTCCGCCTGAACTAGGAGCTCCGAAAAATGGTTGCTTCTCTTCGCCTTGCTTCTAGGGGTCCGCGGTCCGCTTCTACTCCGCCTCTGGGTAAGGCGGAGCAGGCCAATCCGCTACTGCTTCTATGCTCCTAATCGGAGCGGATCACACCCCTAACACACGCACACCCAGACTCAAGGCAGTCCCATCATCCCCTGATTTTTGGTGGGGCTTAAACCTGCTGACATCTCAATGGGGCCATTTCAAAGGAAATCCCAACATGGCATGAATTGGGGAGTAGAGATAAACCTATATGAATCTTCTTCCACACTTGAAAAATGGATTTGGAACTTTCAAAACTCCAAGTGAGCGCAGGAAGGACTTCTCCCCTGAGTCAAAGCCAGACACACACAACATCCCTGCGAGGCGGGCAGGGGAGGAGAGAGGGAAGGCAGGCAGGCAGCAGACATTTCTGGGGGCATAAGGAAGTGAGCCAAGGATAAGCCAGTAATGTATATAAAATGGAATAAATAAATAAACAAATAAAGGAGGGGTGGAATTAAAAGCAACAGTGTTGCTGAATAAACAACAAGAAGAATTTTTTTAAAAAGGCTATATCTGTCTTTTACCAGCAATAGGGGGACGTGCCCAGGGGAGGGGGAAGCAGCTGCCAGTTCAACTCATGAAAGCCATTGCTTCACCACGAGAGCTGAGGAGTAGAACTCTCACTTCAACTCATGATAGGTATTGCTCCACCGGGTTACTCTCTTTGGAGGGCTCTGATTGCCCTCCAAGTACAGGAGAGAGTGGGGGCACGTCCACATGGGATGCCCTAGGGGAGCTCATCCCCTTGCACCACATCTTTTCAGTTGTTCCCCAAAGTTAGGGTGGGTAGCAGTGCTGTGTTTCTATCTCTTATTATTGGCTTAGTATATGATTTCAGGTTGTGTTTGTGCATTTGGTGGGGCTACTGTTTTAAAAAACACTGGGAAAAGTCTGTTCAGACTAAGAAAGAGAAGTTCCCAGAATCCCAAGTTACCCGTTTTGCCTATCCCCTCCTCCAACTTTGGGATCATGTGATCATGACCGGGAGTTGACTCTGCCCCTCAGCCCTTCGGAAAAGGTATTTTCCCTCCGGTTTTTTTAAAAATTCTGGCACACGAACCGCAGCATGCAGAGAGCTGAGAGTAGTCTCAAAATGACCCCCATCCATGACTTGCCAAGCACAAGAATTTTCAGAAAGATAGCTTCAAAAACAACACAGTTATCTGCGATTCTTTTCTGCAATGCAATCCTATGGGTGAAATGTTTCAAGATGGTGATCGGATTGGACCATGGAAACCGGAGCGGTCCGAAAATGGGCGATTTTCTTCGCCTTGCTTCTAAGGGTCCGCGGTCCGCTTCTACTCTGCCTCTGGGCAAGGCGGAGCAGGCCAATTCGCTCCTGCTTCTGCGCTTCTAATCGGAGCGGAGCACATGCCTAGTTGGCATTTAATAGGTTTAGCACATTACGTATATTATTTCTCTAAGATCTAATGCAATCAAAAGCTTCCATTTTCTGAAATCATCTGGTGTTTAATCCCTTTTCTTACAAAAAACCAAGACGTTTATTATAGTTTTCCCTCTCTCTTTTGCTATTCCTGTAGTTTATTCTGGATTATTTGATTAGGTCAGGTACTTTTAGAAGGAGAAACAGGCAGGAGCATTTGAATACACCTGTGGGCATTCCCAAATAAGAAATAATTCTTATGACATGTACAATCTGTTGAAGAAGTGGGTGAATGTTTACAATGAATCATGAGAGAGCCATCTTGACAAATTTGACAGGAATGAAAGGAAGATGGAGTTAGCAAAGTTCAACTAAAAAGCAGGGCATGCATCTTTAACAGGTATTGTAAGTAACAAGGTAACATAAGAGATAGACAATAGTTTGTTTTTCTCAGAAAGTCGAAGACTGTATGATAGTTGTATTGTTCAAGTGCATCCTACAATTGTATCTGGTAAACACATTATATAGTTTGGGACAATGATGCCTTTGTCATTTGTCCTTCAGTTTCCATACGAATTATCTTCTGTATAACTATTTTATGAACTCTGTAATTTTGATAGATATGAAATAAATATATTGCTTTACTAGGGGAAATAGTCAGAACACTAAAGGAACTATCTAAGGTGGTAAACCTATTTTAGAGTAGGATTTAGCACCTTGGTTAGTACTTTTAGATTTCTGACTGGTTCTGACTGAAATCCTGAGTGGATTCCCTGCCCCACTGACATTGGAACCACCAGCTTTCACTGCCTTGGGGAGGACAAGTATCAGGGGTCACCATCACTGGGCATCTGCTGAAGGCCACATGCTATAACACTGGGCACACTGCAAACCCTTGGAGTGTTCTGCTTTGGCTGTTGTGTCTTGCTGCTGCTTCTGGTTTAACTGCCCTTTCTGAGCATGCAAGGAGAGACAGGATTGAGGAGATGAAGCAGCTTCCTCCACTTGCCCCATGCTCTCCCTCTTGGTGGTGGTGAAGGTTGGCCCCAGAGAGAGATTGCAAATGAATGGGCAGCCATGATTGTAGCAAGGAGGGGAGGGGCCCGCAGGAGGCACTTCGCTCAATGGCCTCCCAAAACCTGGTGCCATCATTTGGGACACAGAATTATTATCTCCAATGTAGCCAATGCAATATTGGGAGAAAGTATAGCTTGTTGTTGCCAGAGGCCTACGGGGGCCCAGAGCATAATTCAACATCGAGTTGTATACTGTGCCTTTGACTGCCTTGCAGGCTTTTAGATTTCTATTCAGCGAAGCATTTAAGGCTCAGTAATTTCAAAGGCTATCTACCTATGGAATGAAACACTCCGGTGTAATCTCACAGCTACATCTGAAGAAAAAGGGATTTGTCTCTGACTCAATGCAAACAAAAACAAACTCTAAATACCTTTTATGGATCTGTATTTCTGAAGAGCGAGAGAGATGAGGTGACAATTTTATTTTCATTGGTTCATTCTTTCCCCCTTATTGATTGTTTCTTTCATTGCTTTCTCTGGGGTGCTGCTTTTGATGGTATCCATCCTGATCCACAACCCTTCTTAGCATAGGGGTATGGATTTAAGATAGAGATAAGGGTTCCATTCGAGGTTCTATGGGCGTGCTCCAACCCATGTTCCTCTATGGCCTCCTTCTGATTTAACACAGAGGATTTCTAAAATTAAACGTTCTCCCATTTCCAGTAATGGATTTCTGAACAACTCCCTTATTTTATTTATTTATTATTTTCAGCTGCCTTCAGAGGGAAATTGTTTTTTCTCTGACTGCTCCACCAACTCAGCCTTAAAATTCAGCTATCTATTTTACGAAACATGGGCATTGTGTGTTAGATGTGAGGCAGGTAACTGAAAAAGAAAGAAAAAAGGACACAAAGTTTCAAATAACAAAATGTAACATTTTACTGGAAAAACTTGTAGTAGGAAAAGGTTTTAAAATTCGAATGGAGACATCCACACAATGTACACAGAGACAAAAAACACAAATTGCACACAAAAATGTGTGTGCGCGCACACACACACAAATGAGAGTAGGGTAATCTCACTAGATTGTGTCCCTTTTTTCTTGCCCATTTAGGTGAGGCTTTGGGGAGGGGAGGGGAGGGGAGGTGTCTGGAGACCTGATAGGAAGTTGCATAAAGCATCTTCTGCAGTCTCCTCCCTTCCCTGCTCCAAGGACTGCTCCCCTTTTTACCATCTCCATGCTCCATCTCAGACAACAGAGATGTATCTGGCACAGCAAGAACCATGCTGGCTTCAATAGACCAGGGGTGGGGTGGGGTGGGAGAGTGTTTCCTGGGCTCTGAGGTCAGAGGCTGGTTCCAACCTCAGTTCCCAGGAACAGAAGAAGCCTATGGCCCTCTAGACAGTGTCTAGTGGCCATAAGATTGCTCCATTAGTGTCTCAGTCTCCATCTCTACATAGGGGATGGAGGAAAAATTGCCCCCACCCTAATAATGGGTAGGGGAGGGGACAGTGCTGTGTTTTTCTATTGCCAATAATATCGCACACACATTTTCTCTTACTAACTATATTGCGAAGTTCTTCCCGCAGAAGTTCATACAAAAGCATTGCTTTATTTTTGTACTCAATTTTTGTGTAGTTTGCTAAAAGCCAAGGATGGGAAAAAATGTTTGGTTTCCCCTTGTTCCTTTTAATTTACATCAAGATCTTTAATAAACACGGTTTAGCCACTGGGAGGCTGAATTTATTTAAATCAATATCTAATTAGGTTCCTTAATGTATTACCTTTCACTTTGGAAATTTAAGAAATCTAAGCAATTATGTTGGTGTAGTGGTATCCTACTGTTCTCTGTTTGTTTCCACACAACTACCTTTTGCACGTAATTGACCTTTGCTGAACTTTAGTGTGGTATTGATTTATTTCAATGATCAGTAGTTGTTCATCATAGAGGGATGAGATAATTATATTTGAAGTGGCACGACCAAATGCAGCTATTTTTGCTTACTTTCTTTTGGGTGAAGAGGGCGCGGGGTGGGAGGTATAAAAGGAATGTTTAAAGCAGCAACAATTCCAAAGTATATGCAATTAAGACATAATAAAGAAAGGATGAGGGATGCACTCCACAATAGTTTCCAAAGCACTGTGACATTTCAAATGCAATTGTGGACACAGTGAGGGGACGTTTCCTTTGCTGTGACACAATGGCAAGAAATGATTATTGTAAGACCCACAAGAATAAAACTTCAGGTGGCAAATAAAGCCAAGATTCCTAGGCATAGTTCTCTTATTTTTCTCCCTTATAGCTGGATCTGAAGGGGATCCTATTGTGCCCATGCACTTGAGGGAGCAACCGCCTGGGAACGGAGCTTTCACACTGCTAAAAAGAGCGGAAACAAAAGAGCGGAAACACTCGGTCCTGGAACAAGGCTGGTCAGTGGAGCTCACTGAACGTGTCTGGATCTGTTGCACAAGTGGTCACTCCCACAAGTACAATGGGACTAGTGGGGCAGAGTGGCCTCATGGAATGCTGCCACAAGTCATTTTTTTTCACTTTTAAACAAACCCCATTTCTACAAGGGATAATGGGTGGGATAGCTAATACCTTGGAAGACAGAAACAGAGTTCAAAGTGATCTTGATAGGCTGGAGCACTGGGCTGAAAACAACAGAATGAAATTTAATAGGGATGAATGCCAAGTTGTACATCTGGGCTCAAGTTACAGGAAGCCAGATTCCGTCTGGACATCAGGAAAAACTTCCTGACTGTTACAGCAGTATGACAATAGAACCAGTTACATAGGGAGGTCGTGGGCTCTCCCACACTAGAGGCCTTCAAGATGCAGGTATGCTTTGAGGTGGATTCCTGCATTGAGCAGGGAGTTGGACTCGATGGCCTTATAGGCCCATTCCAACTCTACTATGTTATGGTTCTTGGCAGGGCTTTTTGCAAGATACAATATGAACTTGGATAGTTAAAGGTTTCTATTTAATGAGGTTCAATTTGTGGGCATTAGGACTACTTCTGAGATTCCCATCATCTGCCTGAATTTTGAAGTTCCAAAATACCTGGGCTAGATCTACACTAGAGCTTTTTATTGGTATTGAAGTGCACTGACAATAGTTGGGCGTGCATTCCACATACCATTTTCTAGTATTATTTTCTGCTTTTCTTCCTGTATTATCCAATATACCTCAACAAATGTAATTTCATGGCTTATGAGGTCTAAATGCGCAAGGTGGATGTAGCGTCACCATGATGGGATCGTATTGATATGACATGAGGTGTAGATCTGGCCCTGGTATTGTCTATAATGCTGGAGAGATTCTCTCCCCCGCCCACCCATGGCTTTCATGGGACCATTTATGTGAGAGGGGTGATATATTTGTCAACATTGAAAGGGCAACATTCTAAGTCCTTTCACACATGGGTTGCAGTTACCTTAAGAGCTCCATCCGACAAGCATTTTACTGCACGCTCATTACTGGGCACTCATGGATTGCTCATATGACGTCATCTGCCTCTTGTGCATCTTCTGGCCTTCCTTGCACCACAATCCTTCCAGAAAATGTCCGCCTGCTGCTCTCTCCTGCCGGACTGAATTGGCCTCATTACTTCCTGTTTTCAGGAAGTGACGTCGGAGCGATGAGAGAAGTGATCGGAACTGCGCGTTTCTACGTAGATGTGATGTATAAGGTGCTGAGGGTTTCCCATCCTATTTTTTTTTCCTGTGGAAAGAATACTTGCTGGCTGTGCAGCAGCCCAGCTGCATTTCCAACCAGAATGCCTCATAGGAACAATGATGTTACAGCCGATAGCCATATTGCTCTCATGGGGCCTTCTGTTTATGAACTTGTAGTAGCGGAAAGGCATTTTTCCCCCACAGAAAAAGGAAAAATGAAGAAGATGCTCTCTCAGCACTTCATGCAAAAGGTAATCCCCCCACCCCACAAAAGGCCTTCGATTTCCTCTGCCCCAAAATATCAAATCAATCTTTATCCCACCCCACAAAATCACCCCAAAAGCCGAGACAAAAGTTTTGATCTAGCTTTAGCTGTTTCTTGAAACAGAACTGTTGTATTAGGAAGTGCTCCATATATAGTTTTTTCTAAATTGTTGAACTCTGCAAATGCTGCTTCACTTCAGTTCATTTGTGTCTTACTCCCCTTCTGCATTACCCATGTGCCCATGAATACCGCATTCCCAAACACAAAGAAGTTGTGGTAGACATACAAGTGACTGTGTGCAGTTGCTGTAAAACTCCATGTTAGGTGTAATTAGGAAAGGAAATGGGAATAAAATTGTCTCATCATACTGTCCTTCTACAAATCTATGGTGCGACCACACTTAGGCCATGGCTAGATGTACAGGCTTTCCGGGAGGGAGGGGGTATGATCTTGCAATGTTATGACTGCGAGATCATCCCCCTCTGTTTACATGTGGCACACAATGTCCTAGGAGGAAGAGGACATCATGGCTGCCATTTTGTTTATTTTTTTAAAGGGGAAGGAGTGCACGAGCGGCAAAATGTAAGTATTTTTTTTAAAAAAATAATAATTTCCCTGCTCCCCCCACCCCACCCCCAATGGCCCAGCTCCTGGATCTTTGCATTTACTCATGAGGAGCCAGGACAAACTGCAATGCCCAGCCACATGTTCCACGATCTGGGGATCAGCCTGGGACTACGGAAAAACCAGGCTAGAAGAGTAGGGCAAAATCCCAGGGAAATGGAGTGATCATCCCTCCCTGCTCCTGGGATCCCCTGTGCATCATCTAGATACAGAGGGATGATCCCAGGGCGATCCCCGGGATAAACCCTCATCAAGCCATGGCCTCTGAATACTGAGTACAGTTCCA
Source organism: Elgaria multicarinata webbii (assembly GCF_023053635.1). Classification (NCBI taxonomy): domain Eukaryota; kingdom Metazoa; phylum Chordata; class Lepidosauria; order Squamata; family Anguidae; genus Elgaria; species Elgaria multicarinata. The sequence continues at coordinate 26,290,719 of NC_086178.1, read as the reverse complement.
GACATCGCGTCTAAAAACATATATACTGGATTTGGAATAAAGTGCAGAAAAGAGCAGCTACAATTATCTCCTCGCACATTCATTCAACATGAACCAAAGAATACCTGAAGAACAAGAGGCCTTTTGGGTAGCTTTTTACCTGTGTGCAGGTATGCATGTGCACATCATTTATGATGATCTCATCAAGAGATTGGGCTGCAGTGGCACCTCTCTCAAGGAGGTAGACATTACAAAGGTCTTGCCAATGCCTGTCAGTGCTCTACTTTCCCCTACCCCATCCCATTTTCTCATCAAATTTCCTTTTGGAGGATGAGTCAGGTCTTTCAGACTGGGTTCATCAATCAGTTTTATTGTTTTGCCTTGGGCCATAAAAGTATACAGAAAATAAAGAATAGCGTAAATATACCAATAAAACAGGTGATTACCCCAGCGAATCAGTACAGCAGTCAGCAACATTCATTTTAATAGCCCTACCCTCAGTTCTGCCATTGTAACAGCGAATGAGATAATCTAATGTGCAACACCCATCTCTTAGCCCCCAAGAAGAAACTCAAGTTTTAGAATAGGCTGAACATCCAAGAAGGTGCTCTACTTAAATCTGAGGAAGTATGCTATCCCTAGATGGAATTATACAGAAGGTATATACATAGGACCCCAGGTCCTATGAGGGAGGGTTATACATTGTAGTGTTGACATGTACCCTTCTTTGGCAGAGTGCGTCAAAGGCAAAACTCTTCCACTTTTCCTCAGATATTCCACAAATATTCTCCTGCAGGGGAGCCTCCAAATTCACTTTAAATTTTACTTCAGCAAAATGAGGAGACACACAACTACAGCTGCACTGAAGCTCCCAGAGAAATGCAATTTATGTTCTTAAAACTGGCTTCTCTTGGAATTATTTATTTTGATGATGTCATGAACCTTCTATATGTCTCCTGCTCATTTTTTTTAAGAAAAAAAAATAGCTTTTGATATCCCGATTCTTCTGAAATATCTCAGGATTTCCAACCATGTGCAGCTGAAGTTGTGCTACAAAACACCCACTAGAGAGCACTGTCCCATTCAATATTATGAACACCAAATTTTTGAATTACAGACCACCTCGTCACCCCTCTCCTCCCATGTAATTCATCTCCTTACACTTGCGCAAGAGAAGTATGAAGCAAAGCACTAGTAAGCAAACACGATTTTCCTTTAATCTAAAGAAGCCCTATGTTGAACACTAAAGTCAAAGCATGTCCTCCATCATCATCATCATCATCATCATCATCATCATCATCATCATCAATTTATACACTGCTTTTCATTGCTCAAAGCAGTTTACAAAGGAATAAAGTCCAAATATCACCTTGCTAACAACTGGGATAATAGGACACTGTGCGTTTTTTTTTTTAATTCCACTGTACCTTCCAGTTTTGGACAGAGGAAAATATTTTTTAGATTATAAGCCCTTGGGTGGGGTCTGTTCCTTTTAATATCATTAGCATTGCACAGTTCCTAGCTGTTGAAGAGCTATATAAATAATACATATTATTTTATTTTTATTATTCAAAGCTGACAGCACCAATCACCATCTGTTTTTCCCTGTATCAGCAGTTCAGAGATAAGACATCTCATTTGATTAAACTGATATATGCATGATCCTTGTGCCTATGTACTCCATCCTTGCACCACCTATCCCATTCTCCATTTGCTGTGAATGAAGACTTTTTGGGCTGGTCAGCCATAGTATTCTGTGGAAATAGTATTCTGAAGTGGAAATGGCAGTTATTTGGTTCAGAACACAGCAGAATGTCAAACTATGATTTGAAGTCCATTTCAGATCCTGGTTTGTTTCAAATCCAGTAGCCATGTTTCCCAATGTCAAATGTATTGGGGAATTATCATTAATTACCCCAGGAAGTCTTCATAGAATCATAGAATCATGGAATAGCAGAGTTGGGATGTGCCTACAAGGCCATCGAGTCCAACCCCGTGCTCAATGCAGGAATCCACCCTAAAGAATCCCTGACAGATGGTTGTCCAGCTGCCTTTTGAATGCCTCTAGTGTGGGAGATCCCACAACCTCCCTAGGTAACTGATTCCATTGTTGTACTGCTCTAATAGTCAGGAAGTTTTTCCTGATGTCCAGCTGGAATCTGGCTTCCTTTAAGTTGAGCCCGTTATTCCGTGTCCTGCACTCTGGGAGGATCGAGAAGAGATCCTGGCCCTCCTCTGTGTGACAACCTTTTAAGTATTTGAAGAGTGCTATCATGTCTCCCCTCAATCTTCTCTTCTCCAGGCTAAACATGCCCAGTTCTTTCAGTCTCTCCTCATAGGGCTTTGTTTCCAGACCCCTGATCACCCTGGTTGCCCTCCTCTGAACACGCTCCAGCTTGTCTTCATCCTTCTTGAATTGTGGAGCCCAGAACTGGACGCAATACTCTAGATGAGGCCTAACCAGGGCCGAATATAGAGGAACCAGTACCTCACGTGATTTGGAAGCAATACTTCTATTAATGCAGAGCTCCAGCTATTGGGCAGTATAGAAATGTAATTAATAAATAAATAATAAAAAAATAAATAAAGAGCATTTGCCTTTCTTGCAGCCATATCACGCTGTTGGCTCATATTCAGCTTGCGATCTACAACAATTTCAAGACCCTTCTCGTTATGAGAAGTATCTTGGAATTGTTGTAGATTGCAAGCTGAATATGAGCCAACAGTGTGATATGGGTGCAAGAAAGGCAAATGCTATTTTGGGCTGCATTAATAGAAGTATAGCTTCTTCAACCATGATGCACAGAAGGTTGCACAAGGACAGGTTATAAATATCTTAGCTTTTTTGGCTTAAATAGCTAAGATATTTATATCCTATCAATCCAGTATCAGGAAAGGAAAAGCCTAGATACATTGTGCAGCTGCCTGAGTATTCTATGTAGACTTTTCAAACCCAACAACATTTCAAAGTGTTTCTGTAGAATCCATCTATACAATTCATGGACCTTACATTTTCCATAGTATTAAAAAGGTATCTACTTCCATCGATCTTTGAACCTCCATTCAGAAGAAAGAAGTGAGACACAATCTTTGAGTGAATATAGGATCACAACGTCATTAACTATTTACAAAATGATCGGAAATGAGGCCAACCATGGTGTGTGTCATGACCACCAGCCCTCCGATCTTCATTGTGCAGTAAAGTATATAGCTCGGGTCCAGGTTATTTGAAAGAACGTATTCTCCCTTATGAGCCTGCCCGTGCTTTGAGATCTTCTGGAGAAGCCCTTCTTTCAGTCCCACCATCTTCACAGGCGCGCTTGGTAGGAACATGGGAGAGGGCCTTCTCAGTGGCTGCTCCAGTGCTCTCGAACTCTCTTCCCAGGGAAGCTAGGCTGGCTCCCTCCTTGATGGGCTTTCGGAAGCAGGCTAAAACTTATTTGTTCCAGTAGGCCTTTGGAGAATAATCTGGCCCTCCATCTATGTTAATGTCTTATAATTTTGTTGTGTATTTTAAATGTTTATGGTTTTGTTCCCCCCCCCCCAATGTATGTTTTAAACTTTGTAAGGCTGCCTTGAGGCCCAGCATTGGACAAAAAGCAGGATAATAATAATAATAATAATAATAATAATAATAATAATAATAATAATAATAATTCCTCAGCACCTTATTCAGGTGGCCATCTGAACCAAAGGACATAATCCTCCATTCTCCTCATCCTCAGAGGATGAACCCCTGGAAGAACCTCCAATTCCCCAAATCAGATGAAGTGCCCTTAATAGTCTAGTGACCTCCTCCAGGAGGGGTGGAGCTGACCACACTACAAGTCTGTCAGTCTACCTAAAGCTTCAGTTGGCTGTAGCTCCCTGCTGAGACCACATCTCTCTATTGTTGTAAAAGTAGAGTTCCAGGCAGCAAGATCCATTTAGAGCTATCCAGGGTCCTACCTTGTTGACTTATTATGGCCGCTATTAGATGCTACCATCTTCTCCCTTGAGGGTTAAGTGAGCACTAGATGGGGCAGTGTGAGGTTATATTGAGGCAGAAGGTCACTCTGGGACCTTGTCCTCCTTGCCCCAGGTCCAAGGGTAAGCCTGGGAGCAGGCTCTTCCCCAAGACACCCCCCTCGCCAAAGATGCCTTGTAGTGCTTAGTGTGTGGCTACTGACTTCTAACCTGCAGTACCCTGCCATTTGTGACTGACCTGTTTAATATGGTGCCTTTTCTGTTTAATATAGTGTCCTTCCGAAACACTGTACTTCCTGTCTTCCCTTACCAGGTCAGTGCAGAGTATGAATCTCACCCATCACTCAAACCATAAGCCAGGGGTGAGCAACACATGGCTCCTGGACCACATGTGGCTCACCCCGCTCCTTGCTGCCCTTTACATCTTGACAAATATGTTTTGAAGAAGAAAACATAGCATCTGAAGCACTATGGAGCCCTAAAAGGATCAGGTTTAGCTTGCACACAAGCTAACTTTGACCTTTTGGTGTGCTGCAGTGCTCAGACACTATTTGTTTGGTCTAAAAAAGTACTTCATTTTTAGGCCACTCAAGAGATTGTGGTGCACAAGGGTAGGTATTGGGTGGAGGCAAAATGGGCCTTCAGACCACCCAAAGTGGCACAGTCCTGCCATTAACTACTATAGTGACAGGTAAAAAACCAAAAATTCTTTTCAGCCCCAAAATGTTCAGTTGGAGCCTACACTGCTACTCAGTAGGGATGTGCTCCGCTCCGATTAGGAGCGTAGAAGCAGTAGCGGATTGGCCTGCTCCGCCTTACCCAGAGGCGGAGTAGGAGCGGACCGCGGACCCCCTAGAAGCAAGGCGAAGAGAAGCGCCCATTTTTCGGAGCTCCGAGTTCAGGCGGAGCACTCCGGTCGCCATCTTGAAAACATTTCGCCATAGGATTGCATTGCGGCAAATAATCGCGCATAACTACGTTGTTTTTGAAGCTATCATTCTGAAAATTCTTGTGCACAGAGAGTCGTGGATGGGGGTCATTTTGAGACCACTCTCACCTCTCTGCATCGTACGGGTCACGGGCTATATTTTTGTGAAAATCGGGTCAACCGCGCGGCTCAAACTGCGTTTTCGGCTTTTCGCCCATAGGATTGCATTGAGGGAAAGAATCGGGGATAACTGGGGGGGGGTTTAAGCTATCATTCTGAAAATTCTTGTGCACAGAGAGTCGTGGATGGGGGTCATTTTGAGACCACTCTCAACTTTCTGCATCGTACGGGTCGCGGGCTATATTTTTGTGAAAATCGGGTCAACCGCGCGGCTCAAACTGCGTTTTCGGCTTTTCGCCCATAGGATTGCATTGAGGGAAAGAATCGGGGATAACTGGGGGGGGGGGTTAAGCTATCATTCTGAAAATTCTTGTGCACAGAGAGTCGTGGATGGGGGTCATTTTGAGACCACTCTCAACTTTCTGCATCGTACGGGTCGCGGGCTATATTTTTGTGAAAATCGGGTCAACCGCGCGGCTCAAACTGCGTTTTCGGCTTTTCGCCCATAGGATTGCATTGAGGGAAAGAATCGGGGATAACTGGGGGGGGGTTAAGCTATCATTCTGAAAATTCTTGTGCACAGAGAGTCGTGGATGGGGGTCATTTTGAGACTACTCTCAACTTTCTGCGTCGTGCGGGTCGCGCGCTAGAAGTTTTTAAAAAATCGGCGGGAAAAATACCTTTTTCAAAGGGCTGAGGGGCAGAGTCAGCTCCCGGTCATGATGATCCCAAAGTTGGAGGAGGGCATAGGCAAAACAGGTAACTTGGGATTCTGGGAAACTTCTCTTTCTTCATCTGAACGCGCTTTTCCCCGTGTTTTTTAACACACCTCGCAGGGATGTTGTGTGTGGGGTGCCCGATTTTCAAAAATTCGCCAAAAATCAGGGGATGATGGGATTGCTTTGAAACTTGGCGTGCGTGTGTATATCCCCATGAGGTGTCATGGTGCCAAACATGAGGTTTCTAACTTGAACAGAAAAAAAGTTGTATAATTTTTTAGCTTTCAATGCAAGCCTATGGGGGGGGGGAAACGGAGCTCCGGATCCGGATCCGGAGCTCCGGGCGGAGCGGAGCGGAAGTGGGCGGAGCGGGGGCGGAGCGGAGCGGCCCGATCCGAAAAATGGCGGATCTGCAAGTGAAGCGGAGCGGGGGGTCCGTGCACACCCCTAATAACCATGCCACCCAAATCTCAAGTCATGTCCCTCTAAATCCAATAGCCTTTTGTTTTTCAACAATATCCAGTCTTTCATCCATACCAAGCCACGGGCTTTTCCCAGTGTTTTTTAAAACAGTAGCCCCACCAAATGCACAAACACAACCTGAAATCATATTCTAAGCCAAGAATAAGAGATAGAAACACAGCACTGCTACTCACCCTAACTTTGGGGAACAACTGAAAAGATGTGGTGCAAGGGGATGAGCTCCCCTAGGGCATCTCATCGTGGACGTGCCCCCACTCTCTCCTGCACTGGAAGGCCATTAGAGCTTTCCAAAGAGAGTAAAACGGTGGAGCAATGCCTATTATGAGCCGAAGTGAGCGTTTACTTCTTAGTGGTGGAGCGATGCCTGTTATGAGTTGAAGTGAGCGTTTACTTCTTAATCTCAGAGCTGTTGGTGGCTGTCTTGAGTTGAACTGGCAGCTGCTTCCCCCTCCCCCGGGCACGTCCCCCTATTGCTGGTAAAAGACAGATATAGCCTTTTTAAAAAAAATCTTCTTGCTGTTTATTGAGCAACACTGCTGCTTTTAATTCCACCCCTCCTTTGTTTATTTATTTATTTATTTATTTATTCCATTTTATATGCATTACTGGCTTATCCTTGGCTCACTTCCTTATGCCCCCAGAAATGCCAGCTGCATGCCTGCCTGCCTGCCTTCCCTCCCTCCTCCCCTGCCCACCTCGCAGGGATGTTGTGTGTGTGTGTGGCTTTGACTCAGGGGAGAAGTCCTTCCTGCGCTCACTTGGAGTTTTGGAAGTTCCAAATTTTGCAGGTTTAAGCCCCGCCAAAAAACAGGGGATGATGGGACTGCCTTGAGTCTCGGCGTGCGTATGTATCCCTGGATAAGCTGTAATGGTGGTGAGTTTGAGGTTTATTTTTAACGTGCAAAATTGACAGAGCTATGGAAAGGGGTGTTGAATTTTCATAAATTCCCCAAAAATCAGGGGAAGATGGGACTGCCTTGAGTCTCGGCATGCGTATGTATCCCTGGATAAGCTTTCATGGTGGCGTGTTTGAGGTTTCTAACGTGCAAATTGACGGAGCTATGGAAAGGGGTGTGAATGGGGTGCCCGATTTTCAAAAATTCCCCAAAAATCAGGGGATGATGGGATTGTTTTGAAACTTGGCGTGCGTGTGTATACCCCCATGAGGTGTCATGGTGCCAAACGTGAGGTTTCTAACTTGAACAGAAAAAAAGTTGTATAATTTTTTAGCTTTCACTGCAAGCCTATGGGGGGGGGAAACGGAGCTCCGGATCCGGATCCGGAGCTCCGAGCGGAGCGGAGCGGAAGTGGGCGGAGCGGGGGCGGGGCGGAGTGGCCCGATCCGAAAAATGGCGGATCTGCAAGTGAAGCGGAGCGGGGGGTCCGTGCACACCCCTACTACTCAGTATAGGTTGGTTATTCTTGGTGGGGGCACCAAGTAAAAATGAAAGTGCTGGCCAAGACAACCTTATAGAGAGAAAGCCAGTGTGGTGCAGTGGCTAAGGTGTTGGACTGGGAGTTGGGAGATACAGGTTCTAGTCCCCACTCAGCCATGGAAACCCACTGGGTGACTTCAGGACAGTCACATACTCTCAGCCCAACCTATCTCACACGGTTGTTGTTGTGAGGATAACATGGAGAGGGGGAGGATTATGTATGCCACCTTGGGTTCCTTGGAGGAAAAAAAAGCGGAATATAAATGCAATAACTAACTAACTAACTAACTAACTAACTAACTAACTAACTAACTAAATACAATATAGTTGCAGCCCTGGCCATGCACCACCTATGTCAAGATGTTGCGTGCATCATTGTCCTTGCCTCCATTTGGAGACACACACAAATTTGGATCCCCATGGCTCATTCACAGCAGGATCAGGCTGAGAAGGGGCAATACTAGAAAAATATTGTGGACTGAGCATGCAAAATTGTTCCAAAGATTTGTGGGATGCTAAGTGGACAAAGCTTTTGTCTTTGACGTTGGACATAGCTAGAGAAAGTCCTGGAACACATTCAGTTTTTGTTGCTAGGTGTTCCCCTCGGCCCTCCCATCCCGCACTACCAGTCTGCATTATTGAGATGGATGGAATCCCACTCACTTCTGTCATATATATTTTCTAGTTCTCCAATCTTTTATAGCTAAACAGAATATTGAATTTACATTTATGGGCAGCCCATTAGATAAAAAAATATGGATGAATGCAGGTAAGAGATGTTGCTCCATATGGGAAAACTATAATGAAATCCACCTCACTTGTCACTTGTGTTGACATAAAGCACTAACAAGTTAAAGTATTTCCACATTTATTGTGCTGAAACAGGCCCTCACATAGCAGACAGCTGGTCACATTAAAATACCCCCCCCCACGCACACATACACACACACACAGATGCAAAAGCCAGAGCTACCCGTTTGACAGCATTAAGGGGCTACCAAAAGCTTCCCATCACTTTCACAGGTAGAAGTTGCATGATGCAATCTTTTGACTTCATTAACCACATTAATTTATAGTCCTCAGAGCTATGTAGAAATATGCTGTGTTGCAGTGGGTTGATAACCCGATGCCTTGGAAATTAAAAATGACAATGGGATCTGTAGACTCAGAGCAATACAATTTCCTGTCCTTGTTAAGCTCTCAATAGGAACGGATTATGGGAGATGAATTTGTGCTGCATGGGACATATTTAGTAATTTATAATGACATCTGAGTTGACAAATTGGGCCTTTATAACATATTGGTTCCTGGTGCTCGGAGAACATCGTGCTGTAAATCAATGATAGAGACGATCTTTCCAGTGTGACAACCTAGGACAATCTGTCCAAGTCATGTGTTGGTGACAAGATGTGACTTTTAATAAGTGGGGTATTTCTGAAGGGGAAAAAAGGAGACAGAGTGCCAAAGCCACTTGAATAACCGAGTCAACCAGGAGGAGACGGTTTGGGAAGATGGACAGAACATTATCATGACAGTGTGGTTAAATGTCCAGTAATGCCAGTTATTAAGATTATATGGAACACAAACTAAAAAACACCACTACCCATATTTCTATTCTATTTATTAAATTGTGCAAAGTTCTGGAGCCTTGAACAGTGGCTAAGAAATTGATAAATGAAATAAATATATTCCTCCACTCCTGCCAGTCCTTTGGGCCATTTCACACATTACACAGTAGTGCCGCTGAGAAGACTCTCCACCAAAACTGGCCTCAGCTAATTTTGGCTCTGTAAGGGACAAACTACACATTATGGTATTCAGGCTTTTAATAAAGCATATTTAAACTGATCACTTAGTATATGTTGTGTAAGCAATATAATGGTGAAGCAGCCTTCAGTTTATGCTATTGATTGATTGATTTTATTTATTTATTTGATGTGTAACTCAACTTTCTATCCAAAAATAACACTATCCCCTTTCCTTTTGTGTCATGTCTTTTAGATTGTAAGCCTGTGGGCAGGGACTGTCAAGAAATACTTTTGTAAGCCGCCATGAGAGCCTTTTTTGGCTGAATGGCGGCATAAAAATGCTTAAATAAATAAATAAATAAATAAATAAATAAGATGATGGGGAGAATTGTTTTAAGGGTGGGCTGGGGAAAGGATCATATCCCACAATGTTGTATCGATGCAGTATGTAAATGCCATTGACCCGCATTGGTCTAAATTGAGATGGAAATGATATTTGTGTGAACAAGGGCATGTACAGACCAGAGCTAGAAATTATTGAGGTTATCATAGAATCATTGAATTGTGGAGTTGGAAGGGACCACAGAAATTAATAGTTTAATTTGTCTTTAGCTGTGTGTATTTATTGTTTTATATTGGTTGTATGATTTTATCTGTACACCACCTTGAGATCCTTGTGATATAGGGCGGGATACAGATGTTTTAATAAATAAATAAATCTAGCCCAACCCTCTGCAACACACAGGAAAACCTTTTAAACCATCCATGAGAAGTCACTGTCTAGCCTCTTCTTAAAATACTCCAGAAATGGAGAAGCCACAACCTCCATGGGTAGACTGTTCTACTGTTGTACAGATCTTACCATCGGGAAGTTTTACCTCATATTTAATAAAAATCTAGGTAGCTGTAACTTATCCCCATTATTTCAGGTCCTAATTCCTGTGGCAATGGAAAATAGTTCTTGACCATTTTCCTGTTTTTGTACCTGAACACTGCTGATGAAACCCTGTAAATCTGGAGTTTATATACCACAGTAGGCTTTTAAATCATGAGCAGCATCAGAATGGTGACATGATTTATGAAACTAATCTTTTGAGTGCAGCATGTGATTGTGCTTTCCGAATCACAGGTATCATGTCCATTCATTTTTATTTTTTTAAAAAATGTAACACAATTTTCAGCAGTGTGGATTTGGAAACCATAGGAGTTGCCATGGCTGATCAAACTGATGGGCCATCTAGCTCAACATGCAATCTCTGCAAACAACCAGGTAGATGATACATACAACAAGGGGAGGTCACCAACAGAACAAATTGGATGTGTCTACCTCTTATCTTTTGCCTGTAGCAATTCATAGCCATGGGTATATTGTCTCTTACCATTGGTGTTGGTGTTGGTGGTATGTTTCTAAGTGCATTATATTCGTCTACTCACATGGCTCTTAAACAGTCATAGTTCCCCCATCCCACCCTCTGCCACTGCCGCTATGCAAAGGGTGAAAATCCACCAGCTGGCCTGACTCAGGAACGGTCGAGTCAGATCAGCTGGCTGATGTTGGGGCAGAGTCAGGGTGGGGGTGAGGCAAGCTGGCAAAAGCTCGCCAAGATCCACTCCCCAAACAGATTCCTCTGACATCCCGAATGAGAATCAATTAGGAGTAAAACAGAGGGAATAGATGTCAAACAGGTCAATGGGAGGGTTGTTTCCTCCCTCTGTCCCATGTAGAGTGGTTCTTAGCTGCTGCTGGAGTCCAAGAGGAACAAGAGTAGGCCGGATCTACACTACTGCTTTAAAGCACTTTATAACAGATTTGACAACTGTATCTGGAGTGTGTCCTGGGCCCCAACAGTTGTCAAAACTGTTATAAAGCACCTTAAAGCAGTAGTGTAGATCCTGCCTAGGTGGCAACTGAGCCCAGTGCCTGCTCCATTTCTTTCAGGGTAATTGGGCAAGGCACTCTCAATGCCCCCCTATACAATAACTCTACCAGAATTCCTACTAACTGCTATTGCTCCTGATCCTTTCACATCATTGCTACCTCCTGCTTGCTGGACAGGCAGAGAGTGAATGAAAACCAGGCAACGGCATCTACTGGTCCTTCATCTCACTACTACCATGATCTGGACCAGAGTGAGAGGCAGGTGAACAAGCAGGTTGCAATGGGGAAGTGGAAAAAGGGGAAAGCAACTTCAGAGGGCTCTAGGAAATGGGCTCCTGCTAGGGTGTGGGCCATTGGCAGGTGGCCAACCTTTGATGCTCGACCTTACTGGGCCAGACTGGATGTTATGTTTACCTGATTTTCAGGGGCAAATGATTGTTTTTCCCCCCTGGGGAATCTGTGTATACTGTGCTGTAATCTGACCCCTCAGTTTCTTTGTACGACCGCCCCCTTGCCCTAGACAACCTGACATTCACTCTAAAAATAGACAGATTAGCTACACAGGACTAGAGAGATGAATCTTAGATCAACAAATGCTGACAGTTCTTCTAGTTCTTTCATGGTGCTAGAACTCTAGACAAGGAATATGACTTCCCCCATTCTGTCATTTAGCATTTAGTCTGCAGGCGAGACTGGGGTAGAAATGAACCTTCTGCAATCATCTGTGGTTTTTGAAGTGAAATGAAGTAAAATTAGCAGAATATCCACAAGATAGATAATAGCAGCCTCCCAGACCCAAATATACGTCTCTATTATAGATCTAAATGGCCATGCCCCTTGGCAAGCTCCTACCAGGAAGACAAGGGAAATAATTCTATCTGCCACAGTTAATAACCAGCCAAGAGCCATCTATTCATCTTAAAATCAGTGCACTGTAGCACTATGTTGTGATGTTACTAGATCATTTCTAATGCCATAAATGCATTGGAGAGTTACTGAGGGGTAACGATATGTGAAAAGCAACAGAAGCTGGTAGTTACACTGCTTGGCAGTGAGCTTCAACAGCCACATTATAGCCCACACAAAGCTTGGTTTAGTGGAATACACTTTTTAGCACTTCTATTTTCAATAAAGTTGATGCAATCTGAATCAGAGGTTCTTGTGACAGACCCTCAAAGGCATGGTTTGGCCCACACCCTGGCAGGAGCACACGACTAAGAGTCCCCAGGACTTGCTCCTCCTTGCTCTGGCCCAGACAACGGTGGTGATGAGAAGTAGATGCCACTGAGGATCATTGTATGAGCATTTTATACCACGCTCGTGTAGCACAGGTTGTCATGGGGACGGAAGGAGGAGAAAAGAAGAGAGTAGCAGTTGGGAGCAGTCAGGAGAGGAGCAGGGGAGAGAGAAGGAGCAAAAGAGGTGGAAGAAAAAAGAAAGGAAGGCTTTGGAGAAGATAAAAAAGAGAAGGCATTGTTGGACAGAATGTCTGTAAGGGGCAGGGAATTGGGCTGCTTGCCACAGTGAATGGCATTTCAGGAGCGGCAGGGCCCTGAAGGTACAGTTGAACAGTTGTTACGTGATGTGCTCTCATTACAAACTTGCACATGTTCTAATGAGACTTACACCTGCTTATAAGGAATCTTTTGACATTGGCAATAGAGTGCCTGTGGCTAAGTAAGGTGATGGGACACTTATTGAGGTTGAAACAAATACAAAGGTACAAGCTAGTTTTGGGGAAATTAGCTGAGCAAGTAGAGGCTTAGAAGCAGTTTCAAGACTGAAAAATAGACTTTTTGAGACTTAAGAGCATACACACACAGAGAGAGACAGCAGGGGAAAGAGTAGAGGGAATCTTTAAAGGCAGTATACCTTTCCTTGGGCTGCAGCCCTTTCCTGTAGACCAGAACTGGGGAGAGTTGCAACTCTTGGTCTTAGGTGAAGAGGAAAAGAATACAGCCAGGCAAAGCACTCACTCATGGCACTTTCTCTCGCAAGCTGGCATCTGTAGTATGCCCTGTGCTTCTGGTTCTAAAGAGAGAGAGAGAGAGAGCTAGCCTGCTTCTTCTCTCTAACTTGAGGGTTTTTGCATGATCTTATCTAAAGATCTACTTGCTATGGGAACAAAAGAGGGTGATTTGGGATGATGGCTGTACTTGATGAAGCCTGGAGTTCAGCAACAGGGCTATATTAGCATGTGTATGACCAGGTAAAACTCTTACCATCCAGCATTCATATTCTGCTTAGTTTTACCCCTACTTTTGTCTCTGGGGAATGCATTTGAAGACGTCTATCAAGAAATGGTTACTTGACCTAGGCCTTCTGTGAATGCTCTCAGTCTGTAGGTGGGGTTTTTGGGTTGCTTCAAAATGGAGTCAGTACTGCTCACAGAAGCTACCTTGTAACACAGTTATTTAGGAGTTGAGATAACTCAGGGGCTCATAGAGTGTTAATTGTTAAGTCATTAATAATAAATTAATAATACAGCTAGGCCAGGATCAAATTTAAGCCTATATTGCTATACTGAAGACTAAAGAAATAAACCTGACTCCAGTGGAGACTGGTGGCTTTGATGTCAGTGGGGCTGTGAATCCATTCTGGAATTTAGTCAGATCAGCCAGAACTCTAAAAAGAGCTATCCAAGGTGCTGAACCCATCCCTCAAAATAGTTTTAGCACCTTGGATAGCTCCTTTAAAGGTTCTGACTGAAACCTAGAGCGGATTTACAGCCTCCACAGCCTGGCACAATGCTGCTTATTTTTTCAGCTGTCAAACAGAATGTAGATTGTTTCTATTTGTATCCATTTGAATTTTTTTACTGGTTTTGGTGTAGTTTTAACTTGAGAATTTAAGCTCTATCCAATGAGCGTTTTATTGCATGCTCGTTACTGGGCACACACGGATTCCTTGGAGGTAGCTCGCATGATGTCATCAGCCCTTCACGTGCCTACCGCCTCTTCTGGCCTTCCTTGCACCACAAGAAAAACCAGAAAAACTCCAAAATATTTTTTAAACCGAAGTTGCTGCTCTCTCCTGCTGTGTGTGGGAGAAGCAGCGTGTTCACAACTAGGGACTGAATGGCCCTCGGGCACCTTGTTTACTTCCTGTTTAAAAACAGGAAGTAACTGAGCATCTACGGAGAAACAACGGTAGCCAGTTTTAGCCAGCATTTCTTCCAAAGTGTGATGGAGCTTTATACACACACACACAGAGTGAGTTCTGTATATCCCCCCCAATATGAATTTTTTTAATATTTCTTTTAGAAAGGTGGAATGAAAATATTGAAATTAATACAAGTGGACTACAAATAAGCACTTGATAGAAAGCATGTGGGTCCACTTAATAGAAAGTGCAGTGAAAACAACATAAGTGAAGGATAAAATTCACAAGTGTAATATATGGCTATCAATAATCTAGTGCAGTGGTTCCCAATTAGCTAAATACTGCGGACCCCTTGCTTTTCAAATGCCAAGCCATGGACCCCCTACTTTTGAAAAAAAATTGTTATCCCTATGGTAGTTACCTATGTGAAGCAATTTTTTTGGTGAAAATAAGGGGTAGCCCCTAATAAGCAAAGGATTTTAGGTATACTAAAAACACACATACAATTTGTGATATTTCTGATATTACCATGCAAAAATGACAATGATTTAGTTAGGAATCTAAAGATGAATTTAATTTTACTTACATCTAGTTTAGAATTGAACAAATGATGACTTGTCTAGCAGCTACTAAACCTAAATGTGATGGGAGAAATCATGCCTCTTTTTGCTCCAAACAATCCCTTCCACATCCGGTTCAATATTTCCTACTTTTAATTAGGGGTGTGCACGGACCCCCCGCTCCGCTTCACTTGCAGATCCGCCATTTTTCGGAGCGGGTCGCTCCGCCCCGCCCCCGCTCCGCCCACTTCCGCTCCGCTCCGCCCGGAGCTCCGGATCGGATCCGGAGCTCCGTTTTTGCCCCCCCATAGGCTTGCATTGAAAGCTAAAAAAGTAAACAACTTTTTTTCCGTTGAAGTTAGAAACCTCACGTTTGGCACCATGACACCTCATGGGCGTATACACACACACGCCAAGTTTCAAGGCAATCCCATCATCCCCTGATTTTTGGCGAATTTTTGAAAATCGGGCACCCCATTCACACCCCTTGGGATAGCTCCGTCAATTTGCATGTTACAAACCTCAAACTCGGCACCAGGGCAGCTTATCCATGTGTCCACATGCACGCCAAGTTGCAAGCAAATCCCATCATCCCCTGATTTTTGGCGCGGCTCTACCCTCTAACGCACCTCCCATAACCCTAATTCACACCCCTTTAGATAGCTCCGTCAATTTGCACGTTAGAAACCTCAAACTCAGCACCATGATAGCTTATCCACGTGTCCACATGCACGCCAAGTTTCAAGGCAATCCCATCATCCCCTGATTTTTGGGGAATTTATGAAAATCGGGCACCCCATTCACACCCCTTGGGATAGCTCCGTCAATTTGCATGTTAGAAACCTCAAACTCGGCACCAGGAGAGCTTATCCATGTGTCCACATGCACGCCAAGTTGCAAGCAAATCCCATCATCCCCTGATTTTTGGCATGGCTTAACTCACCCCAAATTGTCCCATTCTACAACTACGTCAATTTGCACGTTAGAAACCTCAAACTCAGCACCATGATAGCTTATCCACGTGTCCACATGCACGCCAAGTTTCAAGGCAATCCCATCATCCCCTGATTTTTGGGGAATTTATGAAAATCGGGCACCCCATTCACACCCCTTGGGATAGCTCCGTCAATTTGCATGTTAGAAACCTCAAACTCGGCACCAGGAGAGCTTATCCATGTGTCCACATGCACGCCAAGTTGCAAGCAAATCCCATCATCCCCTGATTTTTGGCGCGGCTTAAACTTTTTAACTCACCCCAAATCAAGTCCCATTCTACAACTACGTCAATTTGCACGTTAGAAACCTATCCTTTGGTCCCATGACAGCTTACCCATGTGTCCCCATGGACACCAAGTTTCAAGGCAATCCCATCATCCCCTGATGTTAGGGGAACTTTTGAAATTTGAACACTCCAGTATGTCAGGGATTTAAAGTTGCAATTGCAGACAGCTCAATGGGGCCAGTTCCAAGGCAATCCCAACATGCCACGAGATAACCCTAAATCTTCTGGCACATTTGAAAAAGGGATTATTGAATTTGATAAAGTCTAAGTGAGCGCAGGAAGGACTTCTCCCCTTAGTCAAAGCAAGACACATACACCATCGCTGCAAGGCGGGAAGGGGAGAATTATTATTATTATTATTATTTATTTATATAGCACCATCAATGGAAAGCAGGCAGGCAGCATGCATTGTAGTGCCGCAAGGATGGCTTGAGCACTAACGCATAGCAAACCAACCCATAAGTGGGCGCAAAGTGAGGCAAAGATGGCTGGTTGTTTCTTTCTAAGCCAGCAGTTACGCCTTGAGGGGCACAGAGGAGGACGATTGGGAGCAAACCAGGCACCAGGCGGGCAGAGAGGCAGGCAGAGTAGGCGAGGAGTCAGTCCTGGCAGATGCCCCACCACAGCAGCACCCCGGGGGAGGCGGGCAGGCAGGCAGGCAGGCTGCGGGCATTTCTGGGGGCACAAGGAAGTGATGGCTGGTTTCTAAGCCAGCATTGCAGTTAGTCACGCATTGCAAACGCAAACCATCCCAGCGAGTCGGTCACCGAGGAGGACAGGCTAGCAGAGGGGCAGGCAGAGTGACATGTCATAGATCTAGTATTGGGGAGGAGTCAGTCCCGGCAGATGCCCCAACACAGTAGCACCCTGGGTGGGCATTGGAAAACGCCATCTTGTGGGTCAATACTTCCCCCACCCCATGTCCTGCAGGGTTGCCTGCCTAACCCTTGTGGGGATGGGAGATGGAGAGCTTAGAGTGGCAGTGCCAGCAGCAGCCTTCGGCTTTCCCCTGGAACCAGTCGCCTTGCCCGCCTCTTTCCCCAGCAAGATCGCCTGGTGCTGCCTATGAAGATGCATCTTCATGCTGCTGGTTCCATAATGCCCTGTCGATGAACCCCTGCTTAGGCTGAGTTTGCAGTGGCGACAGACAGCAAAGCGGGGATCCGCTCCCAACTCAAAGTGGTCCCACACGATGCTTGTCTTTCGTTTCTGTGGTGACACCACCAATTGCCCGCCTGAGCTCTCTGGTGTTGCCACAGAAACAGGGGTGTGGGATGAGACTGGGGAGAGAGCCTCGGCCTGCTGCTGCTCCTCCTCAGCCCCCACATCCTGGAGGCCCACCGCCTCCTCCTCCTCCCCCCCCTCCACTGTGCTGAGGACCTCGTCTAGGTCCATCAGCGGGCTCGTGGGCTGAAAGGAGAATGAAGGAGTTGGGGATACTCCTCCTCCTCTAATGGCACTGCTGCCACGTGCCTCTTGCAAACGGGCACTTTTCCCATTCCCACCCTCAAAAAGAGAACGCCGGGCACAAGTTGCAGAAGAGAGTGGCTCTGCCTGCTGCTTGTCCTGCTTCTGTTTTGGAGCAGTCAGCCAAGGAGTTGCCCGTTTGAGTTTCACAGGAGGAGAGGAAGCCCTGCTGGCAGACTGAGCCTTGCTGCTTTCAGCACGCCTGCTTTCTCTTTTCATGATGACTAACAAAATATTAATACTACTAATACTATGTATAAGGTACTACTAAGAATATGTATAAGAAGAATATAATATGTTTAAATGTAGGGAAATGGGACAAGAACAATAAAATATACTACTACTAATATGTATGAGAATATACTACTAAGAATATCTACAAGAATATAATAATATGTTTTAGAATATTACTAATAAATGTAGGGAAATGGGACAAGAAATGGGACAACCACTACTATAAGAAGAACAAAATATGAATACTACTACTAATATGTATGAGAATGTATACTAATAGACTACTAAGACTATGTCAAAGAATATAATAATAATATGTTTAAGAATAGGGAAATGGTGTGCGTATGCTTTCCCCAAAATGCTCAATCTGTGGCTGCCTGTTGAACTTGACAAAAGCAGCCCACTCCGTCGAAGTTACACAGAGAAGAAAAAGAGAATCCAATTTTTTTGGTATATTTGGTATATAGAAGATAGAAGGAAACACAATCAGGATTTAAGAGAGGGGAGGGGGAAAAAGAACCAACCACTACTATAAGAAGAACAAAATATGAATACTAATATAATATGTATGAGAATATATACTAATGGACTATGTGAAAGAATATAATAAAATATGTTTAAGAATATAAATGTAGGGAAATGGGACAAAAAGTGTGTGTATGCTTTCAAAAGAAAGCTTTCACAAAAGCAGAACAGTCAGGCTTTAATACAGGGAAGGGGGGGGGCAACCAACCCAACCACACACTCCAAAATTCAAAAATAAAGTTTATATTAAATCAAAGTAAGGGGAAAACACAGGGCAAACTAAGCTACAAGTCAGAAAGAAGCAAACAAACACACACACGCGCCAAACTAAACCTATATTAAATTAATCTATCTCCAAAGCAGGAGCACTAGCTAAGTAAGTGTTCCCTCCACGAACGCCAACCCACAAAGAGACACAAAACAGAAAGTTCTCAGGGTGGGTCTGCCTTAGTCCCCCCTCCAACGCTGGGATTGGAGGAGGATGCTTTCTGAGGAGATGAATTCTCATCAGGATTGGGAGTTGAATGTGCCTGTCATCGCTTCCAAAAAAATAATAATAATAATAAAAAAAACCCCAAACCCCGATTTTTAAAAAAATATTGCACGTGAACCACAGCACGCAGAAAGTTGAGAGTGGTCTCAAAATGACCCCCATCCACGACTCTCTGTGCACAAGAATTTTCAGAACGATAGCTTAAACCCCCCCCAGTTATCCCCGATTCTTTCCCTCAATGCAATCCTATGGGCGAAAAGCCGAAACGCCGTTTGAGCCCTGCGGTTGACCCGATTTTTTAAAAAATATTGCACGTGAACCACAGCACGCAGAAAGTTGAGAGTGGTCTCAAAATGACCCCCATCCACGACTCTCTGTGCACAAGAATTTTCAGAACGATAGCTTAAACCCCCCCCCAGTTATCCCCGATTCTTTCCCTCAATGCAATCCTATGGGCGAAAAGCCGAAACGCAGTTTGAGCCCCGCGGTTGACCCGATTTTTAAAAAAATATTGCACGTGAACCACAGCACGCAGAGAGGTGAGAGTGGTCTCAAAATGACCCCCATCCACGACTCTCTGTGCACAAGAATTTCCAGAACGATAGCTTCAAAAACAACGTAGTTATGCGCGATTATTTGCCGCAATGCAATCCTATGGCGAAATGTTTTCAAGATGGCGACCGGAGCGCTCCGACTGAACTCGGAGCTCCGAAAAATGGTCGCTTCTCTTCGCCTTGCTTCTAGGGGGTCCGCGGTCCGCTCCTACTCCGCCTCTGGGTAAGGCGGAGCAGGCCAATCCGCTACTGCTTCTACGCTCCTAATCGGAGCGGAGCACATCCCTACTTTTAATCTCAAATCTGAATCAACATCGAGCCGATTTCTATGCTTGTTCTTCATATAACAAAATGTTGAAAATGTTTGTTCACAAAGATATGTGGAACAAAAGGGAACTAGATGCTTCAAGCCTTTTTCACCTAACTTCTTATAATCAGGAAAAACCTTCACCCAGAATTGGTCCAGTCTATATACTTGGGGAAATGATTTCAATGAACTATCACAAGTCATGTCAACAAGTGCACCTTGCTCTTCCACAGATAGAGTTGTTAGTTTGTACATCACCACATTCAAAAGGATTCCTTATCCATGAGTTTTCAGGATTAGGTGCAGGGAAGTAATCTCTAAAGCTAGTCACTAAATCACGCAGGTGCTCAGTGATGTTATATTTTTACTTCTGGTAGGAATTCATCATCAGTGGACTCCAGAAATGAATGGTGAATATTTGAATGGTGCCACGGACCCCCTGGGTGGGTTACGCAGACCCCCTGGGGTCCACGGACTACCAATTGGGAACCACTGATCTAGTGTTATGGTTAAATCCCAAAGTAGCTGTTATCACTATCTTCTTATTTGTATTTATTTATTTAGGGGAATTCATACACTGCTCTTCAAACAACATCTTCTTAAGAGTGACTAACAAATTTAAAAGCAGCAGTAAAATATGGATTACGGGGTTGGGGGGGGATACAACATAATATAATAACAATAAAAGCCAGATTTAAACAGTGCATCAAGGTTCATAAAAGGCATGGGGCAAATAAGAAAATATTTACCCCGGTGATGAAAAGGATTCAGATTAAGCACAAATCAAGTTTTTCATGGTTGAAAATTTTAAAGTCGGGGGCCATAACTGAAAAGACCCTATCACAGATCATCGCCTGCTAACTGGGATCCAGAGATCTAAGGAGGATCTTGGTTAGGTTTGTGGTGGAAAGGGAAGTCCTTGATACCTGGTTCCAAACCATTTAGGGTTATGAAGGTCACACCTTGAATTGAATATATTTGAACACCAGAGAATAATTTATTAACTCTTTCATAATTTTTTTTTTTATGAACAAAAGGGAGAGAGAAAATGGGATAGGATGCTAGACAGGGAGGGGAGAGGAGTGATGTGAATCTACAAGCTCCTCCCTGGCCACGGCAAGGTAAGTCAGGTAGATGGGCCTAGAGGTAGGAATGAAAGAGAAATTTCTTTCAGTGTATTTTTTAAATCAGGATTTGGCTCAGTTTGCAGCTCCTGGGCCAAACATGGACTTGGATGCAATCTGCGGTCGAAGTTTAAACATTTTTGAGCTTGCAATGTGATTTGTGCATGCATTTGAAAAATCTGCACAGATGTGCTTTAATCAGTGGGAGAACAATGTATACATTTCCAAGGTGTGCATGATTGATGTGCACATTTGGAAAATCTCACGTGAAATATGCATGGATTTTCATGGTAACAGAAAAAAAGAAGAGGCAAAGCTCATAATCTGATATGGACTCAACTTGGAATGAGCGTCAAGAGATGGAATTCAGAGAACTTCAGCCCACTTGAGGTTTGCTGATTTGCACATCCCTGCCAAGGGGCCAGTCTAGCTGAATATATAGGAAGTGAGGCAGGTGGCCACTAGGAGGAGGGCTTTCTCCGCTGTGGCACCCCAGCTGTGGAATGAGCTCCCCAGAGAGGTCTGCCTGGCGCCTACACTATACTCCTTTCGTCGCCAGCTGAAGACCTTTTTATTCTCTCAGTATTTTAACACTTAATTTTAACTTAAATTTAAATTTCACTGTTCTAATTCTGTATTTTTATCTTATATCCATTCCTGCTGTGTGGTTTTATCCTGGTTGTGCTTTTTATATTGTATTTTGTATTTGTGTTTTTAGACTGTTGGATGTTTTATTATGGTTTTAATTTTTGCGAACCGCCCAGAGAGCTTTGGCTATTGGGTGGTATAAAAATGTAATAAATAAATAAATAAATAAATAAATAAATATAAATAAAATATTTAAGATGGAGTGAAATGCGTTTTTTCCTCCATCCTTCCACTTGTTCTTCTGCAGGGCTTTGTGTGGACAAAGAGCTCCAATCTCAGAGCCTTCTGTCTAAAGGGCACTGATCTTGTAGGACTGCACTCTTACTGTACTTTACTGTCCTGTGTTTGGACATTTTTTTTGGTCTTTTCTACAGTTAGGAGTTGCAAACGTACAGTGCAATTTTGAAATTAAAAATAAATGAAATGGCTTCTTGATGCCATTAAAATCCTAGTTTACGGATTAGTTATTCTCACTATGCGCTGCATGGCTTAATTACAGAGGAAAGTATAATCCAGGCTCAAGGCATATATATTCAGAGAAATTCTAACTGTCTACTATAATTGTAGCTCTCCAGGTCCTATTTTGATTGCTGAACAAAATATATATTTCTATTTTAGATTGGTGTTTTGGATCCATGCCATGCGAGTAGGAAAGAAGCTAATAATTTCTTACAACCAGAAGGCTATAATTATCCATATTTATATTTAACCTTTTGAAACACCATTCATTAATGTCTAGTTAACAATGGCCCGGTTTACATTTTATGTATCATATATTTTACATGCAGCTTTCATAAGAAGGTGTAATGACTAGTCTATGACTTTCAACTGTTTACACTCCTTGAAATGCAAAAGCTGTGTCAAGATCTAAATTCACAAGGGACAAAGGTTGATTTGTTGGCTTCACCATTTTCAATTTTTTTTTTAAAAAAATAATTAGGGTAGAAAACACTTCTAATAAATAAAATGTGATGAAAAGCCTTTTGAAAACTGAAAACATTTTGCCAATTCATTTTGTTTAAACAACAGAAAATAAAATGCAATGAAATGTTGTTATTTCTGTTTTATTTATGTCTAGGTCGCCACCAAATATGCTCAATGTGTCAAGGAATGATTTGTCAAGTGGAATTGCAAAGAGTGGAAGAATGGAGGGTTCCCCACCCCCACCCCTCAGAATTGGAATAAAAGAGAGCCTTACAAATGCAAACACAACTACTTGAGTTGCCACCCTGCCACAAAAACCAAGACAGGCAATCATTTTATATCTAGATAGCAGCTTTCATCAGGCTGCCTTCCCTTAGTTTGCTTTCCCTACCACCACACCCCTTGTCCTGCTCCTTCCCAGAGCTTTATAACAGCAGCTTGATGAGCGTCCCCTTCCTCCCACAGATGTGATGAGTTTCCCTCATCAGGTCATGCCGTCAGCAGGCAGCACTCCATTTTAATGTTATACTCCGACTGAGCTGCCTCTCTGCCTGGTGGTTTTGGCAAAAGAAAGCATGACTTAAGCCAGTGTGTTCTAGTGGGTTGTTTCACATGGCTTCTGCTATTCCATTGTTCCCCATGTTACCTGACAGGGCCGGCCCTTCTAATAGGAAGAGTGAGACAGTTGCCTTAGGTGGCAGATACTGAGAGACAGAAGCAAGGGGTTGGAGGAGAGAACTGTTTTGTGCTCCACCCTGGGCTGCCTAAACTAGCCTGCTGCCTTCAGATTCAGTGAAGGACACTGTCTCTCATTGCCAGCACTGAAAAAATATTCTTTCTACTAAACTTTTGCATATGGAATGGGAGGGGGGTTTGTTTGTCTCATGAGGCAAAAAGTTTTGCTTGATCAGGAATCTTCTATTTCCACATAGTAGGTGGGAGGGAAATATGATAAATAAGAATGGGTCTATAGCTAATTTTTTGTGGCTGGGAAGCTGTAAAGGCAACAGGCATGGTTTCCAAGTTGCGGCAAACTTGACGACCCTTACACTTGCTTGAGTTTGAAGCCCTTAATCCTAATGACACATGAGTGTGAGTTTGGCAATGATTACTAGTTAACACTCTTTGAGCCGCTCACCCACCTCCTGTGGCCATAACTTACTATGGGCTTTGCTAGACAAGGGGTTAGCCCGGGCTGATACCCGGGATTGCCCCTGTGTGTCCAGATGACACACAGGAGATCCCAGGTTTAGGTAGGGGTCAACCCTCTCTTGCTCCAGGGTATTGGGCTCCACTTGCAGCCTGGTATTTCTGCAGTCCCAGGCTGGGCCTGGTACCGCGGAGGGTCTAGCCCATTCTGTGGCTTTTCCCAGCTATGGGAGCGGGGAAACCTTTTTTATTATTATTTTTTAAAAAACCCGCTTACCTTTGGTGCTCGTGTGCTCCTGCACACCTGGCCCTTTAAAAATAATAAAAAATGGCGGATGCAACGGGGCTTTCCTTTAGCTCATCGCGTCTGACATGTGGATTAGAGTGACAGCCCACACTAGCTGCAGCGCAGGCTCGCCCCTCCTCCCAACTGGACTTTCAGGTAGGTCTAGCAAAGGCCTAAGTCTCCCCCTGGATTTATAATTATCTTTTCCTGGGAAGGATATACAGAACAATGCATATACTTTCCTGTAGTCTCATATGGCGTGTCTAAATGTGATAGGTGATCTGGCATAACCAAAGCTGCTTTTGAACCATTGGCCATCAACAGTGTAGTCAGTGGTTAGAGTGGTATAGTGGATAAAGTGTTGGTGTGGGAGCCAGTGTGGTGTAGTGGTTAGAGTGTTGGACTTGAAGTTGGGAGGTCCAGGTTCTAGTCCCCATTTGGCCATGAAGCTCACTGGGTGACTTCGGGCCAGTCACAGACTCTCAGCCCAACCTACCTCACAGGGTTGTTGTTGTGAGGCTAACATAATCCCCTGAATTATGTATGCCTCCTTGGGTTTCTGAAGGAGAAAAAAAAAGGCAGGATATAAATAAAATAAATAAGCATTTGGTTGTGCATATTGATAAACTCATTGACTCTTACTAATCTATTATACCAGGTTTTTTTTCCCTTGAGTACAAAGTTTGCACAGTGCTTTATTGCAGTGCTTTTCAAACTGAGATGTAGGAACCCTGGAGTTCTTCTGAAGCTTAATCGGGATTGTTTAATCAGAAAATCAATTAGGTTGGAATACGATCTATGAATGACAGCTTCTCCATCATTACAGATTTCCTCCAAATCACACAGCTTCAAGGATGTGTTTGGCTCATTCCAGGATGCTTTGTCAGTGATCATAGGCCAGCGGTTGGGTCTATCACTGACCCATGTGAATTGAAAGTGTACTTTGTAATGCACCAGGGCATCTTCTACAGCATGCTGGGGTTCCAGGGATGACTGGGATGGGTTCTACGGCAGAAAAATCGATATGGAAATGATTCCCTGGGTGTAAGAAGTTCCAAAAACACTGCTTCATTGGACACTCTGACAAACTCAGGTTGAGTAACAGCTGCAAGACAATATTCTGTATGAGCACATAAGTATTCATGAGGCTTGATATGGCCATGATGTGAATTATGACTGGCGCAAGAGGTCTTTGCAGTAGAATTAATTCAGAGAGATATTCATGCATACATTCCATGAATGTTACCAGTTTTGTTTCAGGAACCAAGACTTACTTAAGGGCTGTCTTCCTTGAGTACCACTTTGCACTACTTTGTGTCTGAAGAATTACGGAACTTTGGTATATTGGCAATTATTTCTGAGTGCTTTGATACGTGAGAATTCATCAGGCGTCTCTGGAATTTACAATTCTTCAGGACGAATTCAACTGAAGTGTCTGTCGGAGGAGGGGAGCACAAGTGGTCATGTTGGTAGTAGAGGAGAATTCTACTTAAAACAAATAAAATACATCAAGGAAATCTGGATTGCATAAAGTGGTGTTCTGTAGGAAGTATGGTAAATGGATAGATCTCCTCTTCAGCTGGATTCAAAAGACCTGCAATTTAGGATGAAAATAGACTTGATGTTTAATGTGTTGCCGGCAATGACATCAGGGTTTCAAAACATTAAGGCCAGACTCAGGCCCCTCCAAATTTCCTGGGGACCGCAGAGTGTGGGGAGGGAAGTTCAAAGCTTTCCCCTTGGTGACTATAATATGCTAGTTTTTAAGGCTAATTGGTGTGTGTGTGTGTGTGTGTGTCAAAGAGAGAGAGAGAGAGAGAGAGAGAGAGAGAGAGAGAGAGAGAGAGAGAGAGAGAGAGAGATGTTTTGGGAAAGTAAGGGCTAAACCTTCCTATAATGGTCCTGATGAAAATACTCTCCTAGCATTCAATAATAATAATAATAATAAACCAAAGCAGGCAAACAAACAAGCAGATGCAGTTGCTAATAACCCATTTCATGTCACAAGTAGGTTGGCCCTCAGTTGATTCTTCTACTCAGTGAAAAGACTCCTATTCAGTACTGGAGCTCTGCACTTCCAGGTTAGTTAGGCAACCTATAGTTTACCTTTGGGGATGGTAAAATTGTGACTCTAAACAGGTGTTTGCCATTGTTGTCCACATTTCCTCTCACAAATCAGTCAGTTGCAAGAGGAAAATAGCACACACTGAAATTAGCAGCCTTTACAAGATTCAAGGGTTGTGTATGGTTTTCCTAAGGCTAGGACCCTCAACTCAGGCCATTGCCCAATGGGCCAACAGAGAAGTGATGGAGATCTTGGTCTTTGGGGACATTGACCAAGCTTTCTCATTCTCCAAGGTATCCTGTTTCTCCACTACTTCTGAGATATCAATATGTGGAACAATATTGATTCATTTCCCCCCTACCGCCACCCCCAAACATCAGTAGTCCCTGGTCTCAGCCTTACTGGGGCCATGCTGTCTTCCCCTTGCTCAGTTTCCCAGTATCTCTTGGGACTTCCTTCTTCTTGTTTCTTTGGGTCTTTTCCCATTTCTCTGGACATGAGCCCTGGCCAGCAATTCTATCCTGTCAGTTTCTTCCAGCCTTTTCTCCTCCTTCCCTCTGTCTATCATTGCATCCCTCCTCCTCCTCCTCCTCCTCCTCCCATACTGTCAACTTGTACTCTTGACCTTCCCTTGTTTCCCCTGTTTCTCCTCACTGTTGCTCCTTTTCCACACACTGACAGATAGCTTTCTTTCCCCCCTTCTGCACCTTTTGGTTTCCAGCTCCCTGTCTCCTGCACATCTTCTATTTGAATCAAACAGAAACCCTGCAGCTCTGGCTTCTTGTCACCCAGCTTACCCTAGGCTTTCGGATGGCTATTGAATCTATCTGTGGCAACTCAAAAATTATTATTAATATAATCAGCAGACAATAGATACTGTGTCCATCCCAAGAAGCTGTTCAGGGGCCAGAAGGAGTGATAATCCCAATAAATCTCTATTCATCCTTCACTCCATTTAAGACGTCTGTGCTTCATTGTTTCTTCTGCACATACAGTGCTATACATTTTATGCACCACATCATCTTTCAAGGGCTAATGAGCTAGATAGAACTAGTTAGACTTCACAATGCATTAGACATATTTCTCCAAGGGAGTTTCTTAATACAACACACATACAATTTAGAATTCGTAGTCTGTGTAACACCTCAGAACAAATCTATTCAAACAGTGAAGAGCTAGCTATATGCAAGGTACTCTGGTTAATGAAGTGTTCCGTGATAATTAATTTGTCAGGCTGATTTTACTATGCCACACACATATACACATAAAACAACTGTGCAA
Source organism: Elgaria multicarinata webbii (assembly GCF_023053635.1). NCBI lineage: Eukaryota > Metazoa > Chordata > Lepidosauria > Squamata > Anguidae > Elgaria > Elgaria multicarinata. The sequence continues at coordinate 26,263,460 of NC_086178.1, read as the reverse complement.
AAGTAATAGAGTTTGACTTGAATTGCAAGGTCATAAAAACCACCTGTTAAGACTTCCAGAAAATCCTTACTACTAATTGTAACATTAGGGCTATTTCATACATTACCTAAGAAACATAGGAGTCACTTCCATGTGGTTTTATTATTCTCCTATTCTTTCCATTTTATGATTCTTTCCAGCAACACTGTCCTATAAGTGTTGCTGGAAAATAGCAGTCCCTAATTTGTCTTTTGAGGGGCATCTTGTGAATGCATGTGCATTGAGAGTTGTGCATTTGTGTTTTGAATGTGTGTGCATTGAGCATGAAGGGCTGTCTAGTGAAGCCTCTGCGCATGGACCTTTCTATGTGTAGGCTTCCATGTGAGTTGGAACTCTGCATGATCAGGATTCCAGAGACCTGTGCACAGTGGCTTCCCCTTCTCAGATATCCACACTTAATGTGTGGCTGTTGTGGGTGGTCTACAACATTGCCACCAGGGCGAGTGGCACAGAAATTAATAGTCACAGCAGCTGAACAGGACAAGCTACTGTGGTGCAAATAAATGCACCCAGGGAAGAAGAACCTTTGGCAATATGTAATGGGGATGAGTTATATAAACACAGGAGTGTCTTTATTTGCATCTGTGAAATGTTGGGGAGGAATGTTCCTTCTGACCCATGTTTTTAGTGTAAACTTCCCAGAGAGCCTTGGCTGCTGGGTAGTTATACATATGTAATTCTTCTTCTTCTTCTTCTTCTTCTTCTTCTTCTTCTTCTTCTTCTTCTTCTTCTTCTTCTTCTTCTTCTTCATCATCATCATCATCATCCTATCACAGTGTTTTCTCTCCCCAACAATGCAGTATGTTGGAGAGCAAATCCCTAGTCCTCAAGCATCGTAGTTCAAGTAACTGGCAACATGGGGGATACTATGACATGCATCCCCAAATGTCTGGATTTGATAGTGCCCTCACTTTGTGTGGGCCCAACTCCTTGCCACTATAAGCAGTGCCCAATCACTTTCCCTCTCCCTAAGGTCCCAGTCCATACCACTACCCAGGAAGAGAGGCTCCTGCTCCTGCTCCTTGCTGCTCTCTCTGCCCAAATGCTTGGGAAGGCAGGTGAACAGGTAAGGTGGAGGAGCAGCAAACCAGGGGGGCACTGGAGAGGCTGTCGACTGTGGGTTCCCTGCTTGTTCATGGGTCTTGATAGGTGTTTAATGGTGACAATCCATTATGCTGGCTATGTTGGGAAAACTGTGCTTCCTAATTCCAAATATTTGGAACTGTGTGTATCTTTCCCTGTGTGTATGTATATGAAGATGGAGGGGGAGAGAGGGAGGGAGGAGGAGAGACTGAAGCATTTAATATAGATCTACATGCAAATGGATGGACACAGACACAGACACACACACACACACAGAGAGGGAGGAAGGGAGGGAGGGAGATAGAACATTTAAATTGAGATCACCATATATATATATTTGTGAATTTGCTGGTTTGTCAGTAGATGGCACACTGGCTGTATAAATTCTAGAACTTCTGTTGATTAAGACTTTCCTGAACTGTACTGTACATCTTAGGAAAATATTAATTCTATGTACTTTGTTATTTCAAAGATACATACCAGTAACAAGAAGAAATTAGATCATCATACACGCATAAAGAAACCTGGGTGAAATTGTCAAAGAGGTGTTTTTTTTTAATAGATTCTGTAATAGGATGACACAATTATGTACATCCAGCATGTAAGAAGAAAGTTCTCATATATGTGTAACTACAGAGTCCTTTTTACATGTTCTCCATCTAAAATGTTGAACTGGGTTTAGAATGACCATAGACATGGTCAAAAACTGATTCTTTTGTTTGTTTGTTTGTTTAAATGCAGGTAGAAAGAAAAGAAGAAAGAAGACAGAAAAGAAAAGAAAAAGAAAAAGAAAGGAATAACTCCTGCTCCCAAAGAGAAAGAAATGAAAGTTGTTTGTTTTCTGGTTTGTTGATTTTAGGAGATCAACTGCTGTTTCCTTGGTCACTTAGGTTCTGAGAGCTCATTTAGTTTCTATTTATCATTTCTAAGACTAGTGGTACAATCCTATACCTGCCTACTCATAGGAACATTGAAAGCTGCCTATATTGAATCAGAACATTGGTCCATCCATCCCAGTACTGTTGACACTCACCAGCAATGGCTCTCCAGGGTTTCTGACAGGAGGGTTTTTTGTTTTTTCAGCCCTACCTGGAGACACTGGGGATTGAACATGGGACCTTCTGCATTCAAAGCATGTGCTCTACCAGAAAGCTATGGCCCCTGCTCCAAGGTAAGCCACTTAGTTCAATGGGGCTTACTCCCAGTTGAGTGGGTGTAGGATTTCAGCTGGGTAGAGATGGAGAAGGAGATTCTATTGTAAATGGATGACTAATTCCAATGCCCTCCTTGTGGTGTAGACTGTCTCTCCTTTTCCCCCCTTGCTACTTTCATCATCATCATCATCATCATCATCATCACCCCAAGGGCTGTCATATGTTTCCCAACATTCTGGGGAATTTTAGGGGAATAGAAGGGTCCAAAGCCTTCCCCAATTCATTCCCAAGATCCAAAGCCGTCCCCAATTCACTTCCAAGACACTCATGGAGTACCTCTTTCCCCTACTTTTCATCAGCAATACACCAATGGAGAAGGAAAAATGGTGGTGAATTGTAGCTCCCACTAAATTGAAGAATCTTAGGGCAGATCTCCCTCTGCAAGGATGGACTTTCTTCTCTGCACATGGAGAAGGAGCCAGCAAAATCAAAATGGCCCATGAGAAACTTTTCCTGTGACCATAACACTGCAGCCTAAAAGGCAACTTGCTGTTTCCCTTTGGTGTGTGTGTGTTGACAAACTGACAAAAGGATGTATGAGTAATTTCTTTCAGTTTGTTTTTTATCAGGATTTTACCCAGTTCATACCATCCAGATGAAACACGGGCTCAGTTCCAATCTGCCATCGAAGTCTATATAGTTCTGAGATTGCAATATTATTTACAAGGCAAAAGAAGAAGAAAAAGAATGTTCAACAGCATGTGTATATTTCAAAATGCAAAGAATTAAAAAATGCATACAATTGATATGCACATTTGGGGAAAATGCATACAGATTTTCTTGCAGGAAAAAAACAAAACAAAGCTTGAAATCTTTCTGATTCACTTTCTTCCACATTTCTCCTGATAAGAACATTGTGAATTTTGGTAAATTCTCATAAAAAATGAACTGAAATTAAATTCACATCCATCTGCATCAGTCAAATTCAGCAGGCACAGCTATTCCTAGCATGGATAGCACCGTCTTGTATCTACCTGCCCATGTAAGCATTGAAGATGAGGAACCTGTCAGGAAGAAAAAGAAATTAAAGTGGCAACCTTAATTCAGCACAACGTGGCTGAATACGCAGGTTTCAAAGCCAAATGTTTAAGAGCTCAGCACTCTAAGCGCCTTTGCCAGATTAACTGTCTCACACATTTCCTTTTAACCTCAGGTTCTATCCATCCCCAAAATGAAGACATCTGCAAATATTGGCAAATTCTTATGAAAACCCATCCCTATACACGATTCGGTGCAGTTTCCATCAACGTACACATCGAACAGTGTAATAAAGCAATATTTCTTTAAGATGTATGTGTGTGTTTGTGCATGCACTGATTACTGCTGTGCCCATGCACTCTTGGACATTAGTCAAACAAAACACTCAAAACAATTTTGATCAATGGAATTACATGTATAGGCACATATGGTAAAGTCCAACATATACCCTAACTAAAATGAATATGATTGAAATTAGTTATAACGTAAACCCATTTATTTCAATGGGTCTACTCTAAGTAGGACAAACCTTGGATTTTACTCATTAAGTTTGCTTTTTTGTGGTATTATATACAGTTGTGCTGAAGTTGCAAGAAGGAACCTGTTCAACACACTTTCAAGCAGAGATTTAATATAATCATGCAAAGAATCACAGGAAGATTAGTCTTTTGCAGGTTTTATCCAGAGCTGAGCCAAAATTTCTCAGAAGACAGTTCTCTGAGAAAATTCCTCACCTACCCCCCCCACCCCGAGAAAAAGATGAACACTTCACAGAACTTTCTGCAAATGTTCTCCATTTGTATTTGTGTGTGTGTGTGTGTGTGTGTGTGTGTGTGTGTGTATGTGTGTGTGTGTGTGTTTCTGTGTGGCAGCTGCCATTTTTCACCTATAATGCCTGGAATGACAGTTGTTTTAGGACATTGTAGAGGATGCAAAATTGTGGTCAGGCTGCCAACACAGTTGCTGTTTGTTTTGTAGTAACAGTAGGGAAGAAAGAAAGAAATCCACCCTGAAAATACCATTGGAGAATTTCTCCTCCTTATGGTGAAATTTGGCAAAAATTATTTTATTTTATTTTATTTATTGCATTTATATCCCGCCTTTTTTTTCCTGCAAGGAACCCAAGGCAGCATACATAATCTTCCTCCTTCTCTCCACTTTATCCTCACAACATCAACCCTGTGAGGTGGGTTGGGCTGAGAGTCTGTGACTGGCCCAAGTCACCCAATGGGTTTCCATGGATGAATGAGGACTAAAACTTGGATCTCCCAACTCCCAGTCTGAGACTCTAGCCACTACACCACACTGGCTCTCACACCTCTAAGGGGTGTGTGAAGAAATGGATGTTCATGGCATATCTGAGCATAAATCCCAAAATAATGGCCATCTTTTGGTGTGAGGCATCCATGCAATCTTGGCTAGAAAATGCATAGTGGTCTGGTGGAAAAGTTTAGGAAAGGGGACAAAAAGAATGGTATATTTTCACAGACATCAGTAAACTGTTAGGAAGAATTGGAAATCCATATTCATTTTCATATGTTTGCAAACTGCTACATATTACAGTATGTCAGTGCTGGAATGTCTGTGTAGTCGACCTATGGTCTATGATTCTACTAAGAGAGAAGTACAGCACAAACACACACACACACACAGAGGGAGGGAGCTTGGTGACTTGTGTCCATATCTATCTATCTATCATCTATCTATCTATCTATCTATCTATCTATCTATCTATCTATCTATCTATCTGTGTATGTTTTGCAGGAATTGAACTTGATAGATTGTGTCCTAAAAGAACAGTAACTTTATGAACTATAGACAAAGGTGTTAAGTGATGCAAAGGAAATTATAGTGTTGTCCTAGATATTCTCCACTGCTGATTTTCATGAATCTGACAAATTCAGTAAGGTGGAAATTTCTCCCACCCCCTTAAAAAGTAGCTTTTTTATTTTTGTTTTTCTGTTTTTGTTTTAATATCTTTGGCACCAGTGTTGCTCTGTCTGCTGCTTGGTTGCTTATTTATTTACTTGAAGCATTTTTACTCTGCCATTCAGCTGAGTAAAAGCTCCCAGAGTGGCTTACATATGAACAACAACAACAACAAGCTAGTCCCTACCCACAGGTTTACAGTATAAAGAAACATGACACAAAATGGAAAAAGGACGAGGGAGGAAGAGGAAAAGCTGATTACATTTTACTAAATTCTAAGCCGTTAATTGGAATATTTACTTCTAATAATTTATTAATAAAATGTATGTATGCATGTATAATGTTTATGTTCTGCCTTTCCTCATTTGAGCTCAAGCCAGCTAAGAACAATAAATCAAAACAATTGAAATACTTCTAAAACAACACTCAAAGCAGCAGTGGAAACAGTAAAATAACAGAACAGGTAAATAAAATCTAGTCAGGCATTAAAAATAATTTAACAAGACAAGCTCTAGCAAAGCAATTCAATGACGGGGCAACCATTTGTAGCCTGAAAACCTTCTTCCAAAGGAAGGTTAAACCTCCTGGCATTTAACCATCTGGCTATTATAGCAAGAGAAACATAAATCTTCCTCAGGAGGAGGACAAAATTCTGTAGACTGGGTATAGCCATTGAAAAGAGCCTCTCCCTGATCCCAACAATAGTTTGGGGGATTTTGAGCACATACAGGTGGGCCTCTGTCGAAGATCTCAGTAGGCAGGCAGTGTCATCTGTGAAAAGGCAGCCCTTCAGTTATCCTGGTCCTAAACCATGAAGAGTTTAAATGTTGTCACTGAATTGGGACTGGAAGCCAATGTATTTGCTTTGTAAAGAGTAGTCAAATGCTCCCTGTACATAGCCACTGTTAACAGCATGGCCACTACATTATGGACCAATGTAGGCTATGGATACCTTTCACAGGCAGCCCTGTATAGTTATCCAGGCATGATATAATTAAAGCATTCATTTGTCGCCATGGCCAGATCTGTTGTCTCTAGGAATGGACATAGCTAGCACACAATCTTACAATGTGCAAAGGTACATCTGACCATAGCTGAATCCTGGGTATCCAAGTCCAGAAGAACTCCCAAACTGCAAATATATGATTGCAAGGGGATGCTACCCCATCCAATGTAAGGTGAATCCCTTTCCCAAGGTCAGCTTTAATGACTAGAATCACCTTTGTCTTGTCTTGATTAAGCTTTAAAGGTTTCCCCCCCACACACACATCTAGTCCATTATCAAATCCCAGCATCTGTTCAAGATCTTTACAACCTTCCTAGAATGAGATAAATTGAATGTTAGTCATATACTGATGACACGAAAATCCAGTTCCCTGTATGACCTCTCCATGTGACTTCTTCAGCAGCAATCCCCTGCCCTGGCTGTTTCTTCTTCCTTCTTCCCTGATTAAGCACATGGGTGATCCTACCCAATCAGGGTAGGATCACCCAGTTCACTGACTGGGTAGGCTTGTCATTTAGGTGAAGGATGTCATTTAGTGTAAGTGACAGGCCTTAGCTAGACCTACCGGTTAGCCTGTGATGGAGGAGGGAAGATCTCACAATGTGTTTATCACGAGATCCCTCCTCTGTTTACACATCATGCACGATGACCTCAGAAGGAGAGGCATCGCGCCCGCCATTTTTTTAATTTAAAGGGGCAGCAGCACATGAACGCTCGTGCACAAATAATGAGTATTTTTAAATGTAAATTACTTTCCCAGCTCCCCCACCCTACTCTCAATGGGTGCAGTGGCTCCCGGCTCCTCATGAGGAATTGCAAGGAGCTGGGTCAACCCATGACACCCGGCCACACGTTCTGCGGTCTCAGGCTCAGCCCGAGACCACGGAAAAATCAGGGCTAAAGGGGAGGGTGAGATCCTGGGGCAAGGGAGGGATCATCTTTCCCTGATCCCGTGATCCCCTGTGTGTCATGTGGACGCACAGGGACTATCCCAGGGATCACCCCTGGATAAAGCCCCATCCAGCTATGGCAAGAGTAAGGGCAAGTTGGGGTAATTTAAATCAATCAATCAATCAATCAATATTTCGACAAGTAGTTCTGAAAAATAGCTGCAAAAGGAAGGGATTTTTGACACTGCTGAAAATGTTCACGGAAAACAATGAACACTTTTGGCTCAGCCCTAGCAGTGAGCCATTCACAGAACACTCATAATATTGTCTTGTTTTACAAACAATCAAGTCTTTTATTCCACCTTTCTTTTTGGCTCATAAACTAATGGGACTATGTTACCATGTCAATTTACATTGTTCTGTTCATGGTCTTGTGTTCATTTGTTTTGTTAGCACTAAACAGGTGAACTGGCAGATCCTAGGATGTTTTTGTTCAAAGCTCAGAGAAATGAAGACAACACCCTTCTCCCTCTTTAGTATGTACTATTCATTTATTTTATTAGTTCATTCCAGAGAACTGTTGAATAACATATGACAGAAGGAAGAAAATTACCTATTACAAATTAGACATTAAATTCACCACCTTGAATTGTACCCAAAAATAAACTGGAAACAAATGAAGACTTTAAAGGATAACTGTGATGATGTGCCTAAAACCAAGGTTTTCAATAGGAGATTAGTCAAATTTTATGCTCAATGAAGTTTCTAAATTGTCCTCAAGTGGAGCCCTAGGAAAAGGTTGCTATTGGTCCAACCAAGATTAAAAAGCTCTATAGGTAACAGGGGAAAGTCACAATATTTTTGGTCTATGTCAGTTGCAGACAGAAAAAGAGGTTTTTGTCAACAGAAGACACTGAAAATGTAGGAATTGCAAAAGATTAAGAATTTTTCTAGATCAGTATCCATTCGTCTCCTCACAAGGTATGATATCGCTGAGATTGGCTCATGGTCATGCTGAATATGTAATTCAACAGAGATAAGACATCTCCATGGATCAGAACCTCCCTTTGTCATGAAGATCCGGTATGCACGTATGCCATCGCTGGTGTGCACTAGGGCTTCAGTGACCAAATTAGATGGAACCAATCGAACACACAGTGGCCATCTGGGAAATAATTGACTCAGGCTGCACTCATATACACTTTCCCCTTACTTCTGAGTAATTGTGTATAGCCAATTGCACAATGTCATTCATTCTTTTAAAAAAAGGAATGGCAACATTTGCACAAGACCCCAACCCCAACAAAAAAAATGTGCAAAGTGCTGTCATATATATATATATATATATATATATATATATATATATATATATGGAATCCACATATTGCCTGAACTTGCTACATATTACCTCAACACCAGCAGAGGGAAACAGGATGAAATCTGCAGGAACAAACTGGAAAAATCCATTGAGTTTTTACCCCATAAATGGAATTCTCATACATCCCTAGCATAGTTGTGGCAACTTGACAAGGCAGAGTGAGATATTGGATGAAAAGTGATTGTGACTACACCAAAATAATTTAATATAGTGGTTTAAAGCTTGGGCAGTGGATCTTCGGAAATTTATCAGAATTCCTCAATGAGAAGATCAGCATTGTTGAAAAGGTAATCTGAAAAACAAGTTGCCCAGACCTATCCTTCTTTAGTCCTAGAATGCTACAAGGAAGGTATTTCTTTGCTTAAGAAACATTCCATGTCACTTCAGCCTTAGCTAGACCAGGTTATATCCTGGGGCAAACCCCGGGATTGTCCCTGTGCATTCACATGATGCACAGGGGATCTCGAGATCAGGGAGGGCTCATACTTCCCTTGCCCCAGGATACAGCCCTCCCCTTTGGGCCCACTTTTTCCGTGGTCCCGGACTGACCCCGAGACAGCGGAACATGTTGCCCATTTCCACGGCTTGACCCCACTCCACGCGATTACTTGCATGGAGCCAGGAGTGCTGCGCCCATTGGGGGTAGAGTGGGGGGAGCGGGGAAATTAATTTAAATAAAAAAAAACACTTACCATTGCGCATGACCATTCGTGCGCTGCTGTCGCTTTAAGAAAATAAAAAAATGGCGAGCATGACGCCTCTCTTCCTGAGGTTTATGTGCCTTATGTGTAAATGGGGGAGAGATCTCGCATTAATCCCTATTTGAGATCTCCCCTCCTCTGTCCCGGAACAAAAGGTAGGTCTAGCTAAGGCCTTCAATTCTGCTCATGAGAAACCTGCCCCATAGATGCAGTGGAAATACACAGAACTTTGAAGTTGTTAGGTTTGGTTCACACATGTGTGTATATCACTCTCAGCAGCACTCTCTGCATTGAAAAGCATTGTGCTTGCCTTGGCACTGGGAAATTTAAACATTCTATGTGTGGCAATTAAACTGGGATGGTTTATCCACACTTACAAGTTGTGACTTCATCCTAGGCAGCTGAGAAGAAATAAGCTGCTGAAAGACATTGGCATGGTTTTCAGCAACTTATTTGGTATAATTATATTGGTACTTTCATCAAGTTTTTATGTACAACTCTTAAATTGTTGTCGTATCACTGAAAGGATTTTGTGATGGCATAGTTAATGCAAATAAACAAACTGAACTGAACATTAAGCACTTGATGATACAATGAAGAAAGTGTTCATGTTTTAGGTTCAACCAGCCTAAAGTATTTTTCTTACTTTTTTCTCCAACAACAAAACACATTTACATATATAACCCCTATATTTTTTTACTAGGAAATACAGAAGTAAATCTTCAGACCATGGACTAGAATGAAAGCTTTTTTATATGCTTTCTGACCAGACTTCTTATATGCATTGTCTAAATTTTTAAATAGACCTCCTGCAATTGATTTGTGTTCGCCTATTTAAGCCCGTCTCTTCTTTGTATCTGGCAGTGTATCCACAGAGGCACCATCTTTTTTATCATGTCAGCAAATAAATCACGGTCTGCAAAGAGTTTGCTTTGATTATTGATAGCGAGCTCATTAAAAAGAAGGAATAGTTGTTCTTATTGTTTGCTTGAAGGGTAGGAAAAAGCCTGCATGAGTGTATTACAAACTGCTACTTGTCTACTAACTCTTGGAGTGCTTCAGATAAGTTTTTTATTGTTTAATCACCCAGCCTCAAACACAGAATTTTACGAAGGACCCACATGCCATCTTCTATTAGTAACCTTCCCATGTCTATCCACCACCTCTTCCACCTTCTTTCTTACTACAAAAAAAGAAAAGAAAAAGCCATTACAGAGGGAAAGATGGCATAGCTGTACAATGCCATTTAATTGGTATCCTTGGAGGTGTTCACCTGGAAGCACTCCCAGGGCAGTATACAATGGGGCGAAAACACAAACATAAGTCATGCTGTGCTATAATAAACTATGCTAGGGCTTCAGCTAGACCTATGGGTCTAGCGCCACAGAGGGGTAAGCATCTCACGATATTTTTATCGCAAGGTCTCCCCCTCTGTTTACACGCGGCACACACTGACCTTGGAGGGAGAGGACATCGCGGCTACCATTTTTTTTTGTTAAAGAAGAAGAGCGCACAAACAGTCATGCGCAAAAGGTGGGGTTTTAAATTTTAAATGCATTTCCCCTCTCACCCCACCGCACTCCCAATGGGCGTGGGTCCTGGCTCCTCGCGAGTAACCAAAAGGAACCAGCATAAACAGTGATGCCCGCACACACGTTCTGTGGTCTTGGGATCATCCCGAGGCCATGGAAAAAGTGGGCTCAAAGGGGAGGGCGAGATCCCGGACAAGGGAGGGATCAACCCTCCCTGCTCTTGGGATCTCCTGTGTGTCATGTAGATGCACGGGGACAATCCAGGGGATCACCCCGGGATTTCGCCCTGACTAGCTATGTCCTAGCACAACACCAAGAGCAGGCATGTTTATGGGTAACTGCTAATTTAAATCTAATAATTAATTTGATTTGCCCGAATAAACTATACTAGCATGATGTCAAATTCCCTGGTTAAAGGTTGCATCCCATTGGGTACTTCCCCATGTCTTTATATCAGGGGTGGACAGCTTATGACCTTCTAGATATTTTGACCTAAAATTCTCATTAGCCCTAGCCTGCATAGTCAATGGAGAGGGATGTTGGGAGTTGTAGGACAAAAGATCTGGAGGGCTACACATTGCCCACCCCTGCTTCATATGAATATGGAATTTTCTCTGATGGGTTACATACTTGAATGGTAGCAGTCAGGATGCCCTTAGCTCCTAGAAGTCTTCTTCAAAGATGCATGAGGAGAAGTTCACTTAGACTGGAGATGAATGTGTCTCTCCTCCCTCCATTCCACCTTCTTATTGTTCCACAGGGTCTGCTCTGCATTCTACTTATTTTATTTATTTATTAAACATTTGTATCTCTCCCATATCACTGGGATCTCAGGGCAGAATACAGATAAAATAAGAACCATATAGTACAGTTTAACTAGAATTTAACAAAAAGGCTGTCATAGTAAATCTCTGCATGAAGAAAGCCCCAAGGCCATTCTCCAGCACCTCCATGAATTGCTAGGAAGGAGCCCTGCTTGAAAGCCTGGCGAGAGCTGCAAAGCTTTCCCAATCTGGTGCCTGCCAGATGTTTTGGAATTCAATTTCCATCAACCCCAGGTAGCAGGAATACTGGGAATTGTAGACCAAAACATTTGAGGGGGGGGGGTTGGATACCTGGTTGGGGAATATAGTTGTAGACAATAGTGAGACCAAGGATCTGACTCAGCCTCCTATATTCTACAATTATTTCAAGAACTTGGGTACACATCATTTGGTGCGGCTTTCATATCCTTCATTTTTGTAAGCATTCCCCCACACTGTTACCAATTTGTACAAATGCACAATATTGTACATATTGATTAAACTCTGAAAACAACAGCCTTGATGCGATTTATGTAGCGTTGTATCAGGATTCAGTGGGGTGTTTTTTGTGTGTGCATGCACATATGCAGCCTGAGGATTAGTAAAACTCACACCAAAAGAATCTTGATACAAGCATTTATAAATCAACACACACATCCATGAAATGGGAAGAAGGAATTAATAGTTCAGAATGAAAGATGAGGCAAACTGTGCATTCATACGTCTCTGTACAAAATTCTGATTTTTTTTTTTTTTTAATGAAACAGTAGAGGATTACCAATGGATTGATTCCAGTTTGGAGAATAGACTGAGGGACTTGCTAGACCTACCAGTTAATGTGGAGAGGAGAAGGAGCAAGGCTGCACTGCAGCTAGTGGGGGCCGTCGCCCTTTTCTACACATAAGACGCAATGGGGAAAGGAAAGCCCCGTCGCATCCTGCATTTTAAAAAAACCTTAAAGGGCCATGTGCACAGGAGCACACCAACGAAAAGGTAAGTCCTTGTTTTTTAAAAAAGGGTTCACCACTCACCCCTAACCCTGATTTCCCCCCCACAATGTATGATGCCCCCCGCTCGCCCCCTCGCTCACCCATCCATCTGCTCACCCCCCCACTCACCCACCTGCTCGCTCGCTCACCCCGCTTGCCCCCTTGCTTGCTCGCTCGCCCGTCCACCCCCGCATGCCATGTCCACCCTCCTCCTTGCCATGTCCACCCCCTCTTGCCATGTCCACCCCCCTGCTTGCCATGTCCACCCCCCACTCACCTGTCCACCACCCCGCTCACCTGTCCACTCCCCCACTTGCTCGCCCACTCGCCATGTCTGATGCCCCCTCCGCCCCCCCTGTCCATGATCTCCCCCCACCCAGCCTGATGGGCACAGCACAGAGCGCTGTGCCCAGTGCGCGGCTTCTCCCGGCTACTTGCAAGTAAGCGAGCAGCCGGGAAAAGCCAGGAAAAGCCAGAAACTAACTAGACTCAGCCCGGGGCTGCGGAAAAACCGGGCCATAAGCGGATCCGGTTATCCCGGGTCAAGGGAGGGTTTAGCCTGGCCTGACCCCGGGATCCCTTGTGCGTCGTCTGCATGCACAGCAGGGAGCCCGGGCTTCACACAGGGCTAAACCCTGGTCTAGCAACGGCCTGAGTAATTCAGAATTCCAAAATTCAGAAGGTTCAGATTCAGAAGCGTCCGTAGGTTAGGCTGTTGTTCTGCTATAGTATCTTACAACTGAGCAAATGTGAAATGATACAATGGGCAAATGATAGGAGCCAGCTAAAAATATCAGAAGAAGATTAGAGTTGATGCTGATAGCTCCTTTTTGGGTCTAAATTTATCAGCCCTTTTCCTTCAAAAGCTGACATGGTCCCATTAGTGTAACAGATGATCTATAGTAGTTTTGATTCATTAAACAGAGAGAAATCTTTTGGGACACCTTCCTAGGCTCTGAGCCTTCTCCTATACAAGCCTTCATACCTGGGAGGGGAAAGCAATCCCCATGCCATCTCCAATGTGTGATGAGAGATATTGTGTTGTAGATTCTCTCCGTTGCATGCTGCTTGCATCCTGATTGTGCAAAGGAAAAGCACTCAGCATCTACTGTCCAAACTGGGGTGCAAGTTGTGCATGAAGGAGGGAATCCCCATGTTCACTCCAATCTCAGATTGGAAAAAGATGGGGATTCTTCTCCCCTCCATGGGAGACAGGTGGGGCTTGAAGAATGGGCTGGACTTCAGTGGGCCACATTTAGTTAATTTGCCAGGGGTTCCCTGGTCCTAAGCTAAAGGATTCTAAGAGGCTTCTCATAGTGCAGAGTTAAATTATGGATTTCACTACCACAAGATGTGGTGTTGGTCACCAATTTGGATGATTTAAAAAGGGGTTGGACGAATTCCTGGAGGTGAAAGCTATCAATACCTATTTGCTACCTCCAGTATCAGAGGCGGTAAGCCTATATACACCAGTTGCTGGGGAACATGGGTAGGAGAGTGCTGTTGCACCATGTCCTCATTGTGGGACACAATTGTGCATGATTGGCCACTCTGTAAATGGAGTGTTGAACTAGATGGACCCTTGGTCTGATCCAGCATGGCTCTTCTTATGTTCTTAAAGGTCCATTCTTCAGATTGTGAGATGAAATACAGTATGAAACAAGGCTTCTTCATGCATCATTCACATGAAGGGGTTCCATGTAATTAAAGGGAAATGGGATTGTGTCATTGAACTCCCAATTATGTTTGGAAGTTCAACAAGTACAGTCAGCTCCCCTTTCAGACCTTCATACGGAAGTGCAAATGAGCACATCTGTATGAAGTTCTCTGAATTCCATTTCAAAGGTTGTTCCTTGCTGAAGTTTTCTGAATTCCATTTCAAAGGTTGTTCCAACTTGTGACTGTATCAAATTGCAAACTTTGGTGTGTGTTTTTTTCTCCTTTTGCATGACGATCTGTGCCCATTTTTTATTTTATTTTTTACAAATGGACACATCCGTTGTACAAATCTTTGAAATACATGCATTCTTCTCCCATTGGTAAAAGCATATTTGTGCACATTTTTCAAAAGTACACATTTTTTATGCACTTTTTTCAAATGTGCACATGCTGTTGAACATATTTCTTTGGATCTGCAGATCACTTGCAAGCTCAGAAATTTACAGGCTTTGATTGCAGATTGCGTCTGAGGCCTGATCGAAAATGAACTGAAAGGAATTTCTCAGACATCCCTATTCACTCAGCGATCAGAGGTTGGAGAGGCAAAGCCATGAGAATATGGGCAGTATTCCACAGAGTGTTGTGCCCCCACTGATTCTGTTCAACAAGAAAAACCCAGCATTTGCATAACAGAGATTTAGTGCTTCCAGGAGCAACTGGAAATAAGCAGAAATGTTCATTTCTGGAACAGGGGAAGGCAATGGAGCCTGAATAAGCGAGCTCCACTGACCTCTCCTGTTCCAGAAATGAGCATTTCTGCTCATTTTAATCCTCCTACAGGAAGTGTTAAATCTCCATTACACAAGCAGTGACCCCATTGGATATTCCCCTATTGGCAATAATAAGGACAGGGTTAGTGGTGCAAACCCATTTTCCTTTAATCTCATGGTCTCTTCTTGCAAGTAACATATGACGGAGGGTTAAGACACTGTGTTTTTCAATTCAACTTTAAGTGCAGCATGGACATTTGTAGTTAGGAATGTATGTCAATTTTGGTTTCTCCCACATTCATATTTTTTTTTAAAAAAAACCCTCAAGGTTGTTCTGTCCCAAATACCTCAAATTCTTTCCAACCTAAATATGAAGAAATTTGTGTATTTCAATAAATTCTTATCAAAAACAAACTGAAACAAAAATTTCACTGATCTGTACCAGCCAAATTCAATAAGTACAGTTACTGCCAGCATGAAGAGGACCATGATACATCTTGGTCCTCTCCATGCTGGCAATAATTGTACCTATAGAATTTGGTGATGTATTTGTGCAATGATTTATTTATTAATTAAAACATTTAGATCCCAACCTATATCTCAATGATCTCAAGCACAAATAAAATAATACATATAAAATAGAGCAATAAATGTACAATTCTAAAACAAATTAAACCATTAATGTTAAAACCAACATGAAATTTTAAACCAGTAAAATCCAATTAAAACAAGACAGTGTGCAGGCTGGTGGATATAGCCATAAATGGCTTTGTTAAAAAGCCATGCCTTAACCTGGTGCTGAAATAAAGCCAATTCTGGTGCCAGCTGAGCCTCCAGGGGGAGGGCATTCCACAGCCGGGGTGTCACAACATAGAAAGCCTTCTCCCATGTCCCACAGTAGCACATAACTCGTATTGGTGGGGCATAGAGAAGGGCTCCTCCGACAGATCTCAGGTCTTTAGCAGGCAGATGTAGGGAGAGGCTCTCCCTCAAGTATCGAGGTCCCAAGCCATTTAGGACTTTAAACATTATTACCAACACCTTGAATTCTGACTGGAAACGTATTGGCAGCCAGTGCAATTCCTCTAAGACCGGTGTTTTATGATCTCTGTGAGATGTCCCAGTCAGCAATCTAGCTGCTGTGATGTATTTGTGGTGTATTTCAAAATACATCAAAATGGGGGAGCTCACGATCACCCTCCTTTCTCTATTGGCTTTAATATTCTGTGAATATACATTGTTAACAGCTGTATGTGCATAGGCATGCTACAGGGTTCCTGATCACATAAAGAGCCTATGCATATACAGTTGTATATTGCGGATCTTTTCAGATCTCTCACTGAATGCACAGATGTCAGGGGTGGGACCAGCACTCTTCTTCTATGTGTTTAGTGTACACATGGAAGCAACTTGTGAAAAGGGGTGATATCTCACTTATCTCTCTCCACCATTTACAAATCAATATAAGATAAATTGTATTGCTTCTGCATTCTCTGATATTGCATTGTTCACATGCAGACAAAACTTCTTTTCCAGGTCTTCCATGCCTGGACTAAGTTCTGAGCCTGCAGATATAGTGCTCCAATGGCATCAGGTCTATTTTCTCCCTCTTTTTAATGTTTTTATTTATTTTGCTGCTAACTTATCATTGCTGTTCTTGTTCTTATATCTAGGTGATCACCATATTTTAAGACTGATAGATTGATTAGAAGCAATAGGGCCTATGCTTTCCAAATCAACTTAAGGCTTTCCTTAAGTAAATACTATACAAAGATTGGTTAAGTTGTGAACACTCTATCTTCTCCAACTTAGGGAGTGGCCATCACCCTTCACAGGTTCCTGCTTCCTCCCAGGAAGTTCAACACAACCAGGATTCATCTGGTAGCCCTCTTTCATATGTATATTTTCCACAAGTGAGTACAGAAATGGGAGAACCCTGAAACAGGGCAGAGTATAGCCTGTAGTCCTAGACATCTTAAAAACTACCCATTGATGATGTATAACATAATTCAGTAGATCAAAGATATTCACAAGAGAAATCATAAACTGAGTCTCTCCTATGAGGCTGTCAACAATGCCCTGATCTCATCATTATAGATCCACCACACCAAAATGGATTGCAGAAAATGAAGTTTATGATTTGAGCTTTCCCACTCTACTTGAAATAGAATGGGATAGCATTACTATTTCCCCCCTGATCATATTTCATCTTCTTTGTTATTGGCTAATGTTCAAGTTTTGCTTGGCAACTGCAAAACACAGATCTAACAATCCCTGAACACAGGGGATACACATTTTGATTCATATTGAGGCAAGAATTAATCAGATTAAAAATGTACTGGATAAAGGATCATCTTCCAGATGTAAACCATTCCCAACAAAGATCCACAGCAGAAATGGCATTCATTAAACTGTCACCGGAATAATCAAAGTGTTTCAGGAATTAAGCAAGGACAATAGATTTATACATGTTATTAAATATCGGACACATAATTAGGCCTGAAGAGCTGTGTTTACTTCCACAGCCAAGTGAGTAATTCCTTTCCTCTGATGGTGTGAAGTCTTCTTACTAAGAGCAAATGCCCATCTGTCCAGATATTTTTTCCAAAAACAATTGGTTCCAGATGCTACAGAAGACGCAAATGAAAACACAAGAAAATAGGTCAGTGATCCACCACAAAATTCAGTACCTGTTTCTGACAGCTTAAGGAGTGGTGCAAAGGTTTTTTAAAAACAACAGCAACACACATAATGTGGAGATTGCTGGAAATGGCCTCTATGAGATGACTCCTCCATCCAGTGTGAAACACAAACATTCTTGTTCCTAGCCTTGAGAATTCCCATTCCATGATGTGTTGGTGTTAGCAATATGGTGCTGGCAATATGACACCTGGTGTTAGCAATATGACAGCTCTCCCTGCAGAAGTGAGAAGCCTAACACTGGCATTACCAACCTGCTGCCACCCCTTGAGCAATTGTCCTACTGTGTACCCTCAAGAATACCAGGGCAACTATGTTGCTGCTGTATAATCTGCCAGCTGTTTCACATGGGTATTGACCTCCACTAAGGATAAATAATAATGTGGCTATTTTCTTACAAAGTGACAATAACAGCAATTCATATCCCCTCAAAGCCAAGAGAAGTAATAAAGCAAACCACATAAAGTCATCACACTGAACTCATCTGAATCCATTATGGATTTGGTGGACAACCGTAAGTTTGGCCTTCAGGACCTTGGATAGCTCTTGCTAGTCAGACTAGACACCAATACATGGTGTCATGGAAGGCTTATAAGACACACCGTCAGGAAGTTTGGCCTTCAGGACCTTGGATAGCTCTTGCTAGTCAGACTAGACACCAATACATGGTGTCATGGAAGGCTTATAAGACACACCGTCAGGAAGTTTGGCCTTCAGGACCTTGGATAGCTCTTGCTAGTCAGACTAGACACCAATACATGGTGTCATGGAAGGCTTATAAGACACACCGTCAGGAAGCTGCACAATAATGTTCACTGTCTCTCTTAAAAAAGAAAATAACAGTTGCAGAAAACTCTTGGCTCCACCCAGGTACAGCTGAGTCCTGTACCACCTATCGGTTAAAATTATGCAGTGATACTGTTCACACACTTGGCTATAGAACACCTCTGCCCTTGAATGTCTTTTGCTTTTGGTTAATCAGTAAAGCAACTGATGGTGCAGAAATCACACCACCAGTACCATCATAATCAGTAAATGGCAACAACAAAAACCACACAAGTATAAAAATACCAAGGCCATACTTAGTTTAGCAGCTTCACATCTATACCGTATATTTTAAATGGGATTCCCTCCCCCTCCCCGCAGGAATCCTGGGGATATTATTTTTACCATTAGATCATTTTAAGCACCCTCACAATAGGGCTATCATAGGACTCTGAGGTGGTGGTGAAGTCTGGCAGACATCACCCCGCTCAGCCTCTGGACTCCTGTCTGTAGATTTCTGACTTGTCAAGTCATGCAAGTGCAGTGATCCCCACTGGTCCACCAGGTCAGCTTTTGGCAGAAAATGTCATCTTGTTCCTTTACTAAATAGATCACTTACACATGTAATTTTGCATAAATTGGCCACTATTTGCATAAATTGCCCCTTTACGTAAAATAATCAGCCACCATTTCCTGCAAAATGGCAGCTCAGTGTGTAAACAGGGGTGGATCTACACTAGTGCTTATTACCTTTTTTTCCTACCACTGGAAACATTTTAATTTGTGTCAGTTTTAAACATCATGGGGCACACTCCAGTAACGTCATGTTACTAACATTTTGCTTTTCCAGTATTCATTAATTAGAGCAGGACAAACTGTTTTATGGTTGTAGCTTGTACTTCCTCTTCATCACTGGTCATCCACTTTCTAATCTCCTGGTTTCACCTTCCACCACCCCTGTTGATTTTTTAATGATTTTTAATGGAAATTAAACAAATGCTTACATCTGCATCAGTTTTAAAGAGTTCAAAATTGGCACTGTGGCAGGTCTTAATGAGGGCTTTCGGCATACCAAATTTTAATCAGGTTGGTTCATCTGTTGATTTGTTATGATTTTTTAAATTTCCTCCCTTAAGCCATTTGGAGCTTATTGTGCACTAATTTTAGGTCCCGAAAATAAGAATCCACGCCACCAGGAAAGCGATTGGCTGACAATCGATTATTCAAATGTCATTGAGATACAGCTATTACGATATAAGGGGGCACATAGGAACACTTGCAATGCTATTTAAACATCACAACAGAAGAAATACGAGAAAAGAAGAAAGGAAAATACAATGATGATAAAACGTAAAAACCATAGTGTCATGTGACCCAATAAGTTATCACAACCCTTCCTTAACATTTTAAACCATTAGTGTAGATCCCACCCAGGAGGCCATACCCTGCTTGGTGGGTGCTCATGGATCACCTAACCCTGCTCGCTGCACAGGTGGGCAAGGGTGAGTACACCCATCCCTTTCACAAACCTTCACTTCCATGTTTCTTGAGGAGAACTGAGACCAGGAAAATCTCTTTACACCCAGTTTAAATCCATAATGAAATAACCAAACATAATATACAACCAGCTGGAAAATGTTTCCATTAAAATATACAATGAATGATATAGAAAGGATCAGAACTGTATTAAATTATATATTTCAGTAATTCTTTAGTTATTTCTTTATTGAAAGAACATAGTAATGTATGTTAATTTATATGAAAGAACATAATAATTCAGAATTTGCAGAAGAAGGAAAAATAACCAGTGAATCCCGCTTGCATTCTGCAGGGACCAAAGGGTCTGTTTAGCTTGCTAAGTGTGTTTTAAAACAGCTCCTTGGGAACAGAAAATGCCACAATGTTAATCCATTCTCATGGCAAGAACAAAAAATGGCACATCAATTATTTGTCCTGACAAACTAACGAGAATGGGGAAAGGTACAATCTCATTACCACCTTAATCTTCTGGCAGTTCTGGATGCGATACAAGTGATTCTATCAAACTGGAAACAAAGGGATTATTCCAGGGGCCAATTATGCAAGCCCAAATACTCTCGACATATGAAGTGGGTTGATCTGAAAGCCCATGGCGCTGGCAAAGTTGAAGCAGACAGAATTCTGTTGGCAGCATGTAATTTGTTTCCTTAATGAGATTATTTTTCATGCAAGTATGCATACATTTCCATTGTTTCACATTTATGGGCTGTTGCAGCTGCCATGCCATATTTGCATTGTGACTACTGATATTTTAGTGGACAAATGGCTGACTTTTGGCTGGCATTCCAACAGTTGACTTTGATAATTAGACAACCCCTAAACAATTAATAGTGTTGCGAGCTATATAGTAACTTGGGTCTCCAATAGTATTGATAAATGGGTAATCAAGTTCATGTGATGTAATGGCTGAAGTGTTGGATTGGGAGTCGGGAGATCCGGGTTCTAGTCCCCACTCAGCCATGGAAACCCACTGGGTGACTTTGGGCCAGTCACAGACTCTCAGCCCAACCTACCTCATAAGGTTGTTGTTGTGTGGATAAAATGGAGAGGAGGAGGATTATGTACACCACCTTGGGTTCCTTGGATGAAAAAATAAATTCAAAATAAATTCAAAAATAAATAAATAAATAATAAAAATGTCTAGGGATGTGTGAATCAGCAAAACCTGAGCTTCTCTGACTTTAAGGCGGATTCCTGCATTGAGCAGTTGGGTGGACTCGATGGCCCTTCCAACTCTACTATTCTATGATTCTATGACTGATATCTTGAACATTGCAAGCATGGTTTGTTTGTTTTTCACCTGAAAACCCAGGTGTATTCCGCTTCCCCCCCACCAAAAAAAAAAAAAATCCACATTGGTCGTGAGCAACTTTGAAATGTACACATTCTGCCATGTGCTTGTGCACAGTTTTCAAAAGTAAGCATTTTGTCATGCACATTTTTCAAATGAACTTGCTACCCCTCAAATGGCTTGCTACCCTCTCTTCCCATAGCTTGCATCAGATGATCTACCAAGGGCTCCAGAAGGTATGGGGAACCATTTTGAGCACGAGAGCCAAATTGGCCCTGGGTCAGGACATGGCTGGGGGGACCCATAACAGCAAAACATGGGGCTGTGTGGGTGGGGATCAGTTGACTTGCAGAGAGGTCCCATCCTTTCTCCCTGATCTCTGTCCTCATCTATGAGGATAAAGAAAGCTATCTCCATCTTAGCTGTAGAGTTGTAGATAGGGATTGGTACATTATCAGTGTTTGAGATCACAAGGATTCTTCACTGCTCAACTTGTGCCTGATCCCCATTTTTGATTGCTGCTCACTCTTTGCAGATTTGAAACCTGCATGTAGATGGTCCCTTTATGACCATTATTGGCGCAAATGGGCATTTACGAAAAAGGATGTGCTGCCATTTTTATGCAAAATGACAGCTCGGTGGACCAGTGGGGACTAGCGCATAGCGCACAAGCCTGCCTCAGTATGTGCCAAGCCCAAGTGGGGGGGGGATGTCCACCAGACTCTACCCCCTTCCTGAACTCATGTGACACTTCTATGAATGGAGAGGCACCCATTTGTGACAATGTCTGTGACAGAATCTCTGCAGGAGCCAGATTGACTTTCAGTCTACTGGATGTCAACCAATATTAATCCACTTGCTAAGTGGATATATGAGGACCTGTGGAGGCCTTTTCTTACTTCCATTTGGGTGTCTAGTGAAGAGTTAAAAGAAATATGTTACTTTAATTTCCCACAATGACAGTGACGATATCATTGAGTGTGGAACCCCAATGAGAAGATCTGCTTTAGACTTTTTGGTCATTTGTCAATTTGGGGTTGTGGATTGACTTACCTTCTAAATAAGTAAATTCCCACAAAGTCATAATGCTGACACAGAGAAACATGCATATTTATGCCTTCCTACCTTTCTGCATTATTGTCAGCCATCTGATAAACACACACACACACACAAAATGTAGAACAAAGAAACAACCATTAATCAAAGGAGAGATCTCCTGCTTCTGGGGCAATAAAACTAGCTTCTCTGTGCTATGTTTCACTATACATGACATCTGCCATAATACTAATATACATATTTTATCTACTATTTGAATGAACCATTATTAAAATATCATTCACTACTTGAAATGGGGACAATCTTTCCACACAATTCTCTCTCTACAAAGGGTGATGCTTGCGGACTCTCTCTGAAATACAACTCCATGACTTTTCTATTAACTTTTGATAAAGGGGTTCAGAGGAGGGCAACGAGGATGATCAGGGGTCTGGAAACAAAGCCCTATGAAGAGAGACTGAAACAACTGGGCATGTTTAGCTTGGGGAAGAGAAGGCTGAGGGCAGACATGATAGCACTCTTCAAATACTTGAAAGGTTGTTACACAGAGGAGGGCCAGGATCTCTTCTCAATCATCCCAGAGTGCAGGACATGGAATAATAGGCTCAAGTTACAGGAAGCCAGGTTCCAGCTGGGCATCAGGAAAAACTTCCTGACTGTTAGAGCCGTACAGCAATGAAATCAATTACCTAGGGAGGGAGTGGGCTCTCTCACCCTAGAGGCATTTGAGAGGCAGCTGGACAGCCATGTTTCAGGTTTGCTTTAAGGTGGATTCCTGAATTGAGAAGGGGGTTGGACTCAATGACCTTATAGGCCCCTTCCAACTCTACTATTCTATGATTCTAAGCCTCTCACAACCAATCCTCATACAGCATTTATTTATATGATGGCTCCTTCTGGTGGGAAAGTAGTGACTCAGCACTGTGGGAACTATGTGCCACTGACATAATCCACACTTACTGTCATGTTGCCACCAAAGATATTAGATCCTTACCTGTGGAAGTGTCTATACTCCCCTCTAACTGTGTCAAAGTACCACTATGATGCAGTCACTACATCTTTGATGGTTTCTTCACTAGACTTCACAACCAGTCATTCTTGTTGTAGGATATAATCAGAGTCCTGCTGGCAGGCAGGGGAGATTGGGGTGGGTGGGTGGAATACTGCATCTTATCTGGAGATGCTCAAGGATTTTGTTTCATGCACATTTTGAAGTAAACAATCCTGACCCACAGTGCCCTGACTAATGTGTGGATCAGAATGCAGTCATCCTTTGGATTTCACAGTTCTCTGAATTTCCTACTGCAATTCTCCCTCAAGGATCATATAAAAATGTGTATAAAGTGCATACTGTAGGCTATTTAGAAATTTAGAAGTTGTAGTTACATTGCACTGATGGAGAGAGGAGTCTTCATAATACATTAGGTAACACATTGATTGCGGGTAGGATGTTCTTCATTGAAGGATGGGGCCACTGTGCAAAAGTGGCCAGAACGATGTCTGTGGAATATAATGGTAGACATCCTCATGTTGACCAATTCAGTCCAAACGCTTAAGGTTAAAAAAAAAAAAGCTCTTTGGCAGCCTTCCCCAAACTGGTGCCTTCCAGATGTTTTGGACAGGACTACAAATCCCATCATTCCTAGCCAGCATAGCAAAGTTGGGTAGGCAGTTCTAGAGATTTACCTTCAGATAGATTCCTAGCTCTGAACAATGGGTTCAGAAATACAGATTTATTCAGACTGTTCAAAAATGCAACGTACCCCCTATTTGAATGGATTCTTTTTTCCCCTGCATCTTGGAGGTGAAGAAGCATCTTGTGAACAGAAAACTCCAAGTTTGATCCAGTTCAAACATGCCATTGTACAATGATTTAGAGCAAATCCATGTGTTTTCATTACTTTATATAACTAAATCCCGTTGTTTGCTAAATAGGATTTGGACTCATATTTACATTACAGGATTTGGGGAAAGTACACCTGAGTGCTGCATTCTTGAGATTAGCCTTTAAAGGCCTAACACCTTCCTGTGTGCATCTTTTGTTTGCTGTAATTACTGTACGTAAGCATGCCAGTACAATTAGCTAAATTCCAAGGACTTCACAGGCAGCCGCCTTCGAAGCAATACAGTCTTTTATTTTTAAACAAAAAGGGACACATTACTAATTTTAGTAGCTATTGTCAGCTTTGCCTCTGTCAGTGTTTCTGGGACAGCTTGAGGAAAGTCCAAAGTGTGTTCAAGGCTTCAAAACGCTACAAAATCCGACAACATGACAAAGGCAAAGACCATCCTTTGTCGTTATGGAAATCACTTGTATCCTTCTGTACAAGGAGAATTACAATGTAGAAGAAGCAATTAAAGAAGTAAAGAGCTCCTTGGCTAACATAAGCAAAGACTTGTAGGCCTGGGTGATCATCCTGAAATTCATACAGACCAGATTGTAGAAATCAATCGTACATAAAAGGGGATGTTTTATACATACATAGGATCATCACAAATGTCCAACCATATATAACATAGCATGGTACAGATGTATTCACCACCTGTTCTTATTTAGAAGGGTTCCACCCTGTTACCTGGAAGCTCAGCCTCACTGTCATTCTGAGTATCCACCTGGCACCTTGGTTCTAGCTAGAGATGTCAAAGGAATCCAGTTAGGAGGTGAGCCCAAAAAGCTTTCATTGGTTTCCTCCTCCTCCCTGGACTTCAATTCATCTTCCACTAGATGACCCAACTTGGTCCACAGTGAGTTAGGCCCACCAGTGGATTTTCCTATTTAGAGTTGCAGAAACAGACATTTGCACAAATTGCAGCTTCAATTTTCACAAATTTCTATTTCCACAAATAAAAAAAATGCAGAAAAATTCCTAAAGTTTGGAAAAAAACTTGTGGCTCATCTCTCAAATACAAGCTGTGTCCGGCATGCTATGGAACTACAGTGAGTGCAAAAAGGGCTGGAATTCCCAGCAACAGACATCCCGAGTTCCAGCAATTTCCAGTTTTGCCCATGAACAGTATACTAAGTCCGGGCTTCAGTTGCCAGAGCAAGAGCAGTGTGCACTTGTGATCCTCCGTAAACATAGATGATAGGAGTGGCTTTTGCTCTTTATGCAAAGGGTGTGAGGTTACGGATGAATGGACTCACCTCCATCTGTTCTCAAAGGCACTTGCAAGCCACTGCATCACCTGCAGCTGTGCTGCATGAGCTGTTGGACAACATGTTGAGTTGTCTCCAGACTTAGTTGTCGTCATCATCATCATCATCATCATCATCATCATCATCATCATCATCTATTTATTTATTACCTGCCTCTTCCTCTGGATTGAGGTAGGGAACAACATTAAATACAAAAATACTATAAAATACATAAAACTGATTAAAAACATATAAAACTAATACATTATTAAAATAACAGACATCTTAAAATTTGACTGGGTAGGCCTGCCGAAAGATATCAGTCTTTATGGCTTTCCTAAATTTGGAAAGACTGTTAAGTTGGTGAATCTCTCTCGGCTGGCCATTCCTCAGTCTGGGAGTGGCAGAAGAGATGGTCCTCTGGGTAAAGGTTGTCAGCCTAGTTTTGGCTGACCATAGTAAGTTCTTCCCAGAGGACCTGGAAGTGTGGGGCGGATAATATGGGAGAAGGCGATCCCACAGGTAACCAGGACCCAAACCATGTAGGGCTTTAAAGGTAATAACCTTTAATGGTTATACTTTTAATTTTTACTATTTTTAATTGTTGTAAACTGCCCAGAGAGCTTCTGCTGTGGGGCGGTTTATAAATGTAATAAAATAAATAAATAAATAAATAAATAAACCAACACTGGAAACATAGGCCTTAGCTAGACCTAGCAGTCTAGTGGGGTGGACGGGTGAAGATCCCGTGATATTTTTATCGTGAGATCTCCCCATCAGTACACACATAGTGCAACAACCTCAGAGGGAGAGGTGTCACGCCTGCCATTTTCTTTTTTTCTTAAAGGGACAGCAGCACACAAATGCTCTTGCGCTAAAGGAAAGTGATTTTTTTGAAAAGAAATTCCCCGCTCCCCCCACCCCTGAGGAGTCTGCGCCCTGTACGTGGGTCTTGGCTCCTCACAAGGAATTGCAAGGAGCCAGGACAAACCGTGGTGCCCGGCCCCACACTCCACAGTCTCGGGCTCAGCCCTAGACTACAGAGAAAATGACCCTAAAGGGGAGGGCAAGATCCCAGGGCAAGGGAGGGATCATCCCTCCCTGATCCCAGGATCCCCTGTGCATCATGTGGACACACAGGGATGATCCCGTGGATCTCCCTGGGATAAAAACTTCCTGACTGTTAGAGCAGTGCGACAGTGGAATCAGCTACCTAGGGAGGTTGTGGGCTCTCCCACACTAGAGGCATTCAAGAGGCAGCTGGACAGCTACCTGTCAGGTATGCTTTAAGGTGGATTCCTGCATTGAGCAGGGGGTTGGACTCGATGGCCTTGTAGGCCCCTTCCAACTCTGCTATTCTATGATTCTATGATTCTATGATAAAGCCCCGTCTAGCTATAGCCATAGAGTAGTGAAATCAATGGGATGTATACTAGGCAGAACCAGTCTAAGTCTCATTGATTTCAATGGGTCTACACTAAGTATGACCAAGACTGGATTTAACCCATTAACCCTCATTAACATCTTTTAAGATCAGGGATCTGCACCAATAATATATATGCAGCTTTCCCTTTACGTTCTGCCCTTTTGCACTGTGCAGCAATAACAGGGGGGAAAACCTGGGTCCTACTAGTGATTTAGATGCCATTCGTTTCTTTGGATCTTAGGGAAAAGACCTCCCACAAATCAAAGTATTAAAAAGGAAGTCTTTGCAGTTAGGAAGGAGTTTGTCAGTTGCCATCTGTCACTAGAGATCCTGCTGGAGTTTGGAGAGATTGAGGGGAATCCAGTTTTTTGTTGTGTGTCATGTTCCATGCAATAAGAGGCTGAAGGAAATCTGCTGATCTCTCCCCTGACCAGAAGGCCTAATTCTTGCCACAGCTCCTCAGTGCACCATGATTCTTGGTTTGAGACACCAAACATATGTTCCTCCTGTACATGTGTTGTCACTGACATGTGTCAGTGTAGATACATAGTAACAGTCCATGTTTAATGGTAAAGCACTGTTACTTACTTTGCTTTTCAGGGAGATGTGGGGATGTCTCACCAAGTTTCCTTAATGTATGGCTCATGCATGCACATTAAGTTCTTCAGTTTAAATGTATGCACATATAATGCTGCCCTATATTGAGTCAGACTGTTGGTTCATTCTAGTCAAGTATTGTTTTCAGAAAATAATCACAGGGAGCGTGACTCTTGCCACTGGGAATTGCCACCATTACATGCTAGAAATAAATAACAAGTGCACATTTACTTTGTAAAACGACAACTATGTATGTGGGGAAAGCCAATGAGAATAAAAAAGCAACAGGAAAAAATCTTGTTATGGTTTGATTGAATAAATTTTGGTCTTCATTTCCTACTAAAATGTGTTGATTTGTTTTAGATTCTCCACCCCCACCCCCCATCCAGAACCCTATTTGTATTCCAATGCAAATACATTTTTTCCCTATGAATGGGCTTTCCCACCCACTTCAATGGAGGCAGAAACTCCATATCCTTGCTAGAAGTTTATTTATTATTTTATTTATTTATCACATTTATACCCCGCTCCTCAGCCAAAAAAGGCTCTCGGAGTGGCTTACACTTAGCAAAAAAGACAGTCCCTGCCCTCAGACTTACAGTCTAATAAAGACATGACACACAAGGAAAAGGAGTTCAGGAGGGAAGAGGTAAAGAGAGAGAGAAATTAAGTGGACTGGGAAAAGGGCTGATGGGATTGTCCTGCTCCCGAAGGAGGGGAGTCCAACTGGAGCAGGCCCCGATGTTTCCTCGGCCTGCTTCTGTCCCCTCGGTCCTTCTTCTTCCCCACAGGGCCAAGATGGCAGTTTGCCCTGTGGGGGTGGGGGAAGAGTCCAACAGGAGCAGGCCCCGATGTTTCCTCGGCCTGCTCCTGTCCCCTCGGTCCTTCTTCTTCCCCACAGGGCCAAGATGGCAGTTTGCCCTATGGGGGGGGAAGAGTCCAGCAGGAGCAGGCCCCGATGTTACTTCTGCCTGCTCCTGTCCCCTCGGTCCTTCTTCTTCCCCACAGGGCCAAGATGACAGTTTGCCCTGTGGGGGGGGGGAAGAGTCCAGCAGGACCAGGCCCCGATGTTACTTCTGCCTGCTCCTGTCCCCTCGATCTTTCTTCTTCCCCACAGGGCCAAGATGGCAGTTTGCCCTGTGGGGGTGGGGGAAGAGTCCAACAGGAGCAGGCCCTGATGTTTCCTCGGCCTGCTCCTGTCCCCTCGGTCTTTCTTCTTCCCCACCAAGTTATAGGGGAAATCATTTGTGGAGAAGTGGCTTTATATGAGCTTAGAGCTCCTCCCATACATGGAGACAGTGGGGCCCAATGAAACAATACAGCCTGAAGAAGTCTGGTTTATGTGCCAGTGTGGTTTCTATAAACTAGATCTACCATTTATACATACTCTAGAGTCCATTGCATATTTAATTCCTTTGCCTTCAATGGCTGCAAAAGTCATTATACTATCAGGGCAAATGGGATTTGAAATCCAGCAGACCTTAGTTACCATTATTGTTTAATTAAGAGGAGAACGTTATTCTTCATTTCAAGTCAATGATCTCTTTTCCTTTGTATGGCATTATCAGTGTTAACAAAGCCTGAGTTTTTTGCTTTGCAAATGCTGTGTTCCATTTCACTCGTTCATGCTGCGTTTCAGTTGCTGAAGAAGCAGATTTAGGTCCTGGCCAGAACAGCTGCAGCATGTCTGATATGATAGTAATGTTGTACATCTGTCAGTTGACCCACATTTCACAGGTCAACTTTCCACTCAGACCTATGTGCAGCTCTGCATGGCTTTAACTGCCACACAGCTGTTCCCTTCTTGGCATGCAGTCCGCCAAGATTACCCGCCGCCTCCTTGCCAATATGGACCCTATATTAAATGCATTGGGGGAGAGGTAGGGAGAAGCCTTCAACTTCATCTTGGAGAAAAAGGTAGATTGGAACTATACAGCAACAAGAACCATTGTGGACTGGCATTGGTGTGATTACAAAAGGGGTAGGCACTAGGCAGGATACCAAAATAGGGGTATTGCTAACACAGTTTCCTGTCAATTTCAGAAAGTTCTTCTTTTCCCCTTGCCTTTTCAGTTTGGCATTGAAATGAAAAACCAAATGATGGGGTTGTATGGTATGTTTCCCTTCTGCCAATTGAAGGAATGCTTCCATATCCATAGAAGAGTCTCTGGCCTAGCAGAGACCTCCACGAATGGAAGAGGAGGCCAGGCCATTTTTTTGCCAATTCCCCCTGGCATCTTCCTATGCCTCATTCCACAATGAGACCCTAAACTCTGGAGCAGATTTTCTGGGATCTCAGGGACTACAGAGGGAAAAGAGAAATCAGCTAAATCCCCTTCTCCTCCTTTTCCATTAGCAAAGGCAGAGACATCTGCTGGATTAAAAGGTCTTTCACCAATGAAAGGGCAGAATTGGATACCAAAAAAGAAGGGCAAACATATGATGCTGGAGCTCAATGAATTTCTCATCAAAGCTCGTTTTGCTTCATTCACATTCCTAAATAGGAGTGGTTTTTTTTTCCTGGAAAATGTACATAGTTAAAAGTGTGCACCATAATGTGCCCTCCCCCATAGGTTAAAATATGAAAATACAGTTCTGAGGGTCAATGTGCGTTTGTGCACTTTTAACCCTGAACACAAGTTCAGGACATTGTGAAAATTCACAGGAATTGTTCTGCTTGCATTCATGTTCAGGGTAGTGAACATACATGTTCTCATGATTTGCAAAAAGGAATGAAATTAGATTCAACCCAATTTGATCATAACTTGGAAAATGGGATCAAATTACATTATGTTAATTGCATGGTGTGTAGTTGTAGAGTAAGTGTGCATGGTGTTGCTTCAGATTGACACTGGGAGGGGAAGATTAAACCTTCACCTCCCCACCAGCATTTCCCTCCAAAATGCCCTTGGCCATTTCTACACCTGCCTTTTTTTTCAGAGATCATCCCAGGATCATCCTGTGCATGCAAATGACACACAGGGGATCCCAGGAGCAGGCAGGGATGATCCCTCCACTGTCCTGGGATAACCCTTAGGTGTAGAAAGGACCCTTGTTTCATGGGGGGATTAAAGAAGAAGAAAAAGTACCCATTAATGCTAAGGTATGAAGTTATAAGGACATGTTGAATTGCTAAGGGTATATCCATCACAATATCCTACATCTAGTTCCAAAGTAACCACCCAGGTTTGCACCTGCCCAGCCTGATGAACCAAGACAGATTCAAAAGCTGTATCCAATGAATTGGGATCCTATTGGTCGCTTCACTAACTGGCTGTGAAACAAAGCAAAATAATCTATGGAATATAAAGCATTGTGGGAGTGACACCATCTTAATATCAGCAGCCGGGATTGGGTGTGTGTGTGGAAATCTAGGACCAAGGAAAGAGGGGAAAACATGAGCACAGACTTATCACTATTCCAATACACTCATCAAAACTTGATTGAGCCTCAAAAGCACAGTAACAGCCCACAGCCAGAATGGCTCTTCATAAACTCCTGTACAGTTAGTTAATTTAACGTATTCCAGTACAGCTCAATTATATCTTTTTATGTTGCAGGATAAATATAGGTCTTTTTATTTTGCATATGCAGCCATCCTTTTCTCAGGTTGGTAGTCCCCAGGCATGTGGACACATATTATGATATCCTCTTTTCAAAGTGGGGACTCTCTTTATGGTGGGGAACAGCTCACACACCCCGAGAGGGGGGAAATGGTCATAAATGTATGTGTGAAGGAAGCTGCTCTCAGTTCTTGATTCATCCCTCCAAGAGGATAATCCTTTCAGAGCTGGCAGATTAAAGGTTCTGTTAGTGTTTAAGCAGTTTAAAGAGAGTTTGTTTGTGTGTTTGCTTTAGCATGCTTTAGATACATAGTGAGAGCTAGGCTAATTAAATTAGCAGTTTGCTTCCCTAACATGCTAATTTCGCATCTGCCTTTCTCTCCAAAACTAAGACCAATACTGATCTGATTGGTCTAGGGTGGGTGGGTTATCTGCATAGAAACATTGGACCAGTGGAGGCTGGTGGCACCAATTTTGGTGGGGCTGTGAATCCATCTAGATTTCAGTCACAACCAGCCAGAACTCTAAAGGAGCTATCCGAGGTGCTGAACCCTGCCCCCAAAATAGGTTGAGCACTTTGAATAGCTCCTTTACATCTCTGGCTGGTTCTGAACAGAATGGATTCCCTGCCACCATCAAAACTGGAGCGATCAGCTTCCACTGCATTGGACTGGTTTGATGACTGTAGATGACAATATTTGAAATCTGTCACATATGTGTGTGGCCCCTTGTTTATATTATGACAAATAGTTGTTTCTGTATGGGCAGTAAATCAAAGTCAGAAAGCTTGCAAAAAGCAGTTCTGTGGCTACGGGGCAACATTCCCAACATGATGAGACTGCTCAGATTTAGGAATGGGGAAGACATTCAGTTCAGTTCATTCTTGAACAAGCATTCCCAGAACTGAATGTGGACTCAAATGCAATTTGTGGATAGAATTCTGGACATTTCTGACTGAAGCTTGCAATGTGATTTGAGCACTAAAATTGTGTGTTTGATAAATTCACGGGAAAATTTATACATTTTAAACGCACGCACACACACACACACACACACACACACACACACAAACACACTTTATTCAATGAAAGAGATTGTAAGCCTATGCGGCAGGGTCTTGCTATTTACTGTTTTACTCTGTACAGTACCATGTACATTGATGGTGCTATATAAATAAATAAATAAATAAATAATAATAATAATAATAATAATAATAATAATAATAATAATAATAATAATAAAAATACATGTAATTGAAAAATGTGCACAAAAAAGCATACTTTTAAAACAAAACAAAACAAATGTACACTGAGATACACACTCAGTTCTGTGCAAAAAGAAAGCCCCCATGCTCATCCCGTTATGTAGAATACTATGTACAGTTCTGGTCATCACACCTTAACAAAAGTTATCGTAGAGCTGGAAAAAGTGAAGAAAAGGGCAACTAAAATGATTAAGGTTTAAATCATTAAAATGATTTAGCTTGGAGAAGAGGAGGGTGAGGGGAGACATTATAGAGGTGTACAAAATTAGGCATGGTATGGAGAATGTGGATAGGGAGACATTTTTCTCCCTCTCTCAAAATACTAGAACCGATGGTCATCCCATAAAGCTGATTGGGGGGGAGATTCAGGACAAATAAAAGGAAGTACTTCTTCACACAGCACATAGTTAAGTTATGGATATCGCTACCACAAGATGTAGTGATGGCCACCAATTTGGATGGCTTTAAAAGGGGGTTGGATAAATTCCTGGAGGCAAAGGCTCTTAATGGCTACTAGCCCTGATGGCTGTGTGCTATCTCCAGTATTCGAGGCAGTAAGCCTGTGTGCACCAGTTGCTGGGGAACATGGGTGGGAGGGTGCTGTTGCACCAGGTCCTGCCTTGTTGGTCCCTGGCCGATGGCTGGTTGGCCACTGTGTGAACAGAAGTGCTGGACTAGATGGACCCTTTGTCTGATCCAACATGCCACTTCTTATGTTCTTATGTTTACCTTGGAAGAATGGAGGGTAAGGAGAGACATGATAGAGGTGTATTAAAATATGCATGGTGTGGAGAATGTGGATAGGGAGACATTTTTCTACCTCTCTCAAAATACTAGAACCTGGGGTCATCCCATGAAGCTGATTGGTGGGAGACTCTGGATAAAAGGAAGTACTTCTTTACACAATGCAGAGTTAAACTACAGAATTTGCTACCACGAGATATAATGATGGTTATGGTTTTGGATGGCTTTAAAAAGGGGTTGGATAAATTCCTGAAGTCTATTAGTGGCTACTACTCCTGATGGCTATGTGCTATTTCCAGTATCTGAGACAGTAAGCCTCAATACACCAGTGGAGTGCAAAGGGCAAAATCCCGATTGAAATGGGTCTAAAGCAGAGGTATGAGAGACAAAGTCAAGGCAGTGCTGATAAACAGCACATTCCATGAAATGAAATGAAAGGAAGCCAAGAAACAGGACGTTAATTAGAGAGGGAGAGTGAATCAAGAGTGGGCTTCTTAAGAATTGGATAGATGAGAGCAGAGATGCAGTAGTGTACATCTACCCCTGGGCTCCTCTTCTCCATCACCTGTCACCTAGCAGTAGCCTCAGGAGCCTACCTGTACTGTTTCCCCCCAGCTGGCTATTATAAAAACTGTAACTTTAAGAACTGGTACCCGAGTTTGATTTTTCCTCCTCCTCCCTTTCCCTTCTTTCTTTCATATCATGTGTTTTAGAATGTATGAAAGAGGCCAGGGACTGATTTATTTTTGGTTTCTTGTAAACTACTCTGGGAGCTATTTTCAACTGAAGATCAGGGGAAACTTTGTTGTTGTTGTTTTTAAAATCAAATAAACCTACCTTCAGCATTGGTTCTGCTCTAACTTTATCTCTCTAGTTGTGCTCTTACCTCTTTATATGGTCTCCTCATCGGAGTTATGTGGTTTGATGACCATTCTTTGCCATGTGAAATACCACAATGTCTTTTAGGTTTGATCAGAAACATATGCCTCTGAAGGCCCTAGCAATTTTCTTCCTGATTAATTCCCTCTGGAAACCATGGAAGGAGTAGGACATTGGTATGTGGGTAAGAGAAAACTTTCTGTCCTTGTGAAAGTTTTGTTTTTTTAACTTTGATTGGTAAAGGGGAAAAAAAACTATGCTCTTCTACCTTCAATATCATTTAGTATGCCAACAGCCAGAGGGGTTTGTTCAGTCAACATGTGGCAGGCTGCTGGTTGTTATTGTCATTTCCGACGACAAGATCTGATGTTTGACAACTTTATTTTTCTCTCCCAGGGACAAACAGGGATTTGATATACTGCAATGACCTTCCCCCAAAAGCCAGATTGGTTTGAACAAATATGCTTTAATATAAAGGTGCTATTTCTTCAGAATTTAAAACACATAAATGAGAAAACTGTAGTTAGTGCAAAGTAATTAACCGTCACTGAGTAGCATGATGCACAAAGGTGTATTTGATCATAGTTGATAGAGAAATGTGATTATATTATGGTAATCAGCCTTTTGAGACCTATTGTTGTTCTGTTGTTGTTGTTGTTGTTTGTTAGATACATAATTCTTTTACTTTAATCATAGAAGACATCTATTAGTTTCAGATCTTGGCAGAGTATTCAGACAGAATAATCTACAACTTCTAATGGCAAGGGTTTCTTCACTGAGAGGGATTCATTATCATTATTTAACTAAAAGAGATAAGTGAAACAGATATCATCCTAGAAAATCTCCTTATGGAAACACACACACAGACACACACACACAATGTTGGAGGACACTGGTTGGGGGGGTGGAGCTCATGGAGTTTTGCCAGCCTGACCCACCACAGGAGTGAGTGGGGAGCCCCTCTCATGCATCCTCATGGCCTTGCTGTTGGGGCACCACATTCTCCTCGCTCCCATCCCCATTACCATGATGGCAGGGGGGGCGTGAGAGGGCGAGTTTGCATACAGCACACACACCCTTCTTCTGTGCACAATTGGCTCCTGCTCCCCCTCTCAGGATCCAGGAGGGGGAGAGGAAGCCAGTGGTGCATGGTGGCAGTTTTTTGTGTGTGGCAGCAGAGGGGTCTCTCGTGATCTGGGAGGGGGAGAGGAAGCCAGTGGTGCATGGCGGCAGAGTTTTTTGTCCGCGGCAGCAGATTTATGTGGAGAGACCAGTATGATTAGTCCCATCCATGTGATTATGCTAGTCACCACACAATATTGATTCCCAAACTGCTCTCTCTCTCTCTCTCTCTCTCTGTATATGTGTGTGTTAAATCATCTTTTGCAAGACAATCCAGCTCTTTTTTTAGCCTGCCAGATCCCCGTGACGGATACAGCTTGGCCTGCATCAGCAAGTTTATTATTTATTTATTTATTTATTACATTTTTATTTTTATTAAGTTGAGGGGGAAAGGCAGCCAGTGGTGCATGGCAGCGGAGTTTTTTGCGCATGGCAGCAGAGCAGACTCCTGTCTCCATCATTGCTATTTTGCACAAAAAAACTTGGTAAATTTCCTAAGTTTGGGGAACTTTACCACAGCTCATCTTGTTGATACCAGCCAAGCTGTATCCGTCATGGGCTTCTGTCAGGGTCAAAAAGGGTTGGATTGCCCTGCAAAAGATGATTTAACACACACACAGAGCAGTTTGAGAATCAATATTGTGTTGTGACTAGCACAATCACATGGATGAGGCTAATCCTACTGGTCTTTCTACATAAATCAACATCCAAGAGGAAAGATACCATGAGGCGGGGAAAGATCTGTACATTTTACCCCACTTACAAGGAATACTGTTGCAATTCAATCCAGCGATATTGATGAAACTTTACCCAGCTCACACTTTCTGGACTGGACATAGACTTGGATGCAATCTGCAACTGAAGTTTGTACATTTCCAAACTTGCGATGTGATTTATGGACCATAATAAGAGTATTCAACAGCATGCACACATTTCCAAAACGTTCATGATGAATGCATACTTTCCAAGAATGTGCACAAATACTCTTCAATCAATGGGAGAATAATGTCTGTGTTTCAAAGATGCACACAGTGGATGCATACATTTATAAGCACAAAAACATGCAAGGAATCTAATCTAATATGGACTCAGGTCAGAACGCGATTCAAGATGGAATTTAGTGATCTGTGGCAAACTCGGGTTTTGTCGATTCACACATCCCTAGTCCCAGCATTCCTGGCTATTGGCCATGATGCCTGGGGCTTCTAGAAGTTGAAATCCAAAACATCTGAAGATCTGCCTTCTGCTTACTCTTGCCCTATACTGGGATCCTGGGGTGGATTAAGGACACCTTTGATGACCATTCATAAAACAACAACAACAACAACAACAGAAAACACCTTGCACTCAAGGCCACCAAACGTAACGTGTAGATTGAGCATGAGAACCAAGAACATCTAGAACTTCTTGGTAATCCAGTACAAATAAAACTAACTCTTTGTTTAAAAATTAACTACTTGCTTTGAATTTTAAAAGTCCAATTACCCGATAGTTACAGGTAGAATGGGAGTATTGTGCTATCTCAGAGAGCTCTGAAGAGAAAGTTATCAGAGGAACTTATTCAGAGGAAGCAAGGAAAATAACCAATGTCGCACTGACATGCCACTATCCAAAATAATGATAATCCCCATTGAGGTTTTTGACAAAGACTGATGTTGGAAACTTCTGGGAGGGAAATTATACTGTTCTGTGCTGACTCAAGTGTTATTGCTATTAGGAAGGGGAACAAAGCAATAGGAGGAGAGAAATTATTTAACGATAATTAAAAATCCCCTATTGAAAAGTTCAATCGTGGGTTAGGGACAAGTTCTTTTTTCTTTCTTTCTTTTTCTTTTAAAAAAAGGAATAGCAACTGCACTCATGTGTATATTTCAATCAGAAATATAATATTCAGGGAGGAGAGTAAAAATTAACCACACACACAGACATAAACACAAAGAGAGAACGAGATGGAGAGGGAGAGAGAGAGAGGAGAGATGCAATTTGTCCCACAGAGAACCCACAGGTACCACATGGATACCAGTATGTTTTGCCCAACAGAGCAAAGAGAATTTTGGGAGGATGCAATTTTCATCAGCACAACAGGCTTAACAGGACAAAAGGTTTAAAATGGCTTTCTCCAGCATTGGTATCCCAAGCAGAATCAAGACGAACCATTTATAAAAGTTCAGGAGTTCTTTTCATTCATTTTATTTATGAATATTTATGAATAACATGAATACCACTTTGCATTTTAAAAATCCCAAATCTGTTTACAACAAATTATAAAAGGAGCCCCATTTCTCACCCTGCTCAAACGTTTTGAGTGGAAGATGGCATTTGTGGCTGGAGAGGAGGAGGAGGAAGAGACACTGCACGTGTGTATGGCATATGTGCAGCATAAGGCGGGGCGAGGTGAGGACTATAAAGGTGGGTCCCACCCCCAAAGTCAGCCTCTTTCACTTCCCAGCTCCTACCCTCCCTCCCTCAAACCAGTATGGGATTAGCCAGGCACTTTCTTTTGGGAGGTCTGAGTAGGAATTTTTTCAGCCACTGATTGTCATTTGTGTACAGGTTTTTTGCCTACTTCGTACTGGAATTAGTTGTTTTAGTAATGGGTGGGTAAATAGGTTGATTTGAAGTCGGCAAGGTTATGTGGGAATTTGTCTGGTGAGCACTCATTAGCACTTTTACGGTGATTGGCAAGTTTTTGGTTTTTTGTAAAAACAAACAAACCACAATTTTTATTTATTTATTTATTTATTACATTTTTATACTGCCCAATAGCCGAAGCTCTCTGGGCGGTTCACAAAGCTCTCTGGGCGGTTCACAAAACAGTGCCATCACCACTCATAAAACAGTGAGTGGTGGTGGCAGCCATGGGTCCCAGGAGGGGGAGAAGGTGCCAGATGTGCACATTAGTGGGGCCACTGTGCACAAATGGAGAAGGAGAGGGGAGCACCTCCTGTCCGATCGCTGCTGCTGCTGCAGTAGCTTCCCTCTCGTCCTCCTGCTGTTCCAACAACACCACTGCTGCAGCCACTGCAGTACCAAGACCGGGAGGGGGAGAGAGCAGCACTGGTCCACTCTCCTCTTCCCATCAGGCCATCATGGTGGCAGCAGCAGCAGTGTGACATAAATGGCAGGAGGATGCATGAGAGGGACTCCCCTCTCACTCCAGTCCTCAGTGTCATGCCACCACAAAATCCAGCAGCTGGCTGACTCGAGGGGCGAATTGCTGGCAGACAGTTAGTGTCGTGTTCATGCCTGTTCCCTGTGGCATTCACATGTGCTGGTAAGCTGACACGAGGCACTCACATCAGTGAGACTTCTTTTATTGAGGAAATCACACAGTAAACGGCGTAAAGGTTACATTCTCCAAACAACACGACTTAATGTGGAACGATGGTTAGAAAGCTTTAGGCACCTTTTGTGATATGATTCTTCTGGCTATCACTTGTTGGTGGGTGTTTAGGGTTAGCCACCATCTCACGGCCTTAGCCTAAAACAAAATCCCAGGGAAGGGTATGCTCTGAGCCACCAGAGCCGGGCAGAAAAGATAGGTCACGCACCAGTCAATCTCGGGGCCTTGCTAGACCTGCCGGCTTACGCCGGCAGGGAGGCGGGGCCAAGGCGCGCTGAAGTTAGCGCGCCTCCCCCAGGCTACCACAAGCACGACGCGCAGGGACGTCGCGTCCCTGTGGCGTCTGCCATATTTTTTTAAATTTTAAAGGGGCCGGGTGCGGCCCGAAGACTCCGGAGAGGTAAGTGGGGTTTTTTTGGGTTTTTTTTTACTGGGGGGGGGCGAAGTCTGGGTGCCAGGGTGGGTGGCATGGGGGGAGGGCGGGTGCGATCACGCCGCGCGCTGCCCGAGCCCGGGTAATGCCTGGCATGGGGCGGCATGCCGCCCCATGCCAGGCATTGCCCGGGCGGCGCATGGCGCGATCGCACCCGCCCTCCCCCCGTGCCACCCACCCTGGCACCCACCCTCCCAGCCTTCGCCCCCCCGCCGATGGGCACAGCGCTCCTATAGGCGCTGTGCCAGGTCCGCAGCTTTTCGTGGCTCCTCGCAAGTAAGCGAGGAGCCGCGAAAAGCTGTGGAAGTCCCTAGATGTTCCCCAGCTCCGGCCTGAGGCCGGAGCTGGGGAAAAGGCGCGCCATAAGCGAATTCGCTTATGGCGCGTTGGAGGAGGCCTCAGCGTGGCCTGTCTCCGGATTCCCCTGTGCGTCATCTGGACGCACAGCAGGGAAGCCGGGACAGAAGGCGCGCTAAGGCCTCGTCTAGGAAGGCCCTAAGTCTGCCACAACTGAAATGACCCTGGTTACCATGACCACAGGGAAGGCAACATCTCAGGCACAGGAACTCCCCTGCACATAACATTAGCTCCAGGGAAGCTCTCTTGCCACCTGAGGCCACACATACAATCCACAGCAAAATGCAAGCCCAAGACTGTGAAAAGCCTCACAGGACTTTTCATGGCACAGTTCTTAGATATCCAAAGTCCAAATAGCAAAGTGTCCATGTGCAGAGTACTTTCAAAGTCCCAATCGGAGATGGAATCTAAAGCAGGAGGGAGGTCAAGCATTGCATTGAGCGATGAAAGCTAGCAAAGCTTTTTTTTTTTCAGATTTGCACCAGCATTTAAAGCTTATTTCAAAGGCACTTGTCAGAGAGGTCCTCTGACCTATAAAATATGCCCATGTGCCAACAGGTCAGGATGGCACAACATCTTCTGAGTGCAGCCCCTCCTTTCCAAACACTCTCAAGTTCCCAGAGAACCAGCAGCTTTAAGGCTACAACAGGGAGTAAGCAAGCTAGATCCCATGGGAACGTCTTACAGAGATAAGCTTGCAGAGACATCTGACATTCTCAAACTATTTCTTCATCAATCTTCCTACTAGGTACAAGGCTGACCTTGTACCTATACCTGACAGCTAGGTTGAAGACCAGGGGGCAGAACCGGCAAATGCTCAGTCAGCTCCACCCACCCGAAATGGATTCCTCCACCATCCCTGCTCTATAGTTTGTCAACCACTTTCTCAGCCTCAAGTGAAATAACCAGTGCTGAACCCCATTCTTTTAATATCCAAAGCAATCAGATTTACTGCAGGACTTAAATTATCTGCTCCCTGTCTCTGGTGAATAAATCCCAGTTGGTCTGGATGAACTAATGTATGCAGCATTTGCTGAAGTCTATTAGCTAAAATTGCAGATAATATTTTTGGCACCCACATTGATTAAGGAAATTGCCCTGTAATATGCATAGTTTGTAGAGTCTTTGCCAGGTTTAGGGATAACTGATTTATAGGATTGGGAACAGGTCTGACTGTTCTTTCCTGCACCATTTTCTCAATGAAACAACCCAAAGTTGCTATTTGCCCCACCTCCCAAATGCACACACACAGAGACACACACACACAACAACAAATGATGTATTTGTTTTTAACCTATTTTCCTACTTTTGAAGGTGGCTTTTGAATGCATTTTTATAAAACAACAACAGTAACAATAATTCAAATATGTAAAAAGCCACTGCCATGCTCCCACTGGAGGAATCCTCTTCCTCCTCTTCTGAGGAGCTGGAGCTCCCAGAGATTAATGGCACCAAGATGCCACCCATGGCAGAAGGCTTAGGGGAGCTTGGTCCTTCAGGGTAGAGGACTGCAGATCCATCCCCACAGGAGGAGATAAATTCTGCCTCTGAGGCAGAGTCTGGGTGACCACTGAGCTTCAGGGAGCGTCATCAACTGAAAAGGCAGATGAGTATGACTCTTTTCAGAAGAAATGCGCAAAGGAGATCACACGGTAAACAGGAGGGCTTGGAGCAAAGCCCCTCCTTGTGAGTACAACTGTTGCCAGACGGTGTATAATGAACTGGAGCTGAGCCAAGGGAAGCCCTGGCTACATAAGCCTTCAGTTTCAGACTAGCCATTGCTGGAACAATGTTGTTCTACCAGCTCCAATACTATGTATCCTGTTTCCTTGACTTTGTGATTAAATGTCCATGCTACTGGACCTTGGACTCCTGCCTGACTTTGCTTTTTGGACTGTAATTCTGCTTGACCACTCCCCCCTGTTTTGACCTCTCTTCTGGAAACTACCTTCTTTGCTTGATTCTCCCCCCCCCCCCCCATCTTTGTCTCTGCCAGTTTCCTGGCACACTTCCTGAGAAGGGACAAGTCTGCCTTAAGCCACTGATGGTATTGTGTTGCATAATGGTGAGCGTGTTGGACAAGGGAGATTACGGCTTAAATTTCTACTCAGCCATAAATCTCATGGAGTGTTATCTCTGAGTGGCAAGTGAAGAAGGTCAGCCTAATACAACCTCCACAGTTTTCATTTATATGCGTGTCGTCTGCAAATGGAGAGCAGAATTGTGCCCAGTGTCTGGTTTTGTAGCCGTAGATCTCTGCCGTTATCTTCAAAAGTGATGGTAGATAGGATGAAACTTCATCACCTGAGTAGATGACTCAGTGATGCAAGGCATAACAGATTCCTAGAGTCGGCTCTAGGGAACATAGCCTGATACAGGCAGTGCTTGACAATTACTTAGAAGTAGTTTATAACTTCAGACATATGAGCTGTGATGTTTTTGCAGAGCCCCTGTTTCAGCCCAAAGGGGCTTTTTTTATTCACTCAGCACAGAGGGTGCACAATTATTCCTGACATTAATGAAAGCTGTGAATAAAGATCTGTATACTGACACTTTGTGTGCCCACACACACACTGCCATGCATTTCTTTATATACAAATGGAATGTCATCGATTTTGACTGAGTTGTTCTGGCAAGTGAGATGAGACTCAAGCCCTATGCTACTCCATAGACAACCTTACTCACTCCAGACAGTAGAGGTTCTTCTGGTTCATCAAACAAACATGAGTTAAGGGCATGCTACTGTCACCTCTGCAGCTTCCCTGTCCACTCGGACTGGGACACCATCCATCAAACAAACAGCTTAGAGTCTGACTGAGCTGCCAACCTGAAATAAATCATTCTGCTTCTGAGTAACAGCCCAATGTAGCTTCCTTTTCTCCCTGTTCAGCGCACACTGGGGAAACGAGCCAGCTTAAAGGTGCAGAAGTTTTAAGATCCATGTGGTCAGGTATGCCCAAAATCTGCCACTCACCAACCTAAACACAGCTCTCTGGACAAATCACGCATCTTGCAAGGTTTTAGTTGTTCATCCCTGGTTTCGTCATCCCTGGTAGAGGGCAAAGTAGTTAACTGGTACAATCCACAGGGTTACATAAACCTTTCAGTTTTGATTTCCCCTGCATTCCTTTTTTTAAATCTCAAACTCTATCCATCTTGAATATGAAGAAATTTTGGTAAATGCTTGTCTTCATAAGAAGAGCTGTGCTGGATCAGACCAAGGGTCCATCCAGTCCAGTATTATGTTCAACCAGCTGCTTGTGGGCAAACCACAAGTAGGAAATACATGCAACTGCACCCTCCTGAGCATGTCCCCTAGGAACATGGTCTAATTCAATCACTATAGCTATTCCCACCATGGAGAAGATTGTGTAGCTGTTAAAGATGAGGAGCCTATCAGAGTAAAAGAGATGCCACCCCTAATTCAGTGCTGGAATGGTTGAATAGCTAGGAATTCAAACCCAGGCTTTTAAGAGCTAAGCATGCAAAGCTCTGGGCTTGAGTGGACAAATATGCACATTTTGTTTTCTTTCACATTCGATTGTTTTTTTAAAAATAATAATAAAAAAGTTCTTTTTGTCCAGAATATGAAAAAGTTTGCAAAAACTGAACCAAATGAAATGCTCACCCATCACCCTACTTTGGAGAGCTGCTGCCGTCTTTAACACCGATATGACAGGTAGGTACAATGTGGACCACTCCATGCTGACCATACCTGTGCTTATTGAATTTAATCTGTGCAAATGCACGAGGATTTCATATGGTTCTTTTTTTATAAGAGTTTACCAAAAATTCACAATGCTTCCCCCC
Source organism: Elgaria multicarinata webbii (assembly GCF_023053635.1). Classification (NCBI taxonomy): domain Eukaryota; kingdom Metazoa; phylum Chordata; class Lepidosauria; order Squamata; family Anguidae; genus Elgaria; species Elgaria multicarinata. Next base: position 26,220,464 of record NC_086178.1, on the reverse strand, counting down.
TTTTTATCCAGAAATGGGCATAAACAATTTGAGATTTAAAAACATTGAGTGTGGCAGATTTGCCTGTCCTTACACCAGGGTCTCAGGGATGGCTATTGTGGGAGAAATTGGCCTCTCTTTGGGCTCACTGGGATTTCCCTGGAGCCCCGGCTTGGCTTGCATTGGTGAGCTGAGCTGCAGAAAATTTGTCAGGTTTTTTTCCATCTTAAAATCACCATTTACACAAATTGTGGTTGGGGTGTGCACAGTTGATGGATCTATTCATATATATTGGCTATAATTTGCATAATTTCCACTAATTGCAGCCATAAGATGCTTAGGGTTTGTGCAATTTTGGACAATTTGCACAAATTAAGCATGTTGAAATTTGCAAAAATGCATAATTTATGCAAATGGCATTTGCGATTTGCATAAGTAGTGATTTTAAGTGTGTGGGGGGGAGGAGGCATAGATAAGCAAGCTAGTGTCCAGGGGCAGGAAAGCTGCTAGAAGTCTGGCAAACTTCCCCACACAATGGATTCCTCCGAGATCCTTACCTGCTACCTTGTGCTTTTAACAGGAGATGTCAAGGATGAACCTTCTGCATGCGAAACATGTGCTCTGCTACTGAGCTACAGTCCCTCCCCCAACCCCTGAAGCACATCATTCACTTTCATCACTGGGCTTCAGCCATTTCTTGCTGAGATATATATTTTTAAAAGAACATTGTTAAAAAAAAAATCGAAAAGCCTACATGAAGAATGGTAATGGCTGCTGTTAAAATAGCCTGGTATTCTTCTACTCAGGTTGGGGAATTCCAATAACTAGATAGGTGGGTGCAGTCGAGACTGCAGGGTACGTGACTGAAATAAATTAAATGCACAGATGATTATTAATTCTATTGCATATCTCAGTGGAGCAGTCTCTTGACTTGCCTGTAGGAAGCTTCAAGTCAAAGCCTAGAAGGGAAACAGTGGTTTATTAATTGCCAAGGCTTTCCTGGATATAATGTTGGATATATGTTAATGAGGAATGGTGCAACTTAGATGAGTAATCCCTGGTGTCTTGCTCAGCTGACCTGAATTGGAAGCATATCAGACTAAGGAAGGATGGATAATGGAAAGGCAGGAGGATCCCTCAAGTATCAGTAAGGCTGAAAACCAAAAATGCAATAACAAGGAAATTTGGAAAGCAGAGAGGTGTGATGCAAAGCACCTCATGGAGTTGAACACAACTCACCGCCTGTAGGAGCCTACCAACAAATTGATTGGGTGTTGGTGGGAGCCATTTTCAAGCATGGGGAATAGGGATGGATAAACCTTTCATTTTCACCCACATTTGAATTCTTTCAATCTCGAATTGTTTCCATCCTGAATATGAAGAAATTTGCTCATTTGGGTGAAATTCTTATCAACACTCAGCTGTAACAAAATTCTCATCCATATGCACCAAATTCATTAGGAACACTTATTCCTTGCATGGAGAGGACCTTGATGCTGTTAAAGATGAGGAGTCTCAGAAACAATACAGGTAGCAACCTAATTTAGTGCTAACAGGGCTGAATACACTGGAATTCAAACCCAGGTTTTTAAGAGCACTCTAAGCCCTGGATGTGGATGGACTGATCGCTCAGATTCACTTTCTCCAACATATTATTATTATTATTATTATTATTATTATTATTATTAATCTCAAATTCTTTCTACCCCGAATATGATGAAATTTGCAAATTTTGTTATTTGTTTTCTTTTTAATTAATGAACTGAAACAATATTCTTGTCCATCCTTAATGAGGAAGGGATCACAAAATATACTGATTACAATACAATACTGATGTTAAGCTTCATGGATCAGAAGTTGATCACATCTGCAGTATAGGCTTATAGTACACTGAGAGGAGACAACTCATTCCAATAAAGGATTTTCAGTACAATGATCATCTGAGAATCTCACCCATTATGGGACGACTGGCCATTACTCAGTGGCAGAGTACATGGTTTACATCAGGGACAGGAAACTATAGCCAGGTGAAGCAGTGCATGCCCCCCCCAGCCCTCTGCAGGCCTTATGATGTCAGGGGCATGCCTAGGGATGTGCAACTCAGCAAACCCCGAGGTCACTGAAGCTCTCCAATTTCCATGTCAAAATTTGTTCCAATTCGAGTCCATACTAGATAGTCAGTTTCATTTTTGGGGGGATGATAATGTGTGCATATTTTCATGCACATGTTTCCCAATGTACACATCAGTTGTGCACATTTTTGAAACATACACACTCTTCTTCCATTGATTAAAACATACAGTATATGTGCACATCTTTCAAATGTGTGCATTTGTTCACTCATTCATTCATTTGGTTTGCAAATCACATTGGAAATGCAGACTTTGAACACAGATTGTGTGAAATTGGTAAAATCCTGATCAAATAGAAATAGATTTCTCATGAATCCTTAGTCATGCCCACTGACATCAAAAGGAGTGTGGCCATGTCCCGGCATTTGATTCCTGGTAATTTTGTTGGGAGGATAGAATCATACAACAGTAGAGTTGGAAGGGACCTATAAGGCCATTGAGTCCAATCCCCTGCTCCATGCAGGAATAGAATCATGGAATGGTAGAGCTGGAAGGGGACTATAAGACCATCCTCCTGGCCTGTCCATTGGGAATGGGCTTCCCTTGACCTATGCTTCTCCATTTGGGAGAGGACATTGGCCAGGTGATGCCACCATTTCCCCAATTTCCTTGATATTTCTGTTCTGTTATCAGAGAGAACAAGTGGATTCCCCTGCATATTGATTGCCCTCCATTGGGAGGGGGAGCAACACATTGAAGAATCCCCTTATTATTGATCTAAGATTAGAGAAATCAAAGGGATTCCTCTCCCCCTGCAACTTCCCATGAAGCCTCCAGTAGCCTACAGAGCAGGAGATGAGACTTATGGAGGGAAGCAGGTCTTCCTGCAAAGAGGTCCAAGCCTCCATGGACTGGATGGGCAACCTCTGTGGCCCAGCTTAAGGCTGCCCATAGAAGCTTAAATTGTAAAAGTTCCAGTTTCAATCCCTGAGATCTTCAGGTAGGGAGAAAGAAACTTCAAGGAGCCACCAGAGAAGGCAATACTAAGCCAAATGATCTGACTCAGTGTAAGTCACCTTCCAAAGTGATTCTAAAATGTGGGTTGAGGCCATGGAGGCTGGTAGTTCCAATGTCAGTGGGGCAGTGAATATGATCCAGGTTTCAGTCAGAACTCTAAAGGAGCTATCCAAGGTGTGAAGTCAGTTAAAATATATAAGAAAAATGGATAGACTAACAACAGAGTAATGTTAAAATATATTAATTGATTTGCAGCATTTATATATCACTCCTCATCTAAACAGATTCCAGTGTGGTGAACAATAAAAGATAACATGATGAAAAGATAAAAGAAATAAAGCCCCATATTAAAAGTTGTCAGAAACAGTTTGGGATTTTAAAACTTAAAAAAACAGGGGACTGATTAAAAAAAATGGGGGGAAAGAAATGTGGCTGGCCAGTCAAGGATGGCTTCCTGAAATAAAGGTGTTTCAAATACACCAGAAACAACACACTGTTGGAACCTGTCTGAGCTCCAGAAGCAGGGGGTTCCATAGAAAGGAAACCCCCCCTCCCACTGGAATCCTCCTGGAGAAGAGCTTTCAATGGGGCCATGTGGAACCATCAGGAGCAAATGGATGCCAAGGATGGTAGTTTGGAATGCTGGGAGATAAAAGTTCCTAAGGAGAAAAATAAATAAAGGAGGTCTAACTCATATAATGCTTATGAATTGTTCTTTAGATCAAGGCCAAATGTACTAAGAGCTCTGAGTCTGAAGATCCAGATGTTTTCCTTTTCAGGCTTGTCAGTGTCCTATGCTTGTTAAAGCACATCTCTGAAAATCTGGATACCCTTGTCACATTATTGAGTACAATATCAATCGGGCATCAATAATATCCAGGGATAGTCCAGTTACAGTTATCCATGCTCTGATAACCTCTCAGCTGGATTACTGCAATGCATTACATGCAAGTCTGTCTTTGAAAATGGACTGGAAACTTCAGCTGATCCAAAACAGGGCAGCAAGGTTGTTAACAGGGACTGGCCAATAAGTCCACATTATGCCAATACTTTTCTAGCTTCACTGGCTGCTAGTCCAGGTCCAGACCTGATTCAAAGTGCTGGTATTAACATTCAAAGCCCTAAACAGCTTGGGGCCAGGTTATCTGAGGGAATACCTCCTTTCATATTTACCTGCCCGAACCTTAAGATCATCTTCAGGGGTCTTTCTCTGTGAGCCCCTGCCAAAGAAAGTGAGGCAGGTGGCTACCAGGAGGAGGGCCTTCTCTGCTGTGGCACCCTGGCTGTGGAATGAACTCCCTGGAGAGGTTCACCTGGCACCTACATTGTACTTTTTCCAGGGTCAAGTGAAGACATTTTTATTTCCCCTGTATTTTAGCATTTTACCATCTTAGCCTTTTAACTCTGCTGTTTTAAATCTGTATTTTAAATCTCTGCATTGTTGCTGAATTTCGTCCCAGTTGTACTTTTATATTGTGGTTTATTTTGAGGTTTAAGTTTCTATATTTTATACTTTAAGTCGTACTTTATGGATTTAATTTTTGTGAACGGCCCAGAGGGCTCTGGCTTTTGGGGAGTATGGAAATTAAAATAAATAAATAACTTCTTTTATGAAGCAAAGGCTAACTCTTTGGGGGTGTGTGTGTGAAATGCATTCCATTTGTTGCGGACTACGATTCTGCTGCCCCTAATTACCACCAGATAATGAAAGATAGTTACCCTATTATATCCTATTGTGGTAGTTTAACAGAAGCCATTAATTCTCTACCACCCAGTTTGCATAAATTGTTAGTTAAAGCAGCACTTAAACAAGAAATTTCCAACCAGGATCATACCAATGTAAATCAGTGCATTGCATTACTTGCAGTTACCTCTAAGAAACCACTTCTTTTAGGAGCACAGTATTGCAGTAATGTATTGCATTAACAGTAGATAACATTGTCTAATATTATTTATTTAAATGAATATAAAAAATAAATAAATGGATGTTATATTCAATATGTACAAAAAACTAAAACAGGAGATTCCACAAGAAACCACAAGATTCCATAACCACAAAACTGCAATTCCTACTAAAAAAAAGAAAAAAGAGCAGCCAGCTGAAAGACATTATAATTCACCCACGCAGTCTCTTAGGGGTTCATCAGATGAGCATTTTATCACACACTCATGGATTTTCGTGCATCCTTACATGACGCCTTCCACCTCCTGCTCCTTCTTACCCTTTTGTGATCGAAGGGTGGACGCAAGAATAAAGACACAGACACCAGAGCTTGGGTTAACTAGGGCCTCTTTATTAAATGCAAATCCTGTCCCTCCCTGGATCTGCCATGGGAGTGCGGGAATCATTCTAAACTCAGGCTTGCTGCCTGCCCCAAGGGCGAGCCACTCTCCAAAGTAAGAAGCAGGAAATCATGCTTCTTACTTCTGGACACTTATGTAAGTGTGGGGAGACCGTCCTTCCCCACCCCCGCCCACTGCCATAAGGGACAGCGAGTGGATGAAGACAGGCAGGCCTCCAAAGGCATACCATAGCCTGGCACGTGAGCCGCATAGCCCCGAGGAGCAGGTCCTCTGGTTATGCCGATCACCGCAAGGGGTGCCAGAGTGCTCACCATCCCTAACTTAACAAATCAATTCCCGCACCTTTCCTGCCACAAATTAACCTAATTAGACACCCAACCGTGCTAACGCTACCAGTATGAAGTAGGCAAAAACCATTATTGGAAAAAATTCCTACTTAGCCCTCCCCCCAAAAGGGAGCGACTGGCTAATCCCATACTAGGAACGAGGCGGGTGGGTGGGAGCCAAAATCGAAAGAGGCCGACGCACTGGGCGCGGCCGCCTTTTATAGGCGCCGCCCCTGCCTTGGCTCACGTGGCTCAACGGCCGAGCCCCGTGAGCAGTCTTCCTTCCTGCCCCACCCGGCCCACAACAGCCGTTTCCCGCCCAAACCGTTGGTTGGGCGGGAAACGGGTTTCCCATCACAAAATGGACACATTTTAATCTGACTTTTTTTTGGGTGGGGGGAATGGAACGTGCCGCTGTTTCATGCTGTGTGCAGGAAAAACGGCACAATAAAAATGCCCCCTGAATGGGCCACATGGTCTTTGTTTACTTCCTCTTTCTTCTTCAGGAAGAAAGTGGGAGTATTGTGGAACAGGAGCAAGGATGGAGAAACAACGGCATGGAACTGTGATTTTCCCTGTCTTATGACACTCTTAGATTTGTGATGGTTTCCAATTGAACAAGAAAAGGACACTGGCATTCTTGATAAAAAGGAAGACTCAGAACTCTTAATCATAAGCATTATACCAGTCATGCCTCTCCTTCGCCTTCTCCTTCTCCTCCTCTCTTTAGGAATTTTTCTCTCCCAGCATTCCAAACTGCCACATTTAACATCACAGCTACTGATGGTGGTGGAAACAAAAATGTCTAGCTCTAAAAATATTTTGAAATTACTCTGTTGTTAGTCTCTCTTGCTTCTTGCACTTTAAAGAGAAATTGAGTTTTTGTTGCTGTAAAAAATTATAGAACATCTTGATCCAATAGACACAAATAGAAAAAATGCAGAAAACTCTTTTGATGTTCTATTCCAGGTCCATAATATGGGGAGCTATTAGTAGGAATATTTATTGCTGTTAATGAAAATGGATCTGTTTCCTTCCCCTCCAATCTAAAATGGGCACGGGGGTCTGGGCAGTGTTGTGCTCACCTCACATGGAGGCAGAGCAAAGGGCTTCCATGTGAGCTGAGCATGCGAACTGGTAGTAGAAAACCCACATACCTACACAGAATGATACAAGTGTAGGTATAACTGATCACTATGAGAACAAGAAGGACTTTTTTAAATTACTTTTGCCTTTGTGTCTGATTGTTAGTGGGAAGGTGTGTGTATGTGTATGTTTGCCTACTCTGCACTAGGGTGACAATAGAATATTTATATACCGCTCCCCATTGAAAAATTTCGGAGCGGTGTACAAAGTAAAATGAAAATAAAAACAGAATAAAACAGTTAAAACAAAATTTAAAAGAAGCAAAAACAGATATCCAAGGCTGCATGTTAAAGAAAGGCTTCTTGGAATAAAGATGTTTTTAGGAGGCGTCAAAAGGAGTACAAGGTTGGCGCCTGCCTGACCTCCAGAGGCAGGGAATTCCACAGGAGGGGCTTCTGTTTCTTTAAAAGTTGTTTAGAAAAGGGAATTTCAGCAGGTGTTGTTTGTATGCATGGAGCACCTGGTGAAATTCCTTTTTATGTACAATAGTTAAAGCTGCAGGAACCCTGCCCTCTTGACCAGAAACAAAAGAGGGCAGGGCTCCTGCAGCTTTAACTGTTGTGATGAAGAGGGAATTTCACCAGGTGCTGCATGCATACAAATGACACCTGCAGAAATTCCTTTTCTAAACAACTGTTAAAGATATAGGAGTCCTGTCCTCCTTTCCATATGGTCATCCTAATGGCACTGATCCTAGGCTAGCAAATTGGAGATAATCAAGGTGGCACTGACTGAATGCAGCAAATGACCAGCTGAGAAACAGTTCTCAGAAGTGCTTGAATTTATTAAGGCTGCCTGATGCATTTCAGAAAATGTGTCCTTCCTCAGGGGCATGCAGCAACCTGCAAAATTAAACACCTTAGCTCCTTAGAATCATTATGTAATGAGAAGGAGTTTAATTTTACAGGTTGCTGAATGCCCCTGAGAAAGGAAACTTGTTTTCCAAAACACATCAGGCCTTAATAGTGACAAAGACTTCTGAGAACTGTTTCTTACCTGGACATTTCCTCAGAAGTAAGCCCCATATATGTTATGTTCTAGGGCTTACACCATGTTAAGTGCTTGTAGCAGAGGTGGAAAAATATTTTCCTGCTGAGGTTTGCATCAACTCAGTTGCAGCCTGCTTGAGTCTGTTTTCTAGCAAAGTAGACAGGATCAGAGCCAAAAGTGGGTGGGGACAGAACAAGTGGGCATGGCAGAGCGAGACAATCTGAGGCTCAGAGAGGGAGAGGGACAGCATGAGCAACATCTAGAGAAGATTTTTTACCTTGCCCAACTAAAATGGTCATAGAATCATAGAATAGTAGAGTTGGAAGGGGCCTATAAGGCCAGCGGGTCCAACCCCCTGCTCAATGCAGGAATCCACCTTAAAGCATCCCTGAAAGATGGTTGTCCAACTGCCTCTTGAATGCCTCTAGTGTGGGAGAGCCCATGACCTCCTTAGGTAATTGGTGCTCATCAGAAAAGTTTTTCTCCTGTTAATGAAATTGAAATGCTCATCCCACCCAGAAATATTTGACTTAGTTTCTCTGTTGCTGTTTATTTTCCCCTCCACTACACAATGCTGCCCTTCACCTCTGTACGTGCCCCCATCCTCAACAGTATTTATTTCATCCTGTTTGTTTTGTTGTTTTGCAATTATTATTACATTTAAATCCCACATTTTTTTTCCTCTTGCAAGGAACTCAAGGTGTCTTACATGTTCCTTCTCTTCTCGAATTTCCCCCTGTCACAAAAAACGTGTGTGGTAAATTAGGCTGAGAGTCAATGACTGGCCCAAAGTCACCCCATGAGCTTCATGGCTGAGTGGGGACTGGGAGCTGGGTCTCCCAAGACATGGTCCAGCACTCTGATTGCTACACCTCACTGTTTATTTATTTATTTATTTATTTATTTATTTATTTATTTATTAAGACATTTGTATCCCACCTTATATCACAAGGATCTCAGGGTGGCATACAGATAAAACCATACAAACTATATGCTAAAATCAAATTAAACCATTAATAAACTAAAACCAGTACATAATTTAAAAACAGTATAACCAATTAAAACAATGAAAACTATGTACAGGCTTGGTGAGTTTAGCCATCAAAGGCTTTGTTAAAAGCCATGCCTTAACTTGGCACCAAAACTAAACCAGTGCTGGCACCAGTCGGGCCTCCAAGGGGACGGCATTCCACAGCTGGAGTGTCACAACAGAGAAACTTCACCATCTTGCCATGTGAGATCACAGAAAGCAGTGGCTAGTGCCTTTTTAGATGCTCTAGGTACCATATTCCATGGCTGGCTTTTCTGCATTGTCCTGTTTGCCTCCCAGTCATCATCTCAGTCTTGGAAGTAGCCATGGTCTTTGCCCAGTAGTCTCTTAGGTTGACAGTGAAACAAGAGAAGCTTTGCTGCCATCTCTGCCCTTTTGCCTCCTCACTGTTCTCCTAGGATGAAGTTTGTGGGATGGCTAGAGGGGACACAGAGTGCAGAAAGGATTAATATCTGGTTAAGTGGAGTTACAATCCAGATTTGGACTGCAGGACCTGAAGGTTCACCACCTGTGGTGTAGGGAACTGCAGCCTGAAATCAGCAGCGAACTGATCATGCTCCAATTCCAGAAATGCTTTTAGAAATTGTCCTAATTAAAGTAGGGATGTACGAGCATTTCATTTGAGTTCGTTAATCATCCAAACTTGCCTTGTTCACAAAAGCAACCACTTTTTTTTTAAAAAAAAGTGCATATTTCCCAAAACAACAACAAAGAAAAAAGCAACAACAACAGCTCAAAACCTCATTTTCGTGTTTTAATTGAAAGTGGAAAGGTGAAAATGTTTGAAAAATGCACACAGAAAGGTGCATTTTTCCTATTTAAATGTGCAATTTGAACATGCTGACAAGAAGATTGCCAATGAAAATGGAAGCAAGCTGAACCGAGCTTCTATGTGAAGTTCATAGAATTTTGGCAAACTTCAAACATCCCCAAAATGAACTGGAATTCAGGAATAGTACAATGCAGAGTAGTAAGAAGAACCCATGGAGTAATGAAGGAACAGATGCAGAGAAACCCTCTTGCCCCTTATCTGAAGGAAGAAACAGCACTTTAAAACCGGGCAGATAGCCTCAAAAATAATAGTTCAATGGAATCCACTGTCAAGGCTTTGAGTTTGGGTGAACTTCATACTATGTCATTTGATGGTTTGTCCTTTAACAGCCTCACTGAAAATCCCCTTAAAAATTAGGTTTGTTTATTTACATACTAATCCCTGATGATTTTGGCACAGGAAAGCCTGGATTTTCGCTTTCTCTCTGCACGCTGCAGAAAGCGGGCGCCGGCTGTATTTGGCTACATTATGTAGAGGTCTTGGTGTGTAAAGAAGTTTTGACTTATTTATTTTGAAAAGTGTACGGACCTTCCTTGGAATTGTTCTGCTTCAAGAAACAATCAATGATGCCAGACAAGACGGAATGGGTGATGAATAGCACTTTAAAGACTTGTGATGGAGCTGTGAAAACATGAAGGCACCAGTGGATTATCTTGAAGGGAGATAAACTAGAGCACAGCAGAACGACAATTTATGAAAACATCCAGGAAGCAAATCCCAGGTGGAGAGGTTTTCTAATAGTGTGCAGAATGGAATGAATAAAGCCATTTCAGAACTTTATATTCAAAGCTAATACACCGTGTTGTAGCACCGGAATGGGAGATGGCTCATGTATATTCCCTGTGGTTGGTTTGACGTTATTAATGTTTGAATAAGAAACTTCAGCATCGCAGATCCTCTGCAGTCTCTGCAACCTCGGAAACCTCAAAAGTTTTGCCACATTTTTAAACACCTCCCTATGAATTGGGGTCAAAACTATTCCAAAGGGGATATAAATGTCTAAAGCTCTCTCTAGCCCTATTCCTGCCATGTTGGTACAACTTGGGCGGGGAGCAGGAAGAAAGAATGCTCCATGTGCCTTCGTCATGTGGATGCATCAAGCATGGGTGGGGCAAGCCTATAAAGGCATGCTCCCCATGCTCCCTGGCCTCTTTTTTTTTCTGGCTGCTGTCCAAGCAGCAGTGGAAGCGAAGGAAGGGGAGGCAAGCTTCAGGAGAACAGAATGCCAACCCCTAGAGTAGTTTGTGTCCCCCCTCCCCTCTGCTCGTCTGTCCCAAGGATTGGCAGGGATGTGTGATCGGCCATCCAAAATTTTGCTATCCAGAGGGGAACATTATAAGGCAGATCGGTTTGCCTGTCCAATGCAGGTAATTATATTTTCCTGCAGGATCTGCATGCGGGCCTGTGAGATTTTTATCCTGGGCAGGTGGGGGGATGGGCATTGAAGCTGAGGCTTGGCACCCTCCTATGGTGGGTTGTGCTGGAATCTTAGGATATCAGAAGAGATTTGGTGACCACTTGTTGGCATCTTATGGTGATTGGCAAGTTCTAAGGCTTGATCCTCGATGGGCTCAGGATAGATGACTTGCCTTTGGGGACCTCTCTGTCTCACCTACTCAAGGTTGTGCAGCTGTGAGTGGGAGTGAAATGGGGTGGCTCCCCAAGCATGCAAGTGTAGCTCAAGAATGGAGCCAGATTTTACCCGACTCCTGGCTTGGCCGAGTGGCTCGCTCATAATGGCAGGCTAGTTGCCTGGAGAAAGGATTAATTAGATTCCCGCACTGTCACATGCAGATCCAGGGAGGGGTGAATTACTCTAGTTATCCCAAGCTCTGATGTGTATGTCATTATTTCTGAGCTTCTTTCTCCAATAGGGATAACGAATTTGTTAATTTCAGATTCTTTTAGTTTCTCTCTTTTTCTGCTATCTGGCCCTGTTCAGAAAACACCTTAAACCATGGCTTTAACCACAGTGTGTGAACATTTTCCTAATATATGCATTCTGTATTTATTTATTTTCAAATGGAGAAGTCCATTGCAAAATTCAGGAAGTGCAAATTCAAAAGGATCACTGAATTTTGCTTAGCATACTGGTTCGAAAGTGTGAAATAGGTGAACTCGCCTTAAAATAAGAACTGAACAAAGCTCTCCCCCATCTCTACCCTTCAGGATGTGTGGTCCTATGGTAAAGAAATGGATTATGCAGGGTTTCAATGCTGCCATTGTGTTTGTATACATGCTGTCAGTCAGCAATGAGCAGTGAAATTGCTCAGGTCTGAGAGGCCTGTTTTGCCATAATGTGCAGCATCCACCTCTGTGGTTGGCAGGCGCTATGAAGCTAATAGAATGGCCAGCCCTGATATAAAGGATCTGGGTCTCTGATCTTGGCTGGTCAACAAAGCAATATCTTCTGACCCCTACACTTCATATCCCAGCTGCTATCCCACAGTGCTTGCCCTAAAATCTGGTTCCAGCAACTGACCCCCAAGGACATACCCTCCCAGCCTAGATTCAGAAATAATGATCTACACATAATCTCTACCCTGGCTTGCCACACCCTGTAGTGTCATAAGTGAGCAGTATGTTTCTATTCCTTTGGTTGCATAAAGTGAATGAAATGAGATGCCCTTGGTATGGGTCAGAGAGGTAATGTTAAATTCCCTGCCTTCCTCAGGGTACTTTCAGCTGCCTATATTATGCATCCATGTTGAAAATGGAAAACAGCTTTGTGGAAAAATATCACTCATCCTAAAAATAAATAAACATATTTCTCTCATGTCAGGAAAAAATGGAAAAGCAACAGTAGGGTAATACTTTATTAAAACCAAATAAAAAGTCATGAAGTTGTGAGCGAGCTTTCATGTACACCAGAATTCTTCTTTGGGCTGGATGTTAAGCAAAGAGAGAAAGGGAGTGGGGAAGGAAGGAAGGGAGGGATGGAGAGAGAGAGAGAGAAATGTACCTCAACGTGATGAAAAGGCCTCATTTTGAAATAGCCTTAAAATGGAGTTGATAAGATGTTGTGCAGATTTAGAAGGAGCTAAGTCTGACAGAGCTTGGGACAAAAAAGATCTCAGCTTATACCAAAGGTGTGGTATATATAGCCATTCCATAAAATAATGCTGCTGTATCTTTAAGAGTCGCTTCCTGGTAGTTGAGTCTAGAACAGCCTTCCCCAGCTTGATGTCCTTCCATCATCCCTAATTATTAGTCATGCTGCCTGGGACTGCTGGGCATAGTAGTCCAAGATACCTGGAAGGCACCAGGTTGAGGAAGGTTGGCCTAGACTCCAGCGAATGAGGACTGTGAATGTGTAGCTAGAAGGGAGGCACGGGATTACTTCATTGTAATAGGTAGTTCCTTATCTTCTTCATCATCTCTTCCTCCCTCTTTCCTTTGGTCTCCAAATAAAGTTAGTGGGGACTTTATACCAGCACTGAGGAAGCTAGGGCTCTCCAGATGATCCTGGACCAAGTCCCATCACCAATCATATCTAACATAGCCAATTGTCAAGGATGGTGGAAGCTTTAGAACAAAATAGCTGGGGGACCACAGTTTCTCCAGTCCTGCCCAGTACAGTTTTTAGTTTAAAGCCTATGCTTAACAAAAGCCTACTCAGAAGGCTAACTCAAAATCTGAGGGCATTGTGGACAAAGTGCCCTCTGATGGGCCTTGTCCATTGATGAACTCTCTTGGGATGTTCTGGCTGCTGATGGCAACAGAGAGCAGCAGCATTTCAAATAATGCGAGACAGCTGAGTCTAGCCCCCTAGAGATGTCAGAGAAATCTCCAATGGAACCAAATGAGTTTGGATTTTTATGAATCTGACTGTTGAGTTCTGCAGCAGAATGGCTTTTCCACTGTTGGGTGGATTCCGTAGACTTGCAAACCAGTTCTCTAACCTACAAGAATATTGCACAAATTTTGTTTTAGAAAAATATGCATACATAACAAATCAGCTAAAAATGTAATTTCCCCCCATAGGATCAAGTGTGCAAACAGGCATGGGAGGATTTGCAAATTTGGAGGAATTTCGGCATTTGGGGGGATTTGCACATTTTTGCATGTGTGAATTTGCACAAATTCAGACACTAAAACAAAACCCGATTCAGTCGATGGGTGTACAATGGAATGAAGGGGACCTGACAACCCATGAAACACAGATGTAGTGAATCTTACACTATCCATACATTCCTACTAGTCCTCATTTAAAATTTGCACAATGCACTGGGTACTTTTTTGGGAAATTAAACCAGATGACTAGTGCTGCTCAAAGGTGGTGGTTGTTTAAATGCAGTCCCCAGAACTAGCATCATGGGCACTGGGTTTTGGCTAGCTGAACAAGGAAGCAATAGGTATTCTGTGGCTGAAAGTGGTATTTGATGCTTTGGGTTAAGTCTAATAAAGGAATTCTTCTATAATTGCTCTGATAACCTCTCGTTTGGATTACTGCAATGCGTTATACGTGGGGCTGCCTTTGAAAACGGTCCGGAAACTTCAACTGGTGCAAAACAGGGCAGCAAGGTTATTAACAGGGACTGGCCGGCGAGATCACATTACGCCAGTCCTTTTACAACTTCATTGGCTGCCAGTCCAGGTCCGGGCCCAATTCAAAGTGCTGGTATTAACATTTAAAGCCCTAAACGGTTTGGGGCCAGGTTATCTGAAGCAACGCCTCTTCCCATATGTACCTACCCGGACCTTAAGATCATCTACAGGGGGCCTTCTCCGTGAGCCCCTGCCAAAGGAAGTGAGGCAGGTGGCTACTAGGAGGAGGGCTTTCTCCGCTGTGGCACCCCGGTTGTGGAACGAGCTCCCCAGAGAGGTCCGCTTGGCGCCTACACTGTACTGCTTTCGTCGCCAGCTGAAGACCTTTTTATTCACTCAGTATTTTAACACTTAATTTTAACTTAAATTTAAATTTTACTGTTTTAACTCTGTATTTTAATCCTATATCAACTTTGCTGTGTGGTTTTATCCTGGTTGCGCTTTTTATACTGTATTTCGTAATTGTGTTTTAAACTGTTGGGTGTTTTACTGTGGTTTTAATTTTTGTGAACCGCCCAGAGAGCTTCGGCTATTGGGCGGTATAAAAATGTAATAAATAAATAAATAAATAAATAAATAAATAAATAATTGCCTTTAGATTTTTTTTCACTGCATGTGTCAGGAGGGCACTTTATAAAAACTTAAACTAAACGTATTTGCACATTAATGCTAGTAGCATAATCATACATGCATTTAATTCAGTTTGTTTTAAATAATGGACCTATAAAAATAGTAAACATACACAAATGTCTTAATTGTTGATTTATTTTGCTACTTTTCCCTCTTTATAGGGGTGATTAAGCTTTGGAAACTAGTGTGATAAAGACAAAATGCATTAAAGACAGTATAGTAATGACACTGGCTCTCAAATCATGAAATTTGGTAGTGGTGGCAAATGAAAAATTGCCCTTGAGTGAACAATTCGGGTGATGAGCCATCTAATCGAATTATGTTTTTTGCTAAAAACCCAACTTACTTACCACTCCATTTTGCAAATGGGAATTAAGTCATACATTTTGGTGACATAGAAGAATGCTTTGGGGGAAGGTGTGTGAAGGGTGTCCAATCAAGAGATTTTATTTTTTAAAAATATTGTGCCCAGAAGATGTAAGCTTGATTTCATTCACCCATTTAGCTTTACAATACAATGGCCTCACCTAATATTTTCCCCTTTATGCAATATATGCTGCTTTAATAATTTCATCTGTGATTGAAAAATGAGTGAGAGATAGAGGGACCCTTAATGAAATCTACAAGTCGGGATCTGCAAGAATGCCATTTTGAGTCATTTTAATTCAAATTGGCCTGGATTTGCAATAGGGGTGTGCACGGACCCCCCGCTCCGCTTCACTTGCAGATCCGCCATTTTTCGGATCGGGCCGCTCCGCCCCGCCCCCGCTCCGCCCACTTCCGCTCCGCTCCGCCCGGAGCTCCGGATCCGGATCCGGAGCTCCGTTTCCCCCCCCCATAGGCTTGCATTGAAAGCTAAAAAATTATACAACTTTTTTTCTGTTCAAGTTAGAAACCTCATGTTTGGCACCATGACACCTCATGGGGATATACACACGCATGCCAAGTTTCAAAGCAATCCCATCATCCCCTGATTTTTGGCGAATTTTTGAAAATCGGGCACCCCACACACAACATCCCTGCGAGGTGGGCAGGGGAGGAGGGAGGGAAGGCAGGCAGGCATGCAGCTGGCATTTCTGGGGGCATAAGGAAGTGAGCCAAGGATAAGCCAGTAATGCATATAAAATGGAATAAATCAATCAATAAACAAAGGAGGGGTGGAATTAAAAGAAGCAGTGTTGCTCAATAAACAGCAAGAAGAATTTTTTTAAAAAGGCTATATCTGTCTTTTACCAGCAATAGGGGGACGTGCCCGGGGGAGGGGGAAGTAGCTGCCAGTTCAAGACAATGACAGCCACCAACAGCTCTGAGAAGAAGTAAAACGCTCACTTCAACTCATAACAGGCATTGCTCTACCACTGAAAAGTGACCATTCACTTCAACTCATGATAGGCATTGCTCCACCGTTTTACTCTCTTTGGAAGGCTCTATGGCCTTCCAGTGCAGGAGAGAGTGGGGGCACGTCCACGATGAGATGCCCTAGGGGAGCTCATCCCCTTGCACCACATCGATTCAGTTGTTCACCAAGGTTAGGGTGGGGAGCAGTGCTGTGTTTCTATCTCTTATTCTTGGCTTAGTATATGATTTCAGGTTGTGTTTGTGCATTTGGTGGGGCTACTGTGTTAAAAAACATGGGGAAAAGCCCGTTCAGATGAAGAAAGAGAAGTTTCCCAGAATCCCAAGTTACCTGTTTTGCCTATGCCCTCCTCCAACTTTGGGATCATCATGACCGGGAGCTGACTCTGCCCCTCAGCCCTTTGAAAAAGGTATTTTTCCCACCGATTTTTAAAAAACTTCTAGCCCGCGACCCGTACGATGCAGAAAGTTGAGAGTGGTCTCAAAATGACCCCCATCCACGACTCTCTGTGCACAAGAATTTTCAGAACGATAGCTTAAACCCCCCCCCCAGTTATCCCCGATTCTTTCCCTCAATGCAATCCTATGGGCGAAAAGCCGAAACGCAGTTTGAGCCGCGCGGTTGACCCGATTTTTAAAAAAATATTGCACGTGAACCACAGCACGCAGAAAGTTGAGAGTGGTCTCAAAATGACCCCCATCCACGACTCTCTGTGCACAAGAATTTTCAGAACGATAGCTTAAACCCCCCCCAGTTATCCCCGATTCTTTCCCTCAATGCAATCCTATGGGCGAAAAGCCGAAACGCAGTTTGAGCCGCGCGGTTGACCCGATTTTTAAAAAAATATTGCACGTGAACCACAGCACGCAGAGAGGTGAGAGTGGTCTCAAAATGACCCCCATCCACGACTCTCTGAGCACAAGAATTTCCAGAGCGATAGCTTCAAAAACAACGTAGTTATGCGCGATTATTTGCCGCAATGCAATCCTATGGCGAAATGTTTTCAAGATGGCGACCGGAGCGCTCCGCCTGAACTCGGAGCTCCGAAAAATGGTCGCTTCTCTTCGCCTTGCTTCTAGGGGGTCCACGGTCCGCTCCTACTCCGCCTCTGGGTAAGGCGGAGCAGGCCAATCCGCTACTGCTTCTACGCTCCTAATCGGAGCGGAGCACATCCCTAATTTGCAACGTCAAATGCAAATGGTTTACAAAGATTTAAACACTGAACATTAAAACTGATATACAATTTAAAACCATACAATGCATTTGTCATGGAATGCCATAATATCCCAATATTCACACTTGCCCAAATTTTGTGAGGCAGTGTGTGAATTAAATAATGCATTGAAAAATGTGTATAATTGAGGAAATAGACACAAAATATGAATATTAGGTGAAGGTACACACAAAACTTGATTATGTTAGGGGAAATTGCATCTACAAACTCTGTATATTTAGAAAAGTATGTACAGAAATGCAAAAATTTGGATAACTGCATACTAAAAATGCATACATGTAGATAAATCCACACAAAAATGTAATTCTTAGTCAAATTTATTTATTTATTAATTACATTTTTATACCACCCAATAGCTGAAGCTCTCTGGGTGGTTCACAATGTGATTTGCTTCGCATATCATGTAGTTTCACTCACTGATTTTATACAGAAATGCCAAAGGCCAAGTTCTCCTTGAGAAAGAATTGTGGAGGACGTGTTGGATATTTTCAGTTGAATTAGGAGAATTTTTTAGAAAAAAGCCCTCCTGGCCTTGATACAGTAAACTGTTTTTTTCATGAAAGTCACGTCACACAAAAATGATTGACTATGAGGCTGATGGTGATCATGAGTTCATTTATTTCTTCAGGAGGGTTTCAGTCTCTTGCCTTCAAGTGGTTTGTGTCATCCTGAAATGTATTCAGGGATAGTTAATCAGGAATGCCTTTGCTAAGCAACCCCTTGAAAGTCCATTACTGATAAGCTTAGCCGTACACATTTACCACTTGCTCCTGGCTTACCTGCAAAAAACCAGCCAAACAAAAAACACCTTACCAGGTCAAAATTTTCTCTTTCCCTACGTTAACTTAAAGCACACACAAACAAAACTTTCTTCCCCTTTATGAAAGTGTTAATATGACATGGTTATTGCTTACCATTACATCCTTTTTCTTACAGTTTCAACAGCTTAATTTTCATTCCATTTTCAGATGAAATGTTATAAGTTTGCTTTAGAGCATAGTGCAGTCACATAATAAGTAGGAACAGGCCGTAGATCAGCATGGATATAATCACAACACAACAGATGGACACCAGACTGACTTATTTAATTGACTTCTTTCTTTGTTTGAAGTATCAATATTCCGCCCTACAATTGCAAGGATTCACAAAGCAGCTGACCACCATGCAAGATTACATTACATCACATCATCAATCATCACCATCATCATCAGTATGGGGAACCTGTTCCCCACCAGATGTTGTTGGACCTTATTTGCCATCACCTCTCCATTGGCTATGCAGGCTAGGGCCAGATCGACACCAACCAGGATATTGTACTATGAAAGCAGTATATAAGAGGCAGGAGCCACACTACTGCTTTATAGCAGTATTGAAGTGCACTGACAACTGTTGGGGCCCATAGATGCATACTATATACGGCTTTCATACTGCGTTCATACCACTTTCATAGTGCTGTAGCCTGCTTGGTGTAGATCTGGCCTAGGCTAGGGAGGTATGACTGCGTGACTGGGTCCAGGACTATGGTGGGCTCCCCATGCACAGCCTGCTCAGCGAGCCACCACCCTTGCTTGGTCAGCCATGCAAGCCCCTTGCTCTTATCAGACCCATCCACAAGAACCCAGCACCCACCCAACTCTTTAGCAAGACACTATTGCATAAAAATGGCCACTCGTTTTCTTTCATAAATAAATTCTTAAGTAAATGGAGGCCGAAAAGCAGCCATCTACAACACATTACAGGTGTAAATGGAAACACACAAGTCACCATTTTGACGCAAGTAGTGGCTCGCTGAAGTCATGGATGGCGGCAGGGCATGCTCAGACAGGTCAGGTAGGAGCTGGGGGCTCACAAGTGGGTCCAGGGGGTAGTGAGAGGGGGCAGAAACTGGACAGAGGGAAGTCTATCCATCCCTAGGTAGGGCTCATTAAAGTTTAATCCTTAAAGCAACAGAACAGCCAACTCAGGAACAGTGGCAGTATCAGAGCATATTAAAAATGGAAGAGAATTTCTGCATCTCAAGATTCTTGCTAATACTTAGCAGGGAGGAACTCTGATATGTGGACATGGCTATGCCTCCAAAGGCCCTGTTCTTAATTGCCACTTACCTAGGGTGACCATATGAAAAGGAAGACAGGGCTCCTGTATAACAGTTGCATAGAAAAGGGAATTTCAGCAGGTGTCATTTGTATATATGTGGAACCTGGGGAAATTCCCTCTTCATCACCACAGTTAAACCTGCAGGAGCTATACTAGAGTGACCAGATTTAAGAGAGGGCAGGGCACCTGCAGCTTTAACTGTTGTAATGAAGAGGGAATTTCACCAGGTTCTCCATATATACAAATGACACCTGCTGAAATTACCTTTTCTGTGCAACTGTTAAAGATACAGGAACCCTGTCCTCCTTTTCATATGGTCACCCTAGCCAAGCCCTAAAAACAAAAGTAAAAAGCCCAAGCAGATGCTGGCACCAGCCCAGCTGTATCCTGGCATAGCACTGATGTGGGTGCTGTCATCATGACTGCCTCTCTGGAAGATTTTAAAGTATGGGTTGGTTCATATGTGGGCTTAGATGTGCTTACCATAATCACATCATGATGTAGTAAATGCCAGGTGAAGTAAACCAGACACAAAGATAATGTTGCATCTCTACTGGTCTCTCTCTCTCTCTCTCTCTCTCTCTCTCTCTCTCTCTCTCTCTCTCTCTCTCTCGTTACCCATTCCCACAACTTTGCTGTTTCCATCTTCCCTCTTATTGTATGACAATGCAGAGAGCTGGGCTTATGAGAGCAGTACTTGGATCATTGCAGGACTTGCAACTAGACAGGGAAATGACATACAATCCAGTAGTCCATCCGTGCCTCCATAAGCCGCTAACATACGGCACTATGAAAAGCAGTCATTGTAAAATTGTATAGTAGTAACAGTGCTTACTGCTGATATATCACCATCTAGACTCTACAATAAAATTCGAAGCGTGGTGGGAAAGGTAATGGCCTGGATGTCA
Organism: Elgaria multicarinata webbii; assembly: GCF_023053635.1. Lineage (NCBI taxonomy): Eukaryota > Metazoa > Chordata > Lepidosauria > Squamata > Anguidae > Elgaria > Elgaria multicarinata. The sequence continues at coordinate 26,199,973 of NC_086178.1, read as the reverse complement.
AATTTATAACGGGAAACCGAGGGAACCAAGTAATCATCTAGACCAGAGGAAGGAACCAAGTAATCATCTAGACCAGAGATGCACAAAATGTTTTGCCCCAAGAACTAGGATAGTGGGGTGAGCATGCGCGCACACACACTTCTGTTATATTAAATATGAATTTCTCTATTTGTGTGTGTAAGTAGCTTCACCATTGTTTTTTGCCATGGGGAATGATGCATAAAATTAGCCAATGGCATAATCTGACCCATACAGGGCCTGGTGGGTGTCAATTCTCCCCTCCTCATTCTGGTTCTGCACACCTGGCCTAGGCAGTCTCATATACTTTATGGCTACTCCTTAAGTCCCTTCTGCTTCCACCATTTTATTTCTTTATATCTTATTTTATTTATTATTTAAAAAAAACTGCAGCGTTAAGTGTTGCTGCTCAGGTTTTCAGCCATGCCCTCTTCATTCCCTCCCCCGTGGTTTTCATACTACTTCCATTCATACACATTCCAGTCCTCACTTCCCCTGGTTTTCCAACAGACATTAAGCATGCTCAGTCCTCATTTGGTTGTTTGGGTTCCCTTTCTAAAGGATTTATTTTTCTTTGGTGTGTGGTCTGAACCTTGAGGGCCCCTACATCTGCTGATAACCCCATGTTGTGCATGGATGGTGCCATGCTGGCTGCCTAGACATAATAAAGATGCATGAGAATTTTGTTTTTGCTTGCAAAACCTGTGAGCAAGCCCTGTCCAAAGCTCTGAATACAAGCACATTGCATATTCCCAAATTGTCAGACACGTTTGTTTATGAACACAATTTGTGAATTGTGAAAGAACTGGGCATGTTTAGCCTGGAGAAGAGAAGATTGAGGGGAGACATGATAGCAGTCTTCAAATACTTAAAAGGTTGTCACACAGAGGAGGGCCAGGATCTCTTCTCGATCCTCCCAGAGTGCAGGACACGGAATAACGGGCTCAAGTTAAAGGAAGCCAGATTCCGGCTGGACATCAGGAAAAACTTCCTGACTGTTAGAGCAGTACGACAATGGAATCAGCTACCTAGGGAGGTTGTGGGCTCTCCCACACTAGAGGCCTTCAAGAGGCAGCTGGACAAGCATCTGTCAGGGATGCTTTAGGGTGGATTCCTGGACTGAGCAGGGGGTTGGACTCGATGGCCTTGTAGGCCCCTTCCAACTCTGCTATTCTATGATTCTATGATTCTATGAATTGTTGAAATTGCCATGTTCATCTTATTCCCAATTCCTGTTTGGATTTTTGCAAGTTTTCTAGTTTGTGCAATTCCCCCCCCACCCACAGAACGAACCAGCCCCACTTTACTCTATGGGGGGAAGCAGTGCAAATTAAGGAATTTGCTCAAATTTGGGGGAATTTGCACAAATTGGGAAAATGTGAACAAAACTCCCATTCAGTCACTGTTTGATTTACACGAGTTTCCCATTTGTGCACAATGAGCAGTGATCACAAAAAGCAATCAGGCATGAGAAAAGCAGCGAGATGATGATTGGAAAAATCCTGGTGATCTCTGAAATTGCTTATTTGCCCCATCTCTAATGGTTAGATGCATGAATGGTTGTGTCCAGTATTAATATATATGATTATTTTTTGGTATATTTCATTGTATCACACCAATTTCATTGCATCAGATTTGTCTACATATTGTCTAAACATATTTTTTTGCTCTTAAATATGTGTCTCAGTGAAATAAGTAGCAAGTGAGATGCTCTTTAATGGAAATATTTCCTGTGGTGTATATATTAGATTTACACATGAGATACAATTTGCTATTCAGTTTTCCAAAATACAAATGTCAAGTTGATTCAGATTACACAGCAAACACCCTAGAATTTAAAAGAGCCCCATTTGCCAAATAGATGAACCTGCACCTATGTAGATGTTCCTGGAATTAATTTGTTCTCCTCTATATATTTCAGCATCCCAATATAGCTAGGCAGTGGTTCTTATCATTCAAATGTAAAATGATTAGGCCTATAGAATCAAGACCACATTTGGAGTATGAGCTATTCTCACTGTGGGAAATAAATCACTTTCTTGGTGGAAAATGTTCATTGTTTACTAATAAGTTGTTGTCTCTGTGGGAATGGAATGTTTTCAGGTGTTCATGCATTTCAACATGTTCTCAAAATGAAGATATTATACTCAAGCTTTTGGCTCCCCTGGGAATTTATTTATTTATTTATTTTATTTTATTTTTACCAGCACATGTTGTGTCTTGTCTTTTTGAAGAGCCAGATGAGTTTGTTTTTCTGAAACCTGTACTGGGGCCATGATATGGATGCCATCAATTATCATGAGAATACCCTGTGCTCTCCTCCTCCTTTTGACAGATGGGAGCGGTAATACATAGGGAGGTCATGGGTGCCCCACTGCTTCTAGAAGTTCAACAGACTTCCCTGTGCCCACTGCCCTGGACCCTGCTCACTGGCCTATGGTGCATTCATGGGCCTGCTCTTCGAGCTCCTGGCAGCTCAGCGACCACCCTGCAGCTGTCCATCCTCATCTCGAGCCTCCAATATGTGCAACAATGACAGCTCCAGGAATTGCGTATTTCCCAAGTTGTGTAAATGGAACCCTTATGGCCACCATTTACACAACTTGAGAAATGCAGAATTTTCAGATGTGCCATTGTTGTGAACAATGAGGCTCCAGATGTGGGTGGTCTCCCTTTCAGCTGTGTTGGGCAGTTGCCAGGCCACACAGAAGCTTGTGTGGAGCTGTGAGAGGCGGCAGGGAGTGGCTTGGTGAGTGGAGTCCATCCATCCCTAGTAATACATGCCTCAGGAAGTGTTGAATTTAGAGATGCTCCTTACATCAGACTATTTCAGGAAGTCTGGAATTGTGAAAGGAGACTTATCTAAAATGGAGAGTAGCTGAACCAACTGTACTGATGGATGACATTCATTTCAGCAGTCGAGTTGTTAGACCCTTTCTCTGATTCATGAGTGTCTGGGCATAATGAAACCAATGGCAACAGACTATTATCTTTGTTACAGTTAATGCTGTACCAGAAAAGTCTTCTTGATTTTGTTAAACATTCTCATCCATTTTGGTAGAGAATAAATTGCTTAAAAATATTAAAGGAGAAGAAAATTGTAGTGAAATTCTTGTAATTGAGGTACAGGGTTTGTGTGTTTTCCTTAGTTATGAGGTAGTTGGAACTGTCCTGTCTTTCATTAGACAATCATCTCTGTGCTGGCCCATAGCCCCCATAGTTTCCAACACTTCAATTAAAGCCCAGGTGAAGATGTCATGAGATAACTCCTAAACTCCCCCTAGGGGGCTTTTTCCACACAGTGGGGGCAGCCAGGGAGGGTGCAGAGGGATGGAGATTTGTGCAATAAAAAGAGAAAAAGCACACAGTCAACACCCATGGCCAACTCACAGTAGTAACATGAAGTCAATCACAAGAAATTTAAAAGAAATCCTAAAGCACCCTGTTGATGCCTCTTTTGGAAACTGAACGACAAATTTCAGCACAGCACTAGTTGCTGTTGTAAACTGTGAATGATGAAGAAAATTGAGGCACTTCTATCTGGGTGATGGCTTCCCAGGAGGGTAAAGCTGAAGGTGGCTCCATTTTTCACTCTTTCTACCAAACTAGACTTGGATGGAATATCCACTAGGCCTACACAATTAGCAGCCCACCAAGCCAATCACCAGCAATGTGTCATTGCTCACCAGGGCCTCAGTAAACACCTTGCTGTTGTTTTCCTGTCATAGCTAAAATAGAGGGTTCCTGAGCACCTGGCTGTGAGCTTTGTTAGGCTTAATGGATTACATGTTGTGCATGTTTTCACCAGGCCAACCTTTCAGACTATATATATATATATATATATATATATATATATATATATATATATATATATTCTGGGGCAGCACTTTGGCACAAGCTGTTTTTGAAGCACAGTATTCTTAAAATGGGCATATGGGCAAAACAAAATTGTACGGCTGATAAAATGTACTCTTTTTTGCCAGGCTATACGTGGAGCTCTCCACAAAGGTATCTCAAACCTTTTTAAAGCTTTTGCAACCATATCAAAATGGTGGTGAAAGATACATCTACCTTATGGGTGCCACCATTTTTGGCCCTGAGGGTAGGTCATTCAGAAGCCCAGGGTCTCACAGTGCACATATGTGTGCACACAAATGCACAGATTCTCTCTCTCTCTCTCTCTCTCTCTCTCTCTCTCTCTCTCACACACACACACACACACACACACACACACACACACACACACACACGATCCTCATACAAATCATTTGTTCCTTCCCAATATCAGCAGAAGTATGGAAAGAGGGATGGCTTGGGTAAAGAGAAGCCTGTATCCTGTGATTCATTAGAAGACGTGTAAATGGAGTGATTTTACATAAGTAGATTTGTTACTTGCTGGTATTTCTATATGTTCTTCTATGTCCAGATGGTTTTATGAGTTTTGAAGTAGGTAAAATGGGTGGGTGATGTTATTTATTACCTCAAACAACTTTAAAATAAAGGCAGTAAGGCCAATAAATCAATAAATGGGATATTAGCAAGACAAAACCTACATACAGGAAAGGTCAGGTGGTAAACATTCTCATTAGCACTGAAAAGAGAGAGAAGATTTTGTAGAAAAAAGAGCTATAAATGCCAAAGAAAAGAAACGAGAGTGAAATAGTACAAAGGCAACTTTTCTTCTTCTTCTTCTTTTTGGAAGAGGGTTCAGGGAAGTGATAGGAAACCAAGTCGACAGCAGAGTGGTTTGAAACTTTTTACTGCTTTGTTGAGCAAGACAGGCTAGAAAATATATATGAGACAAGAAGGAAACCAGGGCAAAAGGTAATTCATTGCTTTAGAGAGTGACATTGATGCTAATAGCGAAAGCATCACTGAACGTTGAGCACAATGCAGTCATGGATAGTAGTTGTGGGCATGGTGCCGGCAGGGGTCAAAATAACAGAATAAATGTCATCCAAAGTCAGATATTCACCAAATTGACCAAAGCCATGAGTCAAAATGTGGAATATTTTGGAGGAAGTAGACAGAACATGAAGAGGAAATTTACTAACTCAAGTAAGCTCTAGAAAGGCATTCTAGTGCATATAACCCCCTCTCTATATGTATATATAGCAGCACAACAGAAAAGAATGTGAAAATTGTGGCCATGGTATTTTGGTGTGATGGCCAGCAGCTAATTACTTGAAGCAGAGTTTCTAGGACTTAAGTTGCCATGGAAACAGTACCCTCTGATGTGGAAATGTTGCCCTTTCATCCCAGATGCACAGGTTCTGCATGCAGGGATTGAACATTCAGGAAAATCCATGCCACATGTCAAGGTTTCAGAACCTCAGGCATGGGGAGGCACATCCAGGCCTCTTGGGTTCACCAGAAGGCAACACCCCCTTCCCATGGCTGTTCCCCACAATCACCAATCATTGGGTGTTTTTCAGGCTTTGGGGCACTCCCCCTTCTCAACGGCTGAAATGCCTCAGGCGATTCTGAGCCACGTAGGGTGTGGCATTCCTGCCTTCTCCGAGTGAGAATTCCCCTCCACTAGGGCCTTTCTAACCCCAGTAGGAACCACTTTCTCTCACACACTGGGGGTTGCTGCCAAGAGGACCCAATCCTTTTTATTAGGGATGTGCTCCGCTCCGATTAGGAGCGTAGAAGCAGTAGCGGATTGGCCTGCTCCGCCTTACCCAGAGGCGGAGTAGGAGCGGACCGCGGACCCCCTAGAAGCAAGGCGAAGAGAAGCGACCATTTTTCGGAGCTCCGAGTTCAGTCGGAGCGCTCCGGTCGCCATCTTGAAAACATTTCGCCATAGGATTGCATTGCGGCAAATAATCGCGCATAACTACGTTGTTTTTGAAGCTATCGTTCTGGAAATTCTTGTGCACAGAGAGTCGTGGATGGGGGTCATTTTGAGACCACTCTCACCTCTCTGCGTGCTGTGGTTCACGTGCAATATTTTTTTAAAAATCGGGTCAACCGCGGGGCTCAAACTGCGTTTCGGCTTTTCGCCCATAGGATTGCATTGAGGGAAAGAATCGGGGATAACTGGGGGGGGGTTTAAGCTATCGTTCTGAAAATTCTTGTGCACAGAGAGTCGTGGATGGGGGTCATTTTGAGACCACTCTCAACTTTCTGCATCGTACGGGTCGCGGGCTAGAAGTTTTTTAAAAATAGGGTCAACCGCGGGGCTCCGTTTCGGCTTTTCGCCCATAGGATTGCATTGAGGGAAAGAATCGGGGATAACTGGGGGGGGGTTTAAGCTATCGTTCTGAAAATTCTTGTGCACAGAGAGTCGTGGATGGGGGTCATTTTGAGACCACTCTCAACTTTCTGCGTGCTGTGGTTCACGTGCAATATTTTTTTAAAAATCGGGGTTTGGGTTTTTTTTTTTTATTATTATTATTTTTTTGGAAGCGATGACAGGCACATTCAACTCCCAATCCTGATGAGAATTCATCTCCTCAGAAAGCATCCTCCTCCAATCCCAGCGTTGGAGGGGGGACTAAGGCAGACCCACCCTGAGAACTTTCTGTTTTGTGTCTCTTTGTGGGTTGGCGTTCGTGGAGGGAACACTTACTTAGCTAGTGCTCCTGCTTTGGAGATAGATTAATTTAATATAGGTTTAGTTTGGCGCGTGTGTGTGTTTGTTTGCTTCTTTCTGACTTGTAGCTTAGTTTGCCCTGTGTTTTCCCCTTACTTTGATTTAATATAAACTTTATTTTTGAATTTTGGAGTGTGTGGTTGGGTTGGTTGCCCCCCCCCTTCCCTGTATTAAAGCCTGACTGTTCTGCTTTTGTGAAAGCTTTCTTTTGAAAGCATACACACACTTTTTGTCCCATTTCCCTACATTTATATTCTTAAACATATTTTATTATATTCTTTCACATAGTCCATTAGTATATATTCTCATACATATTATATTAGTATTCATATTTTGTTCTTCTTATAGTAGTGGTTGGTTCTTTTTCCCCCTCCCCTCTCTTAAATCCTGATTGTGTTTCCTTCTATCTTCTATATACCAAATATACCAAAAAAATTGGATTCTCTTTTTCTTCTCTGTGTAACTTCGACGGAGTGGGCTGCTTTTGTCAAGTTCAACAGGCAGCCACAGATTGAGCATTTTGGGGAAAGCATACGCACACCATTTCCCTATTCTTAAACATATTATTATTATATTCTTTGACATAGTCTTAGTAGTCTATTAGTATACATTCTCATACATATTAGTAGTAGTATTCATATTTTGTTCTTCTTATAGTAGTGGTTGTCCCATTTCTTGTCCCATTTCCCTACATTTATTAGTAATATTCTAAAACATATTATTATATTCTTGTAGATATTCTTAGTAGTATATTCTCATACATATTAGTAGTAGTATATTTTATTGTTCTTGTCCCATTTCCCTACATTTAAACATATTATATTCTTCTTATACATATTCTTAGTAGTACCTTATACATAGTATTAGTAGTATTAATATTTTGTTAGTCATCATGAAAAGAGAAAGCAGGCGTGCTGAAAGCAGCAAGGCTCAGTCTGCCAGCAGGGCTTCCTCTCCTCCTGTGAAACTCAAACGGGCAACTCCTTGGCTGACTGCTCCAAAACAGAAGCAGGACAAGCAGCAGGCAGAGCCACTCTCTTCTGCAACTTGTGCCCGGCGTTCTCTTTTTGAGGGTGGGAATGGGAAAAGTGCCCGTTTGCAAGAGGCACGTGGCAGCAGTGCCATTAGAGGAGGAGGAGTATCCCCAACTCCTTCATTCTCCTTTCAGCCCACGAGCCCGCTGATGGACCTAGACGAGGTCCTCAGCACAGTGGAGGGGGGGGAGGAGGAGGAGGCGGTGGGCCTCCAGGATGTGGGGGCTGAGGAGGAGCAGCAGCAGGCCGAGGCTCTCTCCCCAGTCTCATCCCACACCCCTGTTTCTGTGGCAACACCAGAGAGCTCAGGCGGGCAATTGGTGGTGTCACCACAGAAACGAAAGACAAGCATCGTGTGGGACCACTTTGAGTTGGGAGCGGATCCCCGCTTTGCTGTCTGTCGCCACTGCAAACTCAGCCTAAGCAGGGGTTCATCGACAGGGCATTATGGAACCAGCAGCATGAAGATGCATCTTCATAGGCAGCACCAGGCGATCTTGCTGGGGAAAGAGGCGGGCAAGGCGACTGGTTCCAGGGGAAAGCCGAAGGCTGCTGCTGGCACTGCCACTCTAAGCTCTCCATCTCCCATCCCCACAAGGGTTAGGCAGGCAACCCTGCAGGACATGGGGTGGGGGAAGTATTGACCCACAAGATGGCGTTTTCCAATGCCCACCCAGGGTGCTACTGTGTTGGGGCATCTGCCGGGACTGACTCCTCCCCAATACTAGATCTATGACATGTCACTCTGCCTGCCCCTCTGCTAGCCTGTCCTCCTCGGTGACCGACTCGCTGGGATGGTTTGCGTTTGCAATGCGTGACTAACTGCAATGCTGGCTTAGAAACCAGCCATCACTTCCTTGTGCCCCCAGAAATGCCCGCAGCCTGCCTGCCTGCCTGCCCGCCTCCCCCGGGGTGCTGCTGTGGTGGGGCATCTGCCAGGACTGACTCCTCGCCTACTCTGCCTGCCTCTCTGCCCGCCTGGTGCCTGGTTTGCTCCCAATCGTCCTCCTCTGTGCCCCTCAAGGCGTAACTGCTGGCTTAGAAAGAAACAACCAGCCATCTTTGCCTCACTTTGCGCCCACTTATGGGTTGGTTTGCTATGCGTTAGTGCTCAAGCCATCCTTGCGGCACTACAATGCATGCTGCCTGCCTGCTTTCCATTGATGGTGCTATATAAATAAATAATAATAATAATAATAATTCTCCCCTTCCCGCCTTGCAGCGATGGTGTATGTGTCTTGCTTTGACTAAGGGGAGAAGTCCTTCCTGCGCTCACTTAGACTTTATCAAATTCAATAATCCCTTTTTCAAATGTGCCAGAAGATTTAGGGTTATCTCGTGGCATGTTGGGATTGCCTTGGAACTGGCCCCATTGAGCTGTCTGCAATTGCAACTTTAAATCCCTGACATACTGGAGTGTTCAAATTTCAAAAGTTCCCCTAACATCAGGGGATGATGGGATTGCCTTGAAACTTGGTGTCCATGGGGACACATGGGTAAGCTGTCATGGGACCAAAGGATAGGTTTCTAACGTGCAAATTGACGTAGTTGTAGAATGGGACTTGATTTGGGGTGAGTTAAAAAGTTTAAGCCGCGCCAAAAATCAGGGGATGATGGGATTTGCTTGCAACTTGGCGTGCATGTGGACACATGGATAAGCTCTCCTGGTGCCGAGTTTGAGGTTTCTAACATGCAAATTGACGGAGCTATCCCAAGGGGTGTGAATGGGGTGCCCGATTTTCATAAATTCCCCAAAAATCAGGGGATGATGGGATTGCCTTGAAACTTGGCGTGCATGTGGACACGTGGATAAGCTATCATGGTGCTGAGTTTGAGGTTTCTAACGTGCAAATTGACGTAGTTGTAGAATGGGACAATTTGGGGTGAGTTAAGCCATGCCAAAAATCAGGGGATGATGGGATTTGCTTGCAACTTGGCGTGCATGTGGACACATGGATAAGCTCTCCTGGTGCCGAGTTTGAGGTTTCTAACATGCAAATTGACGGAGCTATCCCAAGGGGTGTGAATGGGGTGCCCGATTTTCATAAATTCCCCAAAAATCAGGGGATGATGGGATTGCCTTGAAACTTGGCGTGCATGTGGACACGTGGATAAGCTATCATGGTGCTGAGTTTGAGGTTTCTAACGTGCAAATTGACGGAGCTATCTAAAGGGGTGTGAATTAGGGTTATGGGAGGTGCGTTAGAGGGTAGAGCCGCGCCAAAAATCAGGGGATGATGGGATTTGCTTGCAACTTGGCGTGCATGTGGACACATGGATAAGCTGCCCTGGTGCCGAGTTTGAGGTTTGTAACATGCAAATTGACGGAGCTATCCCAAGGGGTGTGAATGGGGTGCCCGATTTTCAAAAATTCGCCAAAAATCAGGGGATGATGGGATTGCCTTGAAACTTGGCGTGTGTGTGTATACGCCCATGAGGTGTCATGGTGCCAAACGTGAGGTTTCTAACTTCAACGGAAAAAAAGTTGTTTACTTTTTTAGCTTTCAATGCAAGCCTATGGGGGGGCAAAAACGGAGCTCCGGATCCGATCCGGAGCTCCGGGCGGAGCGGAGCGGAAGTGGGCGGAGCGGGGGCGGGGCGGAGCGACCCGCTCCGAAAAATGGCGGATCTGCAAGTGAAGCGGAGCGGGGGGTCCGTGCACACCCCTACTTTTTATCCTATAACCTTGACCGTTCCCTTTATTACCTCCCTCTTACATAGCCAAGAGCAGACAGTATATGATTTTATAAGCAGCAACAACAAAAGCTTTATTAATTACAGGACTAAGTTGTTGAATAAGAAACAAGTAACACTCAATGGCTCTATCAATATATGTTCTCTCATACACAGTATTCTAGATCACACTCTCACAAATCACCTCAGACCTCTCTGTCTCTCTCAGTTCTCAATTCTAAACTCCTATGCCCCTATCTCTGACTCACAGGGCACAGCACACTATTTAAATATCACACATTTCTCACCCCCCTTCACTCACTCAGCCAATCATCACACATATGCAGATCGACTATTCTTCCCATCACTCACACCGATTCTCACATTAGAGCTACTCACCAAAACGCCAGAGATATAATAGGAATGCATAACCATAACCACAAGTTCATTATTAAGGGGTGAGCGAACAAACCCTTCCTTGCCCACCTCGGCGGATACATGCCCCATTACTGCTGCTATCCACCCCCACTCACTGGGCCATGTGAGACTTTTCTAAGGCTTGCCCGGTGAGCGCTGGCTGTTGAAATCACACACTTTCCCTCTATGTCAATGGCAGCTGCCATTAACACAACGGGGGGAATTCCGCAATTTTAGGAAGCCCTAGGCATTGGGCTGTTCCCCCTGCTGTATTAACTCAAGTATAAAGGCGTTAATGGGACCTTTGCAGCCGCAATTGATGCAGTAGGAGGATGTGTGCGATTTCTGAAGGCTCCAGAAATTGCACACTTCCCTCACTGCGGTAATGGCGACCACCATTAACACTGGGGGAAGTGTGCAATTTTGGCAGCCAGGGTGGGCAACTGTTAAGTACTCTTAGGGGCCGCGTGTGTGCATGAGTGCATGTTTGTGCTCCTGCCGAGTGCTCCTAACTGTGTCCGGGGGCATGGACACAGGGAGGGGGTTCTGTTGGACTCCCAGACCCAATCAGGCACTCAGGACATCCCTATATTACACAGAGATGTGTAATGTCACAACCAGGATGATCAGGGGTCTAGAAACAAAGCCCTATGAAGAGAGACTAAAAGAACTGGGCATGTTTAGCCTGGAGAAGAGGAGATTGATGGGAGACATGATAATACTCTTCAAATACTTGAAAGGTTGTCACACAGAGGAGGGCCAGGATCTCTTCTCGATCATTCCAGAGTGTTGGGTTATTGTGCCAGAACTTTTCTCCCTCTGGAACTTTGTTTGTGCTCAGAAAACAAACACACATCACACAGGTCTTACACAGCAGAGCTGGTTTATTTCCTTCAGGCTTCTGTGCAGTCCAATTCAGATCAGTTCAGATCAGCACACTGAGGCATACACAGAGAGCAGTGATCATAGAGCAGTGATCAGTAAGCAGTGATCAGTTCCATTTTACACAAGTGAGAAACTATATACACATCTTACACAATTCTTATCTACATTACATACAGCTGTGATGAGGCTAACTTAGAATCTTGGCAAGGTTCCCAGAACAGCCTCTATCTCAAGGTAATTGCCCACAGATAGACTTTCTCTGTTTAACCCTGAGATAGCCATACACACACAATTTTAATGACTAAGCAAGTATTTCTTTTCATATACTTAACAGTCCTCCTCTTGCGCATGTTGTTTAAATTGTGTTACAATCTGAGACCCAGCTTTAAAAGCATCTCTTTGTGTTTTACCATTGAACGTTCCACCTGTCCTTCCTCATTTTGTTTTACTTTGAATACCCATTTACTGTTAATGGCTTTACGACCTTCAGGTAAAGGTACTAGCTCCCACGTTTCATTTTTTTTTCATTGCTCTGATTTCCTCTGACATTGCTTCATGCCAGCCCTGAGCTTCTGTAGGTTCCATTTCCTGAATTTCCTCAAATGAAGTAGGTTCATAGGCTATTAGTAAAGCTCTATGAGAAACCTGTTTGCTTTGGTATTCATCTGAGTAACGAATTGGAGCTTTGCGTTCCCTTTCTGATCGTCTTGGCATAGTTACAGGCATAGTTTCCTCCTCTACAGTTTCTTCCCCCTCCCTCTCTTGCTGAGATTGTTCAGGAATTTCTTCTGTTTCTACAGCTTTCTGTTCTACAGGCAAACTTACATACTGTTTTGTTTCCTGCATTTGTTCATGAAAAACTACATCTCTGTTCACAATTACACTTTTGTGATATGGAGACCACAAACGATAGCCTTTTGTTTGTGTATCATATCCCAACAGTTTACATTCCAAACCTCTTTGAGCTAGCTTTCCTGGTCTGTTTTCTTTCTGAATATGAGCAAAACATTTACTTCCAAAAACCCTTATATGTGACACTCTAGGTTTTCTTTTGTAAAACATTTCATATGGAGTTTTTTCATGTACAGAGTGGTAAAGCCTGTTTAACAAATAATTTGAGGTTGACAAAGCTTCTGCCCAGAACAGATTAGACAATCCTGACTCTTTCAATAGAGCTCTTAACATGTTCTGCAAGGTTCTGTTTTTCCTTTCTGCAACTCCATTTTGAAATGGTGAATATGGAGCAGTAAGGTTATGTTGTATACCCTCATCACTGAGGAATTTTTTAAATTGGTTGCTAAGAAATTCACCTCCCCGGTCCGTTCTTAGATTAGCTATAGGTTCTTTAAATCTATTTTTACTCCACTTAACAAACGCTTTGAACTTTCCAAAAGTTTCACTCTTCTGTTTTAACACATACACAAATCCAAATCTACTGTAATCATCAACAATAGACAAGAAAAATCTGTTTCCTCCTTGACTTGTCTCAAAAGGACCTGCAAGATCTGCATGAATTAATTCAAAAATTCTTTTTGTTGTTCTCTCACTATGTTTTGGAATGTTTGACTTATGACACTTGGTTTCACTGCATACCTTACATTCTACATAGTTAGAACATGGTTTGATTTTCACCCCTTCACACAATTCTGGAATCTTAGAAATTGTTTTATAGTTAGCATGACCAAACCTTTTATGAGTTAAATGGATACACTCTTGGTGTGGTTTGCAATTGGCTATTGTTTTTGTTGTGACTTTGCTGGCTACAACTTCATTTTCTGTACAAGTATTAATCACATACAAAGATTCTTTCATTATTCCCTGCACACACACCTTGTTTCCCTGTTTTATAGTACAATTTTCTCCAGTAAAACAAACCTCATACCCCATTTCTGTTAACTGAAACACACTTAGAAGGTTTGTTTCTAATTCTGGTACATATAAAACACTTTGTAGTTCAACTCCCAGACAATCAAAATATACATTACCCACACCACAAATCTGGATTTTTGTTCCATTTGCAAGGGTAACACACTTTTGCTCTGAAGTAGAAGTTTCCAAGGTTACAAATGAAAGTTTGTCTTTTGCCATACTTATTGAAGCCCCAGAGTCCAAAAACCAAGGATTCATTGTTTCTTTGACTCTTGCTAGAAGACACTTCTTTGTTGATTCAGCTTCATTCATGTTGTTTTCTTCTCTCCACTTTGCTGTCGACTGCTTTTTCTTCTTGTTGTTGCAATCCCGCCTTAAGTGTCCTGTGGAACCACAGTTAAAGCATTTCCTTGCCTTTAATGCAGCCACCACATCAGAAGTTTTATGGCTTTGTTGAAATTCAGCCACAGGATGTTTAAGGCTCTGTTGTTTTGAAGCTTGTCTTCTTTCATAGGTTTCCAGTAGTTTTCCAGCTACATACTCGAGGGTTAAATTTTTCTCCTCTTGACTTTCCATCATGGTGACAACCGCGTCGTACGATGAATCAAGACTTGACAAAATCACATAGACTTGGTGTATAGTTGTAAACTCCATCCCTCGTGCCCTGAGTTGATTGAAGATTTCTCTCATGCTTTTCAAATGGTTTGACATAGACTCCCCTGGTTTCAGCTTCATTCCATACAGCTTCCGGGTTAGAATTACTTTACTGCCCGCTGTTTCTCTTTGATATACAGCTTGTAGCGCATTCCAGCACTCTTTTGATGTATTCAAAAACTGAATGAAGGAAATTTGAGAGTCTTCCACAGCTAATGCAATAACTGCCATTGCTTTTGCATCGTCCTTAAACCATTTAGCATTCTGTGGATCTGCTCTATCTGGTGGATCCTCTGTGACTACATACCACAGTTCAGCCTGAATCAAATACATTTGCATTTTGTAAGACCATAATGCATAGTTAGAGTCATTCAGCTTTTCCAACAATTGATGCAAACCAGACATATTAGCTACTGCCATTTCCTCTGCTTTAGGAATTTGAATCTCACCGTCCTCCTGCTCAGAGTCCTCCTCAGAGTCAGCCGACTGAGATTCTTCCTCACTTTGCAGCACTGGCTTTAGCTTGATGTCTTCCTTCATCAACAGTTTTCTGTTTTAGCAGACTCCTGGTTCTGATACTGCACCGTTCCCACCAAGTTCTGGTTCTTCTGCCTGGATTAGGCTGGCGTAGGCTTCCTGGACTGGACTGGGCCCATAACCTTTGTTGGGTTATTGTGCCAGAACTTTTCTCCCTCTGGAACTTTGTTTGTGCTCAGAAAACAAACACACATCACACAGGTCTTACACAGCAGAGCTGGTTTATTTCCTTCAGGCTTCTGTGCAGTCCAATTCAGATCAGTTCAGATCAGCACACTGAGGCATACACAGAGAGCAGTGATCATAGAGCAGTGATCAGTAAGCAGTGATCAGTTCCATTTTACACAAGTGAGAAACTATATACACATCTTACACAATTCTTATCTACATTACATACAGCTGTGATGAGGCTAACTTAGAATCTTGGCAAGGTTCCCAGAACAGCCTCTATCTCAAGGTAATTGCCCACAGATAGACTTTCTCTGTTTAACCCTGAGATAGCCATACACACACAATTTTAATGACTAAGCAAGTATTTCTTTTCATATACTTAACACAGAGTGCAGGACATGGGATAATGGGCTCAAGTTAAAAGAAGCCATATTCCGGCTGGACATCAGGAAAAACTTTCTCACTGTTAGAGCAGTGCAACAATGGAAAAAGTTACCTAGGGAGCTTGTGGGCTCTCCCACACTAGAGGCATTCAAGAAGCAGCTGGATAACCATGTGTCAGGTATTCTTTAGGGTGGATTCCTGCACTGAGCGGGAGGTTGGACTCGATGGCCTTGTGGGTCCCTTCCAACTCTGCTATTCTATGATTCTAGGTCAGAACTAGCACCTTGAATTTGGCTCAGAAACATCCAGGCAGCTAGTATAAGTGGGCCAGAATCAGTGTTATATGTTTGGACCTTGTGGTCCCCATTATCAACCTGGCTACCACATTTTGCACAAACTGCAACTTCTGGACTGTCTTCTAAGGGCAAGGGAGTGAGGAAGGAGGAGGTGGCAGCTGGAGCAAGTGCTGGAGGGCAGGCAAGAGATCAGCCCTCGTGAGCCCTCTTGCGGCACGTGGGTCCCAGCGTATGCCAAAGTATGGCTGGTGTTGGCACAAGGCTAGGGTTGTTGCAAAAATCTGGGAAGGAGGTGATGGGAGTTAGTGAGTGGTGCACAGGGTGAGCACAGGCAGATCCGTCCATTACTTACACAAGGCCTCATTGCAAAACATGAAAAATTGCAATGAAACAGAGAAATCATGTAAATTGGAGTATCCCCGTATTGCAGAGAATTGTTCATAAGTAGAGTGGTTCTACATGTGCTAAGTTATCTAACAGCAATCTTAGTGATAAATACATTTCTACATGTGCTCTTTTATTAATACTGCTAGTAGATATAAATGTTGAAGCTGCGACGAAATTTAATCTGTGGCTTTCAAAAAAATAAAAATAAATAAAACCCACAAAGCTTCTATAAGATGCTACGAGGGCTTGGATAAGAATCTGAGCCTCGAAGGACTCCGTACACTTTCCAATTCCCCCTATGTTCTCTCACTGCTATCTTCAATAGAACAGTAGAAAATCTCACTTAACTCAAGACAAATTGGCGGCAGCATTTGCAGAAGTGAAGAGAATGTAAAAGTATAAAATGATATCAAAGAACAGGCAGATAACCATGTTTGCTGACTTCCCAAATTACTTTCAGGTGGCTTGGTTCGTTGCTGCTAAGAAGTAAGTTTTGCAAAATGTATTACATTACTTTTGAGGTCATTTTCTTGTATTAGAGTTCTTTTTAGGGCGAAAAAAAGGAAAGGGGGGGGGAAACAAAACCCGCACCAACCACCTGATCCAATTTCCACTGTAGTCAGAGGTGCATTATGCATAGAAAATACAAACGGCAGGGGGTACAATTTCTAGAGGGCAGACATACTTTTGCAGGAGCAAATTGAACCTGCTGTTGAAATACAACAAGAGCAAATCATATTCGCTGGGGCTCTCAACACTCCGATTGTGAGCGCTAATCAAGTAGCTGGAGGCACAAAAGCTCAGCTTACCAGCTACATACAGGGAGAT
This sequence comes from Elgaria multicarinata webbii, assembly GCF_023053635.1. NCBI lineage: Eukaryota > Metazoa > Chordata > Lepidosauria > Squamata > Anguidae > Elgaria > Elgaria multicarinata. Next base: position 26,183,222 of record NC_086178.1, on the reverse strand, counting down.
TGGTTTCAAGCTTTCCTTAATAAACCTGCACCAGAGTACGGCAGCCCCCAACACAGGGCATTCGGCTTTTTAAAAAAAAAATCTATGGCTTTGTTGCCCAAAGTATTCTGTATACATGATTTAGCAATAATGAACCTGCCCTTCATGGTCAAATCATTACGTGGGTGTGCCAGGCTCTTTCTGCTCCTGACAAAAGTCTAAGATGTGTAAGCCCCATTGGGATTGATTCAGGAACCTGGCTCAGTGCGCTAAAACATACTGCCTGTGGATACAGGGGGCTTTAGATGAAGAAAAAAATCAACTAGAGAGGGAGCTAAACAAGGCCTGCTCTCTATGTTTGGGATCTACAAGGGTTTTGTTTGAGTTTGTTCAACATCAGAACTTGCACCCCTAAATGTTGGGATGACAGCATTTTTCAGGTGACACCTGCATATTCCCAAATTTGCAACAGCGTTTGCAACATTACAGAGTGTGGCAAGAAATTATTATTTTTTTAGCTGAAAAATGCTCACTTTTAAAGTGCATATTTTGAAAACACACACACAAGTATTTTCATGCTTTGGTCAATGAGGAGAATGTATGCATTTGGGTGCGGAAAAGTAAATAAATTTACATCCAAATGTGCACTTTTTCTGTCTGAATCAAAAGCGCCAACAACAACCACTCAGCAGTGGAAATGAGGTGGCATGAGCTTTGAGGTGGAACTTGGAGACCCTTGATTCACTTGAGCCTTGCTGATTCTCCTATCCCAACTTTGTGCTCTGAGGCAGGGACGAGGAACTGCCAGCCTTCAAGTGGCATGTGGCCCAATAAGCCTTTATATCTTTTTTGTCTGCACCACCCCTCCTCTTCAGCTGGCCTCTGAGCTCCCATGGATGTTCTGGTCTTGCTTGTATGTTTTCCTCAGAAACAGGGAAAGAGAGGGACAGGTCTCAGCTAGGCCTACTGGGTCTAGCACGACAGAAGGGTGAGGACCTCACAATATTTTTATCGTGAGATCTCCCCCTTTGTTTACACGTGGTGTGCGATGACCTCGGAGGGACAGGATGTCGCACCCGCCATTTTCTTTTTTGTTTTTGTTAAAGAAGAAGAGTGCATGAATGGTCATGTGCAAAAGATAGGTTTTTGTATTTAAATTTTTTCCCCATCATCTCACCCCTCCTGAGGAGCTCTGCGCCCTGTGCATGGGTCCCGGCTCCTCGTGAGTAACTGAGAGGAGCCAGGACAAACTGTGACACCCACACATACATTCTGTGGTCTTAGGATCAGCCCAAGACTGTGGAAAAAGCAGGCTCAAAGGCTAGGGCGAGATCCCAGGGCAAGGGAGGAATCATCCCTCCCTGCTCCTGGGATCCCCTGTGCATCATGTGGATGCACAGGGACGATCCCGGGGATTGCCCCAGGATATTGCCCCATCTAGCTATGGCCAGAGAGAGAGAGAGAGAGAGAGAGAGAATGAATGCAGGAGCATGCAGAAATGTGGAAGCTCATCGCTGAGTGTGGCAGATAGAGTGATGCACCATCCAGGGCTGGCTTTCCATAAGGCAAGATGAAGCCCCTGTTCAGGCAGTGGATGAGGAGGAGTGACAGATTGCACCATCTCCCCATGGGAGAGCCCCACAGGCACTGCTACCACTGCACTGGCCCAACTCAGCCACTGCGGTGAATGCCATAAATAGAGATCAGGTGGGTGACCTCTCCAGAGATCTGAACAGCCCTGTATTTTGATAGGTCCTTGCTTAAAGTGGGGCATTGTGACTGCCTGTACTGCTTTCACTGTCTCTATAGGGTTGTGCACATGGGGACTCTGTCAGATCTTATCATGACTGGGCGGAAGTCAGGAGAGTGCAGTCCCCACCCCCATACCATTTCCCTTGGATAACATCTGAAAAGGGCTCAAGGATACAGTTTTCAAGTGAAGAGAAATCAAGAGCATGGCTAATGCACCTGCAGTGTTCAGAATGAAATCAATGAGGATGAGCCTGCCTTACTCTGTGTTGGATTTGGGGAACTGTGCAACCTTAGCTAATTTATTTGACCACAATCCTAAACACTGAGAAAAGGCAGGAAAAAATGTAAGATTAATTTAGAACTCACTGGTCTCTCCTTTCCCATAACCTAACAACTTAAAATGGCAGGCAGCTTTATATGATGTTTGCTTTACATTTAAGCCTGGGGGTGGGTGGGGGAATGTAAATTAGATGAATAAAACCTATTTATCTAGCTTCTTTCATGTGTGAGTCTATAATAGACTTTTGAAATGGTTGCATTTGATTGCCTCCAATATGCTACTGGTCCTGTCAGAAAGCAAATTACCTCTTTGTACACCCAAGCTGATAGAAAGATGTCTTTTCTTCTGCAATGGCTTTTCCTCCAGCAAGTTTTATTTTAATTAAGTTTAGGGGACACTATTCAATTATATCTTCCTTACATCAGACTACAAAGTTTATATGATGGATCTTTTATCTTCCAGATTAGAATAAGGTGCCATGTCCATGACACTGATTTTGAAAACGTTTGATCGGCACATTTCCAAATGTGTAAGTAGAAAAAATAATTTCTTACTACAGATGACTTAGCATAAAACATTAGCTAAAATGTCTTTTAATTCACACTGAAACTAATCAAGCACCCAACACCTTTCTCCAGTTTTTGCCACTGCTCAAAGAAAATAATTTTAAAATTGAAAATGTTGAAAACTGTAGAGCTGACTTGAAGAAATCTGAATTGGATTAACATGACTGATTTTATTTTGTCTGGGTATTTTGTTGGTAGACACACTTGAACAACTCCAATTATTGACTTTAAAATTCACTTTCTAGCTGTAAACTTCTTGTACATCACTTTGCAATTCTTTACCCTATTAACGTTTTGATGTGAGTGTTCTTGGGAACAGCAAACTGATCATTGATGCTAATCAGGAAAGGTTAGCATTTATTAAATGAATACAATAAATATATTCAAACTTAGCATATCTCTGTATTATATGAAAATATGAAATTTCGCATTACCTGAATTTGAGACTGATACATTTCCTTGGTGGTACTTCTTTATGAAATAACATTTGTCCCAATCAGAATTTGTACCAGAACCTGTAGCGATCACCAGCCTTTAACCCTTACTTTATGTGCCCCAACTCCTAATTTAAGACTACCCCATACCCATTTAACTGATGTCCTGTTTGAGTGCCCACACAGAATAAGGCTAAAATGGTCTGATAAATTAAGCAGTCTTCTAGAGGAAAGATTAAACTCCAATTCAATAATTCGATTAAGATCAGCAATTTTGTGGAAGGAATCGGCTGCATCCTCTATAAAAGCATATGATGATTTAATCGACTCCTTCCAAGATGCTTTAACTCATGCAGGCAGGTCAGCCCCAGACAATACTGCCCCTACGATCTATAAGGGCCCTACTTGGTTTGATAGAGAATGTTACCTGAAGAAAAATGAGTTAAGGGAGTCTTATATAACCTACAGAAAATCGGGCTACAATTATCTCCCTTCGACCTATTTTCAGCTAAAAAAGCAATATAAGTCCCTCATAGCCCAAAAAAGACGCCAAGCTGAACGAAACTCCTGGTCCCTGCTGTTAAATGCCTCCTTGAATAATGATTCAAAAATGTTTTGGCAGATTGTGTCGGGCGCCTTACGATCCAACTGCCAAGCACCCAGTTGTACAATTCCAGCTCAGGTCTGGGAGGATCATTTCAGAGCCATTTTTACCGACCCAGACACTATACAATCAGCTCAGGTTGATATGCAGGATGTCACTTTCTCTTCCCTCCCCCCCTGGAATTCAGTCTCTAAGGAGGAAGTGATTGAATTAATCCAACAACTTAAAGGGGGTAAGGCACCCGGCATAGATTTTATCCCTGCTGAATTTATTAAAATCAATCAGGATTGGTGGGCCCCTTTGTTAGCCGCTCTTTTTACCGTTATAAATCAATCTGGCAAAATCCCTGACAGTTGGAGACACACAATTGTGGTTCCGATATACAAAAAGGGACATCCAAAGGATCCTGGGAATTTTAGACCTATCAGCCTCCTCTCAATAATAGGCAAGCTCTATGCTCGATTTCTATCTAATAGACTAACTGACATCCTCGAGGCCAATAATGTTGTCACGGAAGCCCAAGCTGCCTTTAGAAAGAATCACTCCACTTCTGATCATGGTCTGATTCTTTTTCACTTAGCCGAGAAACATCTTAAGTTTCTACGTAGCAAACTGTTTGTCGCCTTCATGGATCTGAAGTCCGCTTTCGACTCCATCCCTAGAACTAAACTATGGGAGAAATTAGATAAAATCCTGGTGGACAAAAGACTTCTTAATCTTATAATGGTTCTATACAGCGACAGCAGGATGCAAGTTAGATGTGGCACACAGGGACAGCTTTCAAATGAAATTCCTATGTCTAGAGGAGTAAGACAGGGCTGTATCCTCGCACCTACACTATTTAACTTATACATAAATGATATTGAGGAGGCCCTGTCTGACCATGAAGGACACTTGCCCAAACTTGGCGCAAGGAAAATTCCTATTTTACTTTACGCAGACGATGCTGTTATTCTCTCCCGCTCCAGACCTGGTTTGAAACATCTTTTAATGAAATTCTCCAACTTTTGTTTGGCCAACGATCTGAAAATTAATTTTGAGAAATCTAAAGTCGTGGTCTTTGAAAATAGATTTTCTCAACGTCGGTGGTCCCTTGATGGGCATATCCTGGAACAGGTGAAAATTTTCTCTTACCTGGGGCTGCTATTCCATCATACCCTGTCCTGGAGTGCCCATAGATCGGCCACCCTTAATAAAGCTTCAGTCAGTTCAGCTGTAACAACACGCTTTTTCTTTACTAAAGGGGGAATGTTTATACCGTCTGCCATCAAAGTGTTTAATGCCAAGTCTGCAGCCCAGCTTTTATATGCCTCCAATATCTGGATAGGGGGATTAACATCTGAGATAGATAGGCTGCAGACAAGGTTTTTGAGGACCCTTCTTCAACTCCCAAAGTGTGTCCCTAATTCGGTACTTTTGTTGGAAACCGGGGAAAGCTCTCTTTCGCTTAGGGCTTGGTGGTCTGCCTTAAAATTTTGGATGGAAGTTAGTCTTTTTGGGAAGGGCTCAGGTCTGCTTCCCTGTCTGGCTCAGGACAACTACGTGAACAGCTGGTCCAAGCTTCTTGCCAGGAAGGCAGCTTCAATAGGTCTCTCCTCTTCCCTCCTCCTTAATCTGGGCTTGAATTTTGCTTTTAAAGCTATCAAACAAAGACTGTGGGATATAGCCTTCTGTGACTTACGCGCTCGCTCTCATGTTTCTTGCTCTCCCGGTGCATTGCACGTTCATTACGTTGGGCCTCTTCAGCTGGCTGACTATCTAAAGAACTTGTCGGTCGCTAAATATCATATTGCCTTCTCCAAGGCCAGATGCAATGTTTATTCTATTGAATTACTTCAGGGCAGATATGCTGGTATCCCTTATCAGGAACGACGGTGCCCCTGTAGGAATACGGAAGTGGAGACGATGGAGCATATCCTTCTGTCCTGTAGCTTTTATAGTCAGGCCCACCATCTTATGATTACCCCATTGTTGAGCAAACTGCCCAGAACTCCAGGCAAATTTTATGTTAAGTTTCTGTTGGAAGATAAGTCCTCAAGTGTAACTTTGGCTGTTGCTAAATTTCTTACAGTGGCGGCCAAGATTAGAGCTCTTTGTGTATTAGACTAAAGTTGATAATAGCTCTAACTGTATGATTTCATGTCTGATTCTTGTGTTTGGTTGTTTGTTGTTTGTTTCTTTTCTTTTTATGGATCTATAGATCGCAATAAAGTTAAATTTGTCCCAATCCAACCAGTGCTATTGATGTGTACTTGTTTTTCTGACTGGAGAACTGCATTACAACATGGGGAGAAATGGAATACCAAAAGAGAACTCCATTTCAGTTAGTGCATTGGTTTGTCAACTGGAAATTAAGAAGGTTTGTAATAAAATGTGAACTGACTGAATTCCTCTAACTAGGAGCTAGGAACATAGAATTTTGGTTTGGTTTGCAAATCACTTGAAAATGCCATCTTTGAAACCCAAAATGAAAATTTGAGTGGGAGTGGGAGTGAAAGTTCTCCGATAATGTTAGCAAATTCTTGAAATTGTGTTAGCTAAATGTGCATTTTTAAAATCTGCAACTTTAAAAATGCAAAATTTTTAAAATGTCAGGTGCCTCACCATGCCTGTCCTTGATGCTGGTCCTGACTGGGAAACATGGGTGGGAGGGTACTGCTGCATCATGTCCTGCTTGTGGGTCCCTGGTTGACAGCTGTTTGGACACTGTGGGAACAGAGTGCTGGACTAGATAGACCCTTGAAGTGATCCAGCATGGCTCTTCTTATGTTCTTATGATCTTAAGATTGATGTTAATTATTATATTTAAAATAAGCTATTGGTATGTTTAAATTGAAAACCCTTTGCCCATGATTTGTGCCCATTCAGCCAATCTGTTCTGATAAATGTGGAAACATCACTACTGAGTCAACAGTATCGTCATTGAACAGCAGTTGGATTGGGGAGACCAAGAGGTCCACTCATGCCCCCACCCACCATTGTTCAAGAATCTCTCCTTCAATCACATGACATAGCTCATCCAATTCAGCAGAGTCCTCCAACCATCTGTCTAGCATTTTCTGAGGGTAAAACGGGCTACCTTGGGGAGGATTGGAAAGGTGGTCGCCTCCCAACCAGCCCAGTTGCATGCACCTAAGGCCCTTTCTACACCTCAGACTTCCAGGAGGGAGGGGGGAGGATCTTGGTGTGCAACATGGTGTGTGACATCCTGGGAGGAAGAAGGGATGTGGCACCCAACATTTTTTTTTTAAAGGGAGATAAGTGCAATTGCGCTCCAACAAAAATGTAAGTTATTTAACCCCCCCCAAAAAAACCCAACCCCACTCCCCCCTGATGGGCACGGAGCACCCAGAGAGCTCTGTGCCCATTTCCTACCTCCTCGTGTTTACTCACAAGGAGGCAGGACGAAGCAGGGGCAGGCGGCCACACATCTCCCGTGGTCTCATGATGGTCCTGGGACTGCAGAAAAACTGAGAAATACCATAAAACTGGATTCAACCCAACATTTATATATCATGTAGGGAATTGCTGTAGTACGCTACATTTTATTGTGTGAAAACCTTTGTGGATGCAAATGCTCATTCAAATGAGATGATGATAGACAGAACGACAGAGTGAGAACAAAACATTTTATTCTCCTTTTCTAGTGAATTGAGCCAATATGGAAAGGGATGAAATTTTATTTTTTTATCACTCTATTAAAAAAATAGTTTTCAAACCCAGAAACATACACACACCACACACATAAAGCCATTTAAAAGATCCTGTTTCTGCAAATACATTTTAAAGTTCTATTTCAGATGATTTTTTTCTGCATTTAAGTCCCTATATAAAACTTTGTGAATTATTAATAAAATTGAATACAGAATAGCATAGCCCCCAATTGCCAATGGTACTATCTATTAAATGGATCACTGGGTTGGCCCCAGATGTAATCAATGCTTATAGTAGACCCATTCCTAATCAATAGGACTGAATATATCTGGACCTAATTTCAGTTTTAAAATGGATGGATAATCTAGCAAAACAGGATTACATAAGAACATAAGAAGACCCATGCTGGATCATACCAAGGGTCCATCCAGTCCTGCTCTCTGTTCACACAGCGGTGAAACAGCTGTCAATCAGGAACTCACATCAAGACACAGGGGTAACTGCACCCTTCTGCCCATATTCCCCAGCAACTGGGTTATACAAGCTTGCTCTATAACAGTAGCTTTTCTCTCTTTCCAGTGGTTTATTTTAGTAGTTCTCTTAATTAGAATATCTTTCAAGGTAAATGGCAGCAACAATTGTTCAGACAGCAATTAAACAGCTATTTGTACTTTTTGAAACATTTTTATGGTGCTGCTTAATTATATTTTAAAAATTACTAAAAATTATAACAACACAACATTTATGCCTATGTCTGTCTGAAATAATGCTTCCTGGTGCATTAACATTATGAACTATCAATGGTTATTATCTCAGCCTTTTTTAAAAAAAAAAAAATCTGCTATACCTCAGTAATTATATCATTCACTGAGGAACTGAGAAAGCCAGCAAACAGGCCATCTATGAATGAATAGCAATTGAAGCAATGCCCTTGCCTTGTAAATATTTCTGTATCATTCAACCATCTCTCTGAAAAATAGCAATAGTAAAGCCACAAATACATATTATAATCCTTATTGTGGAGATGCAATTCATCCCTGATGGGTACACATGACTTACTCTATGGATGTACGGATTTTATTAAATCTATTCCGTCTGTGTTCATTGGATTGTCAGGCGTCTTTTGTTCAATCATCCATTCATCGATAGGATCAGATTTATTTAGGTGGGTTTTTTTTTTACTGGAATTTTGTTCTTCTCGTGCTAATTCACATCATCACTAATGCACACTTGCATTAGTTCATGCAAATTTGCACTTATGTATATTAACTAATTTGCATTATTGCAAGTGCACAAGTCTGTCTTAGTACTAATGCAAATTAGCACAAGTCCATCGTCCTCCCCTCCCCCCTCCAAAGTGAAAAATCGGTTCACAACTCCATGGAGTCTATGGCCTTAGCTAGACTGGGCTTTATCATGGGGCGAACCCCGGGATCATCCCTGTGCATCCACATGACGCACAGGGAATCCTGGGATCAGGGAGGGATGATCCCTCCCTTGCTACGGGATAGAGCCTTCCCCTTTGGGCCCACTTTTTCTGTGGTCCCGGGCTGAGCCCGAGACCGCGGAACGTGTGGCCCGTTGCTGCAGTTTGACCCAGCTTCACATGATACCTCGCGTGGAGCCAGGAGCCGTGCCCGTTAGGGTGGGGGGAGCAGGGAAACTAAATTATTTTTTTTTAAAAAAAACCCACTTACCTTCAGCGCACGAGCGCTCCTGTGCTCCTACTGCTTTTATTTTTTAAAAATGGCAGCTGCGACGCCTCTCGTCCTGAGGTCGTCGCACCTCACATGTAAACGGAGGAGGGATCTCTCATTAAACACAATGCAAAATCTTCCCTCCTCCATCCTGGATTATAAGGTAGGTCTAGCTAAGGCCTTTATGGCTTGGAAAAAGCTGGCCCACTGTGGAATTGGCAGGTCATATTCACACAAATCCAAGCATGTTTGAATCTATTGCAGATTTCTCTGACATCCCTAGCTTACTCTAGGTGAGCTGGACATGGCTCACTTTATCAGGATCCATTCAGCATCAGATAGAGCTCAATCATGCAGTCCTTTCCTGAGTGCTAACTAAATGAGGATATTGAGCTTCATCAGACAAGTGTTTTTTTATTGTATGCTCATTACTCCCCACTTACGGATGTTCATGGGTCCTTTTGACAACATCTGCTTCCCATGAGTCTCACGCTCCTTCTTGCTTGCTTTCCATCACAAAACGGACCCCTTTAAATCCGACTTTTTTTTTAAAAAAAATGGAACGCATGCTATGTGCAGGAAAAGTTTCATGATAAAAATGGCCACTCATTGGGCCATGTGGTCATTGTTTACTTCCTCTTTCTTCTCCTGTGTGAAGGAAGAGGAAGTATCATGGGAAAGTGATGGTAAGGAAATGTGATTCCCTCCATCTGATGTTGCTCATTCAAGGAAGATGAGTCAGATCTGCCCCAAAGTATGAGATAGGCTGAGATGAGTCATGTGACAAGTCCAGAGTTCTATAAGGGCTTCTAAACAGGGATGGTTCTCTGGTTTAAACAACCAAGATGAGAGTAAGCAAGTTAAATAAAACTGGCTTGATTTGCACATGTAAGAGAACAACATGGTAGAATCTTGGAGGGCAGAGTGGACTGTTCCATTTCAGGCTGCAGGTGAGGTTGCTATTCAAAAAACCCACCCCTGTAAACAGATTGCTGCAAATAATATTTAAAAACAAAAATCCCACTGTACTAGCAATTTTTTAGAAAATAATAATAGTAATAATAGTAACAGTAATAGTAATAATAATAATAATAATAGATATTTGAATTGTGATTCACTAGTCTGAAGTGTTAAATCTTTTCTTCTACTTTGGAACATCTTGCACATATTCCTCCAGATAGCAAGTGAATGACACAGAAGTGTGACTAGGTTAATGAGCTTGTTTGGGGAGGCAAATATTTCCAGTGCAACATTGTCGTCATACAGATTTAGTCATTGATCCCACTGTTTTAGCAATTTGCCTATGTCCCTTGTAGAATACAACATCTCTTTCCAGTGAATCACAGCAACCTTCTTTTCTTAGATATTTACAGTTGCACTTACCATGTGAGTTATAGAGCTCTTAGCGCCCACACAGAATTAAGTGTCAGATAAAATCAGGGCCAGTGTTTAATGGGATGAAATGCACTTAACCACAGTCCAGGGATTTCTTGATGTTAGTATTCCAGCTCGAAAAGCTGAGCTGAGAATGCAACTTAAATTCAGACACCAATAATTGCATTAATTTTCCAAGACATTTATTGGTTAGCGGTAGTGCATGCTGAGCTTAATAAAATCAAGTAAAGCATTAGAATGTGATATTTATCTGGTATTAGTCTTATTTGTCGTAGCTTTCTCACTATATATGTTGATTATATTGAGTTCCTTCCTATCCCGCCTAAAGATTATAAATGTGTTTTTAATAATACAAAAGGGGGGGGCATTTAATAATTCCACAATGCATGCTTTATCTTATCCAGGAGCCCATTATTTCACTGTGGAATATGCAGACATTTTGCAAATAACATGTGTCAAATAGAATTGTGAAAGTATAGTCTAGGAGAGATCAGTTGGGCAACACAATGGTATCACAGTTGTTCCAGCTTCAGTGTGAAACATCCAGGATCCATGTTTGCCCCACTTCCGGTAAAATTGAATGTCCTCTGGCTATTAAAAGCTACAGTTTTGTTTGGATCTCTGGGCACTGAGGTGGCCGTTATTATAATGTGGCACAAGGAGCTGACAATGGGATCAATGCACTATTTTGTGAGTGGACTTCCATTTTCACAATGGGAGTTTCCCATCCTCTCATCCCCCCTACAGCCCCCACATGTCCCCTAGATCTACTCCAGAACGTCCCTAAACATCTGGAAGATTTCAGGAAGTGTGTGTGGGGGGGCTAAATGGAAAGAAGGAATTCACTCCATTTGTGGTGGCCATTCTGCTGGTGGAAGGACACTACTCATGATCAGCTCCCTCTAGATCGGCAAGGATAGAAGGAGATACTACTGTTGGTATTAAAAGCCACTTCTGTTGGTATTAAGCTCTACTAGCTTCTAGTAGAGCTCAGCCCTAGTCCACATGATGGGATATAAAAACAAATGCATTCCTTAGTAAAACAGCTTGTTAAATCTATATATGAAGTAGTTAGTTATGGCCAGTTGAATGTACATCAAAGTTGAGAAGAACAATACATAATCATGTGGGTCAGGGGGATAATTCAGGAGAAGAACACTGACAGATGTGAGGTGTGAGACAGGGCCAACACTACCATCAGGCACATTGAGGTGAATGGCTCAGGTGGTGGATCCTGGGGCCAGGGATCAGGAGCTAGATGTTGGAGGATAGAGCTGTGTACGCCATGTTGTCTGCCTGGTCTTCCCACCCTCCACGAGCTCTCTGCTGCTATCAGGCGAAATGAAGGATGCTGTCTAATCACCACTGTGGGAGAAAAGCATTCAACTGCCAATCTGATCAACTTTTGTACATGGAAGGAGTCTACCTTGTCCTTCACTTCAAAGTCAGACAGCAAAATGACTTGGACTGGCCTTGGACCTTTTATATAATCAAGATGGCTTCCACCTTTTTTCAGCAGAAACTTAGATTGTAATCCTCTGCATACTTATCTGGGATTAAGTTCCACAGAACATACATACTGGGACTTACTTCTGAGGGAACAGTATATAAATATTGTAAAATAAATAAATAAATAAATAAATAAGGCTGGGACTGTGCTAGATAGCCATGAATCTATCATTTTTCTTTCCTTCCCGCCCCCCTGGGTTATCAGTTGGATCCTTTCAAAATGATCCAAAGTGCTCTCTCTCTCTCTCTCTCTCTCTCTCTCTCTCTCTCTCTCGCACACACACACACACACACACACACACACACACTCGATGATTAGCAGAAGCTCTGGTTATTTTTCCAATTAAATTGAAAAGTTCAAATCTCCCAAAATGGTCACACTAATTGAAGCAACTCTTGATCAGCCTTTGAAGCTTTAAGCTTGACATAATTCAGCAAACATTCACTGCCATGCAGCTCAGCATTCACGACAACGCTGTTTTAATTTTGTTTGATTGCAATATCTAAAGATTGCCAAGTCAAATCAAATAACACTGGAGACAGCAGACAGCTTGCCAAGGGTAGGGTGCTATTTTGAACTTCACAGAAAGCAGACTATTCATAATTTAAAAAGCTTTGCTTCTTAGATTCAAGTTGTTCAAAGGTGCCCAAACAAATATTACATGAATTCATTCAATAATATCATTTTCTGCATTACAAAACATGCTTGCAATAGAAATGGTTGCATCTCTGAATATTGCAGAAAGTTCAGGAAAAGTTGAATGCAGATGCAGGCAATACAATATCCTTATATTTCTTTAATGTGGTTCTGACATTGAGCATAATCAGACGGTGGGAAATCACAGTTCCCTACTGTCACTTCTCTGCCCCAGCTCCTGTCCAACAATACTTCCTCTTTTTAGATCTATTTCAGAATTTAAAAATGAAGACATCAGAGAAGAGATGATTAAAAATCTGGCAATGTTTCTTGATCAAGAGGAGGAAATCATAGAAAATGGAATTGATAGAGTCTACAGAATAAATTCCACTTATGCCAGGACAAAGAAGGTACCAAGAGATGTATTGGTCCATTTCGTGAAAAAGATTACAAGGGACCAGATTCTTAAAGAGCATTACTCTAACAGATTGAAGATTAACGGGAAAGAGATAATTGTGTTAAAGGAAATTCCTATGAGGATTTTACAAAGGAGGAAGGATTATGCATCCCTGATATCAATCTTAAAACAAAAAAAGATTATTTTCAAATGGGACTTTCCAGAAGGTGTTACCTTCACCTTTAAAAGCCAAAGATATAAACTAAACTCAGTTCAGAAAGCGAGAGACTTTTTGGAAAAACTTAAAAAAGACCTGGAAATGACAAAATCAGATGAAGAAGATTTGGAGGGTGCCACTGGTGCCACAAATGAGGACTAAGTTTAACTCATGATGGATTACAAATTTTTAACCTGGAACATTAATGGAATCAACGGGCCTCAAAAGAGGCAAAGAATCTTTCATCAACTGAGAAAATTAAAACAGGACGTTATTTGTCTACAAGAGACTCATATCAGAAAAAATGACATAAAATTCTTATACAATAAGAATTTAGGAGAAGAATTTATCGCAGCAAATATGAAAAAGAAAAATGGTGTTGTCTTGTGTATTAAACCACACCTGAAACCAGAATTGGTAATCTCTGATGAACAAGGACGTTACATAGGAGTTAAAATTAATTTAAATGGAACCACAACTATGGTATTGGGAATTTATGCTCCCAATGAGCACAAAGCAGAATTCTATGAGAGACTCATGAATAGCCTAACTGATATATCCTTTGACAGCTGGTGTTTGATGGGTGACTGGAATGGAGTGATGGTGCCAAAAATGGATAGGACTTCAGAGAAGGATATCAGAAGTCACCAGGGCAAGCTACCCAAAAGCTTTTTTGATATGATGGACAATTTGGGACTGATAGACATATGGAGACCAAAAAATGGCAATTCAAAGGAATTTACTTACTTTTCAGAAAGACACAGATCACTGTCAAGAATAGATATGATCTTAACAACCAGAGACTTTGTTACTAAAGTGAACAAAATAGAGATTCTACCCAGGTTTCTCTCAGATCATAATCCTTTATTGATGGTCTACAAAAGAAAAGCAATTACCCCAAGATGGAGATTAAATGAAGCATTACTACAAAATGAGAGTATTTTAGAAGAGGCAAAAAGCAAATTAAAAGAATACTTTGAGATAAACTTAAATAAAGGCACAGATGTGAGAATGGTCTGGGTTGCAAGTAAGACAACCATTAGGGGCTACTTCATACAATAAAATAAAAGACTCAAGAGGGAAAGGCAAGAGCAGACGCAAAATATTATGAACGAAATCAAAAGAAAAGAAGAAGAATGAAAGAACACACCTGGAAGTGCAATTATTATCCAGCAAATTAAAATACTACAGCAACAGCTATCCATGTTATCATTAAGAGAGATGGAAACAAAATTAAACTATATGAAACAAAGGAACTTTGAATTTGCAAATAAGCCAGGAAGGTGGTTGGCTTATAAATTGCGAAAAGAGAGACAAAAGAACATGATAATAAAGATACAAGAAGGAGATCTGGAACTAAAAGATAATACAACCATACAAAGAAGCTTCCACCATTTCTACTCAAATTTATACAAAAGACATGAGGTTGCACCAGAGAAAATAGATGAATACATTAAAAAGCAAAAATTACCCAAAATTACAGAAGAACAGAAACAGATCATGAATAGATCTATAACGGTAACAGAAATGGTTGAGGCATTCAGAAAAATTAAACTGGGGAAATCACCGGGCCCAGATGGTTTTTCAGGCGCGTACTACAAAAACTTTGAAAAGGAGTTGTTACAACCGCTACAAAATGTAATGAACTCCATCCTGGATACCGGGAAGATGCCAGATACTTGGAAAATGGCATATATAACATTAATACCAAAAGAAGGACAAGATCCTACTTTGACTAAAAATTACAGACAAATCTCATTATTGAACAATGATTATAAATTATTCACAATTTTTTTGTTAATATCTTTGTCTTCTGTTTATTAACCTTAAAGCCTGCTACTACACCAAATTCTTTTAGTTTATGCATCAGAACTTCTATTCCCTATTGTTCTATAATAACTATGTTAAAGTGTGGAATGAAATCAAAAAAAGATTTAATTAAATGGGATAAAATACAACTATCAATGCTGGGAAGAATTGCCACTATCAAGATGAATGTGTTACCAAGAATGTTGTTCTTGTTTCAGACAATACCTATAGTGAATTCGGAGTTACCATTTAAACAATGGGAGAAGGACATATCCAAATTTATATGGAAAGCAAAAAAACAACAACCAAGAATTAAATATAAATTATTACAGGATGCAAAAGAAAGGGGGGGGTCTAGGTTTACCAAATCTAAAATTATACTTTGCTGCATGTGGCTTGGTATGGATGAAAGACTGGATATTGTTGAAAAACAAAAGGCTATTGGATTTAGAGGGACATGACTTGAGATTTGGGTGGCATGGTTATTAGGGGTGTGCACGGACCCCCCGCTCCGCTTCACTTGCAGATCCGCCATTTTCCGGATCGGGCCGCTCCGCCCTGCCCCCGCTCCGCCCACTTCCGCTCCGCTCCGCCCGGAGCTCCGGATCCGGATCCGGAGCTCCGTTTCCCCCCCCCCATAGGCTTGCATTGAAAGCTAAAAAATTATACAACTTTTTTTCTGTTCAAGTTAGAAACCTCATGTTTGGCACCATGACACCTCATGGGGATATACACACGCACGCCAAGTTTCAAAGCAATCCCATCATCCCCTGATTTTTGGCAAATTTTTGAAAATCGGGCACCCCACACACAACATCCCTGCGAGGTGGGCAGGGGAGGAGGGAGGGAAGGCAGGCAGGCATGCAGCTGGCATTTCTGGGGGCATAAGGAAGTGAGCCAAGGATAAGCCAGTAATGCATATGAAATGGAATAAATCAATAAATAAACAAAGGAGGGGTGGAATTAAAAGCAGCAGTGTTGCTCAATAAACAGCAAGAAGAATTTTTTTAAAAAGGCTATATCTGTCTTTTACCAGCAATAGGGGGACATGCCCGGGGGAGGGGGAAGTAGCTGCCAGTTCAAGACAGCCACCAACAGCTCTGAGAAGAAGTAAAACGCTCACTTCAACACATAACAGGCATTGCTCCACCACTGAGAAGTAAACGCTCACTTCGACTCATGATAGGCATTGCTCCACCGTTTTACTCTCTTTGGAAGGCTCTAATGGCCTTCCAGTGCAGGAGAGAGTGGGGGCACGTCCACGATGAGATGCCCTAGGGGAGCTCATCCCCTTGCACCACATCTATTCAGTTGTTCACCAAGGTTACGGTGGGGAGCAGTGCTGTGTTTCTATCTCTTATTCTTGGCTTAGTATATGATTTCAGGTTGTGTTTGTGCATTTGGTAGGGCTACTGTTTTAAAAAACACTGGGAAAAGCCCGTTCAGATGAAGAAAGAGAAGTTTCCCAGAATCCCAAGTTACCCGTTTTGCCTATCCCCTCCTCTAACTTTGGGATCATGTGATCATGACCGGGAGCTGACTCTGCCCCTCAGCCCTTTGAAAAAGGTATTTTTCCCGCCGATTTTTAAAAAACTTCTAGCGCGCGACCCGGACAACGCAGAAAGTTGAGAGTAGTCTCAAAATGACCCGCATCCACGACTCTCTGTGCACAAGAATTTTCAGAACGATAGCTTAAAAACCAACCCAGTTATGCCCGAGTCTTTCCCTCAATGCAATCCTATGGGCGAAAAGCCGAAAACGCCGTTTGAGCCGCGCGGTTGACCCGATTTTCACAAAAATATAGCACGCGACCCAGACAACGCAGAGAGGTGAGAGTGGTCTCAAAATGACCCCCATCCACGACTCTCTGAGCACAAGAATTTCTAGAACGATAGCTTCAAAAAGAACGTAGTTATGCGCGATTATTTGCCGTAATGCAATCCTATGGTGAAATGTTTTCAAGATGGCGACCGGAGCGCTCCACCTGAACTAGGAGCTCCGAAAAATGGGCGCTTCTCTTCGCCTTGCTTCTAGGGGGTCCGCGGTCCGCTCCTACTCCGCCTCTGGGTAAGGCGGAGCAGGCCAATCTGCTACTGCTTCTACGCTCCTAATCGGAGCGGATCACACCCCTAATGGTTATATATGGTATGAGAAAGTTAAAGTTAATGTAGAGTTCAACATCATTATATACGGCATGCTATCCTGAAAATATGGAATAAATATAAACCTAGATTATGTCAAAAAACACCATTATGGATATCAGTGCAGGAAGCATACCAAAGAAGGGAGAGGACAAGCAATTACAATTGGTGGACATACCGTGATATTTTAGAACTAGGCATGTGCTCCACTCCGATTAGAAGCGGAGAAACAGGAGCGAATTGGCCTGCTCCGCCTTCCCAGAGGCGGAGTAGAAGCGGACCGCGGACCCCTAGAAGCAAGGCGAAGAGAAGCACCCATTTTCGGAGTGCTCCGGTTTCCGTGGTCCGATCCGATCGCCATCTTGAAACATTTCGCCCATAGGATTGCATTGCGGAAAAGAAAGAGGGATAACTGTGTTGTTTTTGAAGCTATCTTTCTGAAAATTCTTGTGCTTGGAGAGTCGTGGATGGGGGTAATTTTGAGCCTACTCTCAGCTCTCTGCGTGCTGCAGTTCGTGTGCTAGAATTTTTTTAAAAACCGGCGGGAGAAATACCTTTTCCGAAGGGCTGAGGGGAAGAGTCAACTCCCGGTCATGATCACAGGATCCCAAAGTTGGAGGAGGGGATAGGCAAAATGGGTAACTTGGGATTCTGGGAAACTCCTCTTTCTACTCTAAACGGAGTTTTCCCAGTGTTTTTTTAAAACAGTAGCTCCACCAAATGCACTAACACAACCTGAAATCATACTAACAGATAGGAAACACACAGCAGTGCTACCCACCCTAACTTTGGGGAACAACTGAAAAGATGTGGTGCAAGGGGATGAGCTCCCCTAGGGCATGCCATGTGGACGTGCCCCCACTCTCTCCTGTACTTGGAGGGCCATCAGAGAGTAACCCGGTGGAGCAATGCCTATCATGAGTTGAAGTGAGAGCTCTACTCCTCAGAGCTCTCATGGTGGAGCAATGGCTTTCATGAGTTGAACTGACAGTGTTGCTTGCTTCTTCAAAGACTGGTCACTAGGACCAGTCAAATTGGCAGCTGCTTCCCCCTCCCCTGGGCACGTCCCCCTGTTGCTGGTAAAAGACAGATATAGCATTTTTTTAAAAGTTCTTCTTGTTGGTTATTCAGCAACACTGCTGCTTTTAATTCCACCCCTCCTTCGTTTATTTATTTATTTCCATTTTATATGCATTACTGGCTTATCCTTGGCTCACTTCCTTATGCCCCCCAAAATGTCTGCTGCCTGCCTGCCTTCCCTCTCTCCTCCCCTGCCCGCCTCGCAGCGATGTTCTGTGTGTCTGGCTTTGACTCAGGGGAGAAGTCCTTCCTGCGCTCACTTGGAGTTTTGGAAGTTCCAAATCCATTTTTCAAGTGTGGAAGAAGATTCATAGGTTTATCTCTACTCCCCAATTCATGGCATGTTGGGATTTCCTTTGAAATGGCCCCATTGAGATGTCAGCAGGTTTAAGCCCCGCCAAAAATCAGGGGATGATGGGACTGCCTTGAGTCTGGGTGTGCGTGTGTATCCCTGGATAAGTTATCATGGTGGTGAGTTTGAGGTTTTACTTTCTAACGTGCAAATTGACGGAGCTATCGAAAGGGGTGTGAATGGGGTGTTGGATTTTCATAAATTCCCCAAAAATCAGGGGATGATGGGACTGCCTTGAGTCTTGGCGTGCATGTGCATCCCTGGATAAGCTATCATGGTGGCGAGTTTGAGATTTCTAACTTGCAAATTGACGGAGCTATCGAAAGGGGTGTGAATAGGGGATTTTCATAAATTCCCCAAACTTCAGGGGATGATGGGATTGCCTTGAGTCTTGGCGTGCGTGTGTATACCTCTATGAGGTGTCATGGTGCCAAATGTGAGGTTTCTAACTTTCACAGAAAAAAAGTTGTATACTTTTTTAGCTTAATGCAAGCCTATGGGGGGGAAAATGGAGCTCCGATCCGGATCCGGAGCTGGAGCTCCGCAGCGGAGCGGAGTGGACATGGGCGGAGCGGGGCGGAGCGAAGTGGCCCGATCCGCAAATCGTGGATCTGGAAGAGAAGCGGAGCGGGGGGTCCGTGCACACCCCTATTTAGAACCATGGCAAGGGGATTATCAAAGTCAAGAGAAGAGTTGACAAAAGAAGAGTACCCATGTCAATGGTTTGAATATATGCAAATGTCAGAAGGGTTTAAAATTGATTAAAAAAGCCTGTGGTTTTGAAACAACAAAGTCAGATTTTGAAAGGGCATTATGTACGAACGACGAACATGTTATTGCTAAAATTTATAAACTCTTATTGAGGTTTGAGATGGAGGAAGAAGAAGTGAAAGAATGTATGATAAAATGAGGCCAGAATATGGGACATAGTATACCAATGGCACAATGGGAAAATATGTGGACAAGAGGGCTAAAATTTACGTTAAGTACCAATCTTAAAGAATTTTTTTACAAAATGATGTATAGGTGGCATATGCCACCAGCAAAATTGGCCAAAATGTATAAAGGGGCATCAGGATTGTGCTGGAAATGTGAAGAGCAGGAAGGGATATTCTACCATGCATGGTGGAACTGCAAAAAAGCAAAGACTTTCTGGATACAAATTTATTGTGTAATCCAAAAAATCCTAAAAATTAATATCCAATTGAAACCAGAATGCTTTCTTTGGGGATTTATGGATGAGCAGATGAAAAGAATCATGGGACTATATTCTTATATATGACGACATCTGCAAGACTGATAAATGCACAAAGATGGAAGAGCAAAATAGTGCCCACAACAGAGGAATGGCTACTGAAGATGTTCGAGCTAGTGGAGATGGCGAAACTCACGGCAATAATGAGGGAAAAAATCAACTGTAAGATTTATAACTGAATGGGAACCTTTTGTAAACTTTATGAAGGGACGAGAAAAAAATGACTTGTATATCTGTGGATTCAACCAATAGTGTAGAAAATGTGGAGAGAGAAATTAGAGATTTCGATTTGACAGTGATAAAGAAAAACAATAATAATGACAATATTATTATATATTTTTGCTGAGGAGAATACTGGAAGAACATTTTATTTGGTGTTTTGTTTGTTTGATTGATTTTGTTTTGTCTCATTTTTGTGGATGTGTTTGTTTTGTTAGTGTTTTTTATTTACTGATATTTGGAAATAATAAAAAGATTAAACCGTAAAGACAAATCTGTTCTACATAACATCGTAATGTTAAAATCACTGAAATAAAGAACAAGTGAGAGATTCAATGTATCTGAAATAGGGATGTGCTCCGCTCCGATTAGGAGCGTAGAAGCAGTAGCGGATTGGCCTGCTCCGCCTTACCCAGAGGCGGAGTAGGAGCGGACCGTGGACCCCCTAGAAGCAAGGCGAAGAGAAGCGACCATTTTTCGGAGCTCCGAGTTCAGGCGGAGCGCTCCGGTCGCCATCTTGAAAACATTTCGCCATAGGATTGCATTGCGGCAAATAATCGCGCATAACTACGTTGTTTTTGAAGCTATCGCTCTGGAAATTCTTGTGCTCAGAGAGTCGTGGATGGGGGTCATTTTGAGACCACTCTCACCTCTCTGCGTTGTCCGTGTCGCGTGCTATATTTTTTTGAAAATCGGGTCAACCGCGCGGCTCAAACTGCGTTTCGGCTTTTCGCCCATAGGATTGCATTGAGGGAAAGAATCGGGGATAACTGGGGGGGGGTTTAAGCTATCGTTCTGAAAATTCTTGTGCACAGAGAGTCGTGGATGGGGGTCATTTTGAGACCACTCTCAACTTTCTGCGTGCTGTGGTTCACGTGCAATGTTTTTGTGAAAATCGGGTCAACCGCACGGCTCAAACTGCGTTTTCGGCTTTTCGCCCATAGGATTGCATTGAGGGAAAGAATCGGGGATAACTGGGGGGGGGGTTAAGCTATCATTCTGAAAATTCTTGTGCACAGAGAGTCGTGGATGGGGGTCATTTTGAGACCACTCTCAACTTTCTGCATCGTACGGGTCGCGGGCTAAAAGTTTTTAAAAAATCGGCGGGAAAAATACCTTTTTCAAAGGGCTGAGGGGCAGAGTCAGCTCCCGGTCATGATGATCCCAAAGTTGGAGGAGGGCATAGGCAAAACAGGTAACTTGGGATTCTGGGAAACTTCTCTTTCTTCATCTGAACGGGCTTTTCCCCGTGTTTTTTAACACAGTAGCCCCACCAAATGCACAAACACAACCTGAAATCATATACTAAGCCAAGAATAAGAGATAGAAACACAGCACTGCTCCCCACCCTAACCTTGGTGAACAACTGAATCGATGTGGTGCAAGGGGATGAGCTCCCCTAGGGCATCTCATCGTGGACGTGCCCCCACTCTCTCCTGCACTGGAAGGCCATTAGAGCCTTCCAAAGAGAGTAAAACGGTGGAGCAATGCCTATCATGAGTTGAAGTGAATGGTCACTTTTCAGTGGTGGAGCAATGCCTGTTCTGAGTCGAAGTGAGCGTTTTACTTCTTCTCGGAGCTGTTGGTGGCTGTCAGTGTCTTGAACTGGCAGCTACTTCCCCCTCCCCCGGGCACGTCCCCCTATTGCTGGTAAAAGACAGATATAGCCTTTTTAAAAAAATTCTTCTTGCTGTTTATTGAGCAACACTGCTGCTTTTAATTCCACCCCTCCTTTGTTTATTGATTGATTTATTCCATTTTATATGCATTACTGGCTTATCCTTGGCTCACTTCCTTATGCCCCCAGAAATGCCAGCTGCATGCCTGCCTGCCTGCCTTCCCTCCCTCCTCCCCTGCCCACCTCGCAGGGATGTTGTGTGTGGGGTGCCCGATTTTCAAAAATTCGCCAAAAATCAGGGGATGATGGGATTGCTTTGAAACTTGGCATGCGTGTGTATATCCCCATGAGGTGTCATGGTGCCAAACATGAGGTTTCTAACTTGAACAGAAAAAAACTTGTATAATTTTTTAGCTTTCAATGCAAGCCTATGGGGGGGGGAAACGGAACTCCGGATCCGGATCCGGAGCTCCGGGCGGAGCGGAGCAGAAGTGGGCGGAGCGGGGGCGGGGCGGAGCAGCCCGATCCGGAAAATGGCGGATCTGCAAGTGAAGCGGAGCGGGGGGTCCGTGCACACCCCTAATCTGAAATTAACTTCACTCACTCCTACTTTTGTAGGTTTTGCTTTACTTTGAAGCTTTTGCTTTACTCTGTGTGTTACATTCTCCCCTTCCCTCAAGTATCTTTTCTGACTGTATCTTCACTCATTGCAAACTGCTGTTGTTGTTAACAGGGTTTGCTACTGGCCCCAGATCGGTTTCAAATTTGGTATGGCTAAAGCTCTACCTAAAAGCTATCATGGTGCCAACTTTCAGCTCTTTAAAATGACAGTTTAAAAATAATATTTTAAAACCTCATTTTTTAAAAAAATTCCTAAAAAATCAATGGATGTACAGATCTGTTTCAAATTTGGTGTGGCTAAAGCTCTACCTAAATCCTATCATGGTACAAAGTTTCATCTCTTTAACTTTAAAAATGACGATTTTAAAAATAATAATTTTAAAACCTCAATTTTAAAAAAATTCCTAAAAAAATCAATGGATGAACGGATCTGTTTCAAATTTGGTGTGGCTAAAGCTCTACCTAAATCCTTTCATGGTGCAAAGTTTCATCTCTTTATCTTTAAAAATGACAATTTTAAAAATAATAATTTTAAAACCTCAATTTTTTAAAAAAATCCTAAAAAATCAATGGATAAATGAATCTGTTTCAAATTTGGTATGACTAAAGCCCTTCCTAAGAGCTACCATTGTGCCAAGTTTCATGTCTTTATCTTAAAAAATGACGGAGTTGTAAGCATTTTTGTTAATTCCCATTAGAGCTGCTGTTTGGAAAAATCCGGATTTCCCCTTCCCCTCCCGGATTTGTCCCCAAAGCCCAGGCAAATCCGGGCAAATCCGGTCATATGGTCACCTTTCCCCCCAAAATAAAAAGTCGAATTAAAAGGAATCCATTTTTATGTTCGAATTAAAACATAAGCTCAACAACTTTCTCCCCCACAACTCATCCAAAACTGAGCCCAAACTTCAGAGATGCTCATAATTTCCCAAGGAGGTGTAAACTGGGCAAGTCTGTATTCCAAACTTTCCAAATCTGAATGCTGGCTCACTACTATTATTATACCATAGCATTCAGTATTCCCATCTTTGGTACTGACTAGCTAGTTTGCAGCTGAGCCACTGCACATATAAAATGTCCTTTGACTTATCTTGTTATGGAATTTCCTTCTCTCTCTCTCTCTCTCTCTCTCTCTCTCTCTCTCTCTCTCTCTCTCTCTCTCTCTCTGTGTACGTGCCTGTTGCAGGGAAATTAGGCTTTTTTAAGGCCTGATGGATCCCTGTAACGGTCCGGCTCAGCTTGCATTCATGAGCTGCACAATATGACAGTTCCTGAAACCCAGGAATTTTAACCCAAGTTTTCTTTGCAAAATCAGAGAATGATTTGCACACAATTGCAGCCATAAATTGCACACTTTGGCAAAATCAGGGCTGCAAATGGTCTAATTAGACCATTCACAGCCATGATTTTGCACAAACTGCACTACCTATGCACATGATTATGCACAAATCACAAATTTGCAGTTTGACCTGCCAAGTTGGGCCAACTCACAGATGATTAAGCCAGGGTCTAGGAGGACAAGCCAGCAAAAACATGCTGAGCTCCTCTCCCCACAAAACGGATTCCTCCAACATCCCATGTGTGTGTGAGAGAGTATGTGATATATGAACAAATGAAGCAGATATTTGCTCTTAATAAAAATTAGATTGCATCAAATCGGGCCGGATTCCAAGTGCTGGTATTAACATTTAAAGCCCTAAATGGCTTGGGGCCAGGCTATCTAAAGGAAGGCCTCCTCCCATATGTACCTGCCCGAACCCTAAGGTCATCCTCAGGGTCCTTCTCTGCAAGCCCCTGCCAAAGGAATTGAGGCAGGTGGCCACCAGGAGGAGGGCCTTCTCTGTAGTGGCACCCCAGCTGTGGAACGAGCTTCCTAAGGAGGTTCACTTGGCACCTACATTATATGCTTTTAGACACCAGGTGAAGACCTTTTTATTCTCCCAGCATTTTAACAGTCTATAAATAAATTTTAACTTGGTGTTTTAAATTTGTAATTTTGCATTGCTGCTGATTTTATCTGGTTGAGCTTTTATACTGTATTTTATATTATGGTTTTATACTGTTCTTTCATACCTTGAATGGTTTTAATTTTTGTGAACCTCCCAGAGAGCTCCGGCTATTGGGTGGTATAGAAATGTAATAAATAAATAAATAAATGTCCAAGCTTCTTTCAGACTAGTTCCAAAAATCAGTCCTTACTTCAACCCTAGAGCTGTTTACAAGCCATATAAAAAGATAGAGGATAAACACACACTTCATTGCCCCTCAAATAACTGTGGGTAGTTTACATATGCATCTAGATAGAAGTTGTGCAGACTAGGCTTGTCTTTGTCTAGATCTTAATTGGTTTAATTCAAATTATCAGGAAAGACAGATTAAAAAGGAAGAAATTGGCTGTTTGGGAGCTGTGAAATAGGATAGAAGAAATTCTGAACTATTATTCAGGCAATGACCTTGCACTAAGCAATGTCATACCATTAACACGGATCCTGTTGGTTGTTTTTGCTCCCTTCACCTTGAAAAGAAATACAGCAAAGACTGGATAGGTCTTGACCAGGGCAAATTTGATGAGTAGAATCAGAGTGGGACTTTCATCCAATGACAGATTGCCAAAGAAGAGAGAAAGAAAAAAGATTATTTACTTTAAAGGGGGAAAGAAAGGGCATTGTAACTGGGATTTTGAATAAATGGAAGCTGTGTTTAAAGTTTTCAGATTGACGTTGTTAGTCTATCTCACAATAATGGCTAGAACTCATGATAGGTTACTATGGTGTTCAAGACCAATGGATTATATTGCTTTTCTGTGTACATTGTTAGTGGAATATATTCTTAACACTAGTTCATAAGACCATTTCTGAACAGTGACTTGAAGGATATTAAACAAAGGTTGAGCACTAAATCCACTCTGATTGCTTCATCATGTGTGGTGAGTGGTGAGAAGTTAGACTCACTGAGGGAGGGGACTGATTGAGGGCATTTTGCCCAAGGGCCCTCAAAACCTGGACCTGACACTTGTTTCAGTATGTAAAATAGTATATTCCAAGGCCCAAGCCTTCCTCCAAATTGTATCCTTTTTTTATGCTGAATTTGCATGAGCTCACACGTATCAGGCTGTTCTTCTATATCTGCATGTTGGATATATCGTAGGAACTGTAGGGGTGGGCTAATGAGCAATGTTCAGGCTTGTCAAGATTTCTGGTCCTCGCTGTTCCTTTCTCACTGATTTGCACTTGTGTTTGCAATCACTGTTCATTTTGTACAAATGGGAAAATTGTGCAAAACAAACAACTACCAACTGTGAAACTTGTGCAACCCCCCCACACACACACACATTTGTACAAATTTTCCCCATAAACTAAAGCACGGGTAATTTAAATGCAGTGCACTTTGAGAAAGTCGTACATTTTGAGAAAGTTAGGTATTTTTAAATTACACATTTTGTGAACACAAATGCAAGTTTGAGAATTTGTCAACATTTTCAGAGAAAATGTGCTCCTGTTCATGTTTGGGATTGGGAATGGGGCATTTTTGCGTTATTTATGAATAGAAACAAAATTCTCATACATCCCTCGTACATAATCAAAAGTACATCCAGTGCATTGGAAGTTTGTGTGGAGAACTTAATATCACATGGAAACATATAAACATATAAATCTTCTTACATACTAGGGGTGGGATGAAGATTGCTCAAATCTATCTTCATGGGAGATGTCAAATGTGTGTGTGAATTCAAACCATTGAGGGGGTGTCTGCTGAAGTTTGCCTACCTTTTGCAATGTCAGTGAGCAGAGGCAGTGGCACCATCCAAATAGCTCTGCTCTCTGAGGGCTGGCCACCATTTTTTGAACCACCAAGTGACCTTGATATAGCCAGGTTTTTTGTGGCAACCACTATATTTTTCTTCCAAAACCCCCATTAAGAAACAGTAATTCGGGGGTGAAGAAAATGGTGGCCATTTTGCTGAAAGCGGAGCTGTAACAGCGGAGAGTTTAAAGTTTTGTAAAAACTGCAACTAAATTGAAGAAGCGACTCTGACCACTGCTAGGAAAGGGGAAAGGACTTCATCAACCTGCCCTCCCACAAGCCCTCCCAAACAGAGAGAGGGAAGTGGATCCCTAATTCATAGTCAATACATGGGATCATAATATCCAGGTGTCAATTTAGTTCAGCCATACCTTCTAAGGACAATTGTTCCATCTTACTCAATCATCTACTCTGACTGGAACAAACTTTCCTGGCCTCAGGCAGAAATGGGAATGTCTGTCATTTGAAAACCTGGCCGTTTGGGGCCTGACAGATCCCACTGCCTGCCTTGCTTGGCTTGCATTAGCGAACTGAGCTGTATTTCCCCCCCCCCCTGAAATCTGGGAACTTTTTTCAGTTTGGGTTTTTTTGGGGGTTGTTTTTAAAATATAAATGTATGCAAATTGCAGTTGCAATTTGTTTAACTTCCACAAATTTCACCCATAAATTGCTTAATTTCGGCAAATTGTGCTTCCATTTGCATAATTTGCAGAAATTAGAGCAAAAATTCGCACAGATTATGCGAATTATGCAAACTACAGCCAGAATTTCCACAGATTATTGCAAATTACAGCCAGAGTTTGCACAGATTATGCAATTTGTACCAATTTATATTTATGTGTGTGTGTGTGGGGGGGGAAACTCTGAGAAATCCACAAACTTGCCCGACCTGATGCAGATCGAGTCAGGCCAGCTATTGGGAAAGTGAACCAAAGTTTGGGACGCAGTTGATGACTGCTTAGTGAGCTTCACCCCCCTCCCCTGATGGATTCTTCTGACATTCCAAGACAGAAATCGATCCCAGTCCTGTTCCTAAAATTCTTTGGAACTGGAGATGGTAAGAATTGAAGGCGGGACCTCATAGATGCAAAGCACATCCTCTATAGCTTAGCTAGTGTCCCTGCACAATGTCTGGTGTTACTGGCATTGTAAAGGAAGAACAGTCTGAGCATGTATTCTTCATTAGACTGGATACTGAAAATGGCTTTGAAAGCTAAGTGTAGCCAACTTTGACTTAAATACTGTCCTTGCTTGGTTTGCATTCCACAGTTGTCTAGAATAGCAGTTGGTTATTGGTCCCAGTGAGCATGAAAAATATCAAGTATTTATAGTGGCAGCTTTATGCTGCTCTCTGTTCTTTAAGCTCTTCTTCATTTCACTATACTTCAAATACTTTCCATGCTCAGATATTACACTCATGTTTACAAAGACTGTTTTACTCATCTGAACTTCTGCTTAGTTAATATGTGAGTAGATGAGTGAGAGAGAGAGAGAGAGAGAGAGAGAGAGAGAGAGAGAGAGAGAGAGAGAGAGAGAGATTTAGTACCAACAACTCAGGGTGAAACTTATTATTTCGTGAATCAAAGGTATTATCTCCCCCCCCCTATTTTTTCTTTTCTTTTCATTTTTATCAGGGTATGTGTAAAAAGAGCATAGTGAATTATTGCTTGAGGTTTCAGCTGGGTCATTTTCCAACTATGAATTAAACATTTTTGGTGCACAAGCAATTCTCTTTTATGAAACCTAATTGTAAGGTTACAGAGATAGCCAACAAAGGTGAAGATCTTCACGGCATATCTTTGGAGATACAGTATATCCTTTAGAAAGCAAATGAAGGAACCAATTGTGAGTAGGAGATGGAAATAAATTTTAAAAGAGAAGAAAAGAATGAAAGACAGATTAGTAGAATGAGTATAGGGGAAATTTTATAGCAAAGATTACATCCAGCAAATTCACTATGCTGTGGTTTTAAAACATCATCATCATCATCTATATTTTAGTAAACATTAGAGAGGCAGAGCTGTGATGTACATTCTCAGGACACTTCCCCCACCCCCGGCACATTGATGGATGGGGTGGAGCTGAAAGGAAGAATGAAAAACGTGCAGTTTAGGAGTTCTGATGACTTCCGGGGGTGGGGATTTGAGGCAGTAACAATATGATTATGATTATTAAGCAGTCAAAGACAGTAGAACAGTCAGAGGCTTCTTTAAAAGTTTCTCCCATTTTCTTGCCTTTAAAAGGGTTTTTTTTGCATCTGTTTTCCTGTCATCGTAATGATATGACCGCTGATGGAAAAGCACCACTGCTGTTGGTACAAGAAAAGGTACTGGAAACCAATTAGAAGAAAGAAGGAAGAGAAATGCTTTAGTCTAGCTGTGCCATTGTCTTTGATTGCTAAAAATGTAAGCCATCTGATACAGAGGAAAACTGTAGCCACCAGAGAAAAGCAGCAACTGTCAAAAGAAAACAAAAGAGAGTTGTTGTTGTTGTTGTTGTTGTTGTTGTCGTCATTGTAGTTTTTTAAGGAGAAGCCTCTCATTATGTAGGTAGCTTACAAGAGGCAGAAATTGTATTGCAGCCTACCTTATTTGTGGTTGATGCTGGTGTTTTATACTGAAACGTTCTCTCTCTCTGCTTAAAAAAAATTAAACTATAAAAAATATAAACTGAATGCCCTACTGGTCATTTGTTTCATATTTTGAGTGTTGCATCATGCACATTGGATCACCTGCATATTGGTTGATTCAGAGGCAGAAAAACAAAAATGTGCCACAAAATAATGGGGCTGAGAAACTAGGGAGACATTTCCTGATCTTCTCTGGGCATATGTAAACTACTACATGACTGGAGTTTTTTTTAGCAAGCTTATATTGATGTACAGAACCTGTTTCTGGTTTTGTAGTACATACCCCATAGGGCTTGTGGGTACATGTGGCCTATAGGTCACATAGGACTCCCACTCTGGCTCTTGCCCCCCCCAATTCCCTCCCAATTAAAAAAAAGTTCTGGAAAAGCGCTTCTGTTGTGGCTATGGAGCACCCAAAGTAAATTTGCCCCTTGTCTGCAAACTGGCAGGTCCCTTTTAGCCACTCCAGAGCACCAAAAAAAAAATACATTTAGCTTGCAAACAAGCTAAATGTAACCAATGTTGCTCTATGTAGCCCTACGGAGTGGTTTGCTGCCAAAGTTTGATGGCAAACTGGTGATTTCTGGGGCTCCCAGTGGACTGTGTGTCTCTCTGTGGACTACAGCCCACAGTGGGGTTCAAAGAGGCAGAAATGGGCCCCAGAACTCTGGAAGTTGTCCACCCCAAACATAGGCCTTAAATTGTTGTACTGCCATTTTCATTGAGGGTATCATCAGTCGGGGGGAAATCGCATTTCCTTGCTCTTGCTTCCTGCTGCTCTTCCACTATAGGGAGGAGAAGAATCACACAGGAGAGAAAGGGGAGAGAAGCTGCAACCATGTGGCCCATTCAGTGTAGTGGGACAGCGCCCTCTAGTGCTTTATAGTGAAACTCCTCTGGAAATGGCAACCAATTTTGTTATAACTCAGAAGTCACATTTTATTTGGACTATTTTAGTACCAAAAAATGGTAGAAGGAGAGCAAAACCAGCAGGAGGCGCACAGGAGGCAGATGGCATCATGAGAGGGACCTGCAAAAATCCATGAGCGCCTGGTAACGAGCGTGCCATAAAACGCTAGTCTGATGATGCTCTGAGAGAACATGCACAATAGCAACCTAATGAGAGTTTGTTCTTTGTTTGACTCCAACACAGGGTGAAACATGCTTAAAGCTTATTGATTTTAAAGAGCTTTCATATATGTAAATTTGGGCAGCACTAAGGCCCTGTGATGTAGGTGCAGTTGTTTGTAATAGAGGGCTAAATATGCTTCTGCAAGACAAACGATGTGTGCAAAAACTCTCTCACATTTTCACTCATTTGTGCTTTTGTGGCACAAAGATACAGTCAAAGCTCTTGAAAAATCAATTAAAGTAAGAATACATGGAATGGGGATTTTAATATCATAATAAATCTAGAATATATGAGGAGCATTAAAATTATCTATTGAAAATCTGGTTTTTAAACAACAATTAGTTACAGATCTGCTTTCTTAACAAAAACTATGTTGAAGGAATAGCGATCAGGCAACTTCCTTTGACGCAATGCCATTGACATAGATTTATTTAACAGTAAAAAAGAAAAGAAAGGAAAATGTTGTGATAAATGCAGAAAGGATTTTTTTTTGTCTGTAGCTTATCAAATTAAATCTCTTCCTTCCATTAACTGTGACTGCTACACTGTTGTTAGTAGCAATGGCTTATTCATTTCTCATTACAAGGTACATAGAATAAAATAATGATATAGATTTAAGGGGGGACCCTAATAATGGACTCTAATGCCATTAACAACACAAAGCCAAAAGTCAAGAGCTTAGAACCAATTCCTTGTCATTTGTGTAGTATAAATACCAAAAATGCACATTATCACATCAACTTCACACTGTACCTAGGGTGTATAGATGAACCCTCATTCCCTCCTCAATGTATAGCTATATGGATGGGAGAGCCAAGGATGTTCAAGCTCCCTGAAATCCTTTGGACTTTACCTCCAAGCTTGGTTCTACTCACTCCTGTACTCATTTGTGACCTGTCCCCCCATCCCGCCCAGTTCCTTTAAACAGGAACAGTGCACACTAATTCAAGCATAGAAATGCATCCACAATTTAAAATGCCCCATTTGTGCACATGTTGCAAATGTGACCACAAGTCTGGGAGTTGGCAAACATTATCAGAGAACACATGCTCCTGTTTGTGCTTGAACTGAATTGAAATCTTTGCACATCCCTAATATGCAATGATAAATGGTCAGCAGATACAGATATACATGCTTAGTATTGGTGCAGTGTCTATGCTGAAGAGTTCCTTCACTCACACGTGGGGTGTGGGTTACCCCAGCATAGGAAAGAACACTCACAATTGCATGAGATGCAGGTGTGTGGGTGTGGGTGTGAATCAGGCCTCTGTGGGTCAAATGGAGTCTGGGATAAAGGCACCCAAACTGGTGTTAAGAGGGGTGCAGCCACACCCCTGACCTCATTTGGTCCCTGGAAGGCACCTTGGAAGGATGAAACTGCTTCATGGCATCATGTTAGATGGCAGCCCTGGAGCCTTTGACCCAAAGAATTGCCACCACCCTACAAATTTTGGGACTGCACTCTGTCTTGGAGAGGGAGGGAAGTAGTCTGTTCCCACCCCCATGGAGATCCTTGATTACTGCCCCACATTCCCACCAGTCAAATCTGTATGGCAGGTTTCTGCAGCCAAATTGCTTGTAACTTGGTAAGCAGCGACGGACCCATGATGGGTGATGATTCTTCAGCTGTGAAAATCTGAATACGGTTTGTTTAACTTGTTCTTGTTAATGGCTCTTTGGGGAATGCCATCCCCTGTACGCATCATGTATTTTATGGTATATATTAATTTTGATTCAACATTAAATCATTCCAGCTTCCTTTTAATTCTCAAGTATTGGCAGTCAAACCTAGAGTTCCTGCCACTGTCTTACGGTTTCATTTACTTTTAAAAAAGTCAGTAGATCATGATTATGTCATAAAGCTAAACAGCAGTTCCAATGAAAGACAACCCACATTCAGCAAAGCTACTTTGCAAGCCCTACACCTTCCTTATTGGAGAAGCCATCAGTCACTGCTGAAGGTCCAGCTACCAGCTTAGACAGGTGTTTTGGGTTTGCCCAGATGGCAGTTTCCTCAGTGGGTTTGAGAAGCTGCCATGTGAGTGACGTCACATATTGTCCATATATTGGCTTCCCCAGTGACGAAGAGACGGTGGCCTCAGCTAGAACGATGGAGGCAGGAGGATGTCACAATATTTTTATTGCGAGATCTCCTCCTCTGTTTACACGTGGCTAGGGTGACCATATGGAAAGGAGGACAGGGCTCTTGTATCTTTAACAGTTGCATAGAAAAGGGGATTTCAGCAGGTGTCATTTGTATATATGAAGAACCTGGGGAAATTCCCGCTTCATCACAAGGTGCAGGAGCTCTACTAGAGTGACCAGATTTAAAAGAGGGCAGGGCACCTGCAGCTTTAACTGGTGCGATGAAGAGGGAATTTCACCAGGTTCTTCATATATACAAACGATCCCTGCTGAAATTCCCTTTTCAATACAACTGTTAAAAATACAAGAGCCCTGTCCTCCTTTTCATATGGTCACCCTACACGTGGCACGCGACGACCTTGGAGGGAGAGGACGTCGCACCCGCCATTTTTTTTTGTTAAAGGAGAAGAGCGCACAAACGCTCATGCTCAAAAGGTAAGCTTTTTATTTTAAATAATTCCCCGTTCCCCCCTGATGGGCACAGAGCTCCTGAAGAGCTCAGCCCCCCATGCGCAGGTCCCGGCTCCTCGCAAGTAACTGTGAGGAGCCGGGACAAACCGCGACACCCGCCAACACGTTCCATGGTCTCGGGATCAGCCCGTGACTATGGAAAAAGTGGGCTCAAAGGGTAGGGTGAGATCCCAGGGAAAGGGAGGGATCATCCCTCCCTGCTCCCAGGATCCCGTGTGTATCATGTGGATGCACTGGGATGATCCCGTGGATCGCCCCGGGATAAAGCCCCATCTAGCTATGGCCTGTGTAGGCAAGTCTCCTGCCTGCCCACATCCCACACCATTATTTCTGATCACAGATTGGAGGGAAGAATTAGCTTCTCCTAGGGATGTTGGAGGAATATACCCTTGGGGGTGGAGCTCACAAAGCTTTCATCAGGTCAGCCCCTCAGGACTTTGGCTTATTTCCCCATGAGCTAGCCCAACTCAATCTGCATTGAGTTAAGCCACTTTACATATATATTTTTTTTAAAAAAAGAAATGCATAAATTAAGCCAAATGCTATGCAAATTACAGTTGAAATTTGTGCAAGTTATACAAATTGTATCTGCAATTTGTGAAAATTGCTATTCATGCAATCCCCCCCCCAAAAAAAAACCCTTCCCAAATGTCAGGGAGAAACCTGTGGCTCGGCTCACTAATTCAAGTCGAGTCGGAGGTACCACGGAAATCAGATGAGTCTAAAAAGGGTGCATTTCCTGGGATGGATATTCTTAGCCTCTCCCTCTGGTGTCCACACATACAGAATGAATGTCTGCATACAGCGGAATGTGCAAAGGTCCTTTCTTACTTGAAGCAGTGTAAAAGTCTTTGCACAGAGGCTTTGAGCCCAGCAGCAGTTCTGGAATTCTCAGGAGACTATACACCATCACATAATCTCCTGAGTATTTTGAGGAAGCATTGCTGGGCTTAAAACCTCTTTGTGAAGAGCTCCACAATGTTGTGAAGGTGCGTGAGACATTTTGAGAATTAAAAAGCAGAAAGAGACCCCTTGGCCACCTTCTACTCTTGCAAGGTAAAGAGAACCCCTGCCCCTTCTCCCCAATGAGAAAATCCTAAAAAAAATTCTCCCACCCCAACCTCTTTTGTTTGAGTCTTAATTTCACCAGTACACCTCCTCCAACAAACACATACACCCACATACACAAATTGCTGATAAAGAAAGCATGAAAACATTCAGCACAATGCTATCCACTGTACTACCATCTGTGGTATCAGTTGACTTGGGTGAGGTAAGCTTTATTTAGTTTATCTTGGTTGTTTTGTGCTATATGGGACATAGTAGTGATATTGTCATGTAGTCTGCAGGGATCCAGATCTATATTCTTTTATTTGACAAACTATCTTTCCCCTTTAATGTAAAAGTTATTGAGTCATATTTGGGAGGTGTATTTGATCTCCAAGGCGCCTTTGTTGAATGGATAGATACACAACAAAATCAATGGATTGTCTCTTGAGAATTTCTGCAGGAAGTTGATTTGCTATTAATGTTCTTGTCAATATCCCTGAGTATTCATCTTCACCACCAATTAAAAATATAAATACATAGAGGTTCAAATATTCTTGTTGAAATGGTGTCAAACCACTTCACCAAAATGAGTCCCATTTTGAATTCACACACACACACACACACACACACACACACACACACACACGAAGATCATTTCATCTTATATGAATACTAAAAGTGTTTTAAGCACTGAAAGAAAAATGTATATATTTATAACAATCTTACATCAGTGAAACATTTTTGCTTTATTAGTGTTAGGCAGGTATTTGTTTCCTTGAATAAAGTTTCCATCATCTATGGTCTGGAGCAGCCAATTAACACCTCTTAACAGCTATTAAAGAGGATAATTGCCTGCTGTTATACTCACATTTCAGAAGCTAATTACAGGCAATTTACTCTCCATAAGCCCAGCCCTATCTCCGGGTACGTTGGCCCTGCTACGGATTGCAAAGCGGACTGAAACATGTACTTCTAATAATAGTTATCATCCATGTATCACTTTACGTCAGTAAAGGACTTAACAATCATCTCATTAATCTTCATTACATTCTTGTGATGTAGGTAGTGAGGTAGTATAATTATTGCCGCTTAATGGGACTGAGTTTGGGAGAAGGCTTGTCCAAGAAAGTTGATAGGCTCATGCTCAAATCCCAGTTTAGGCCTTCTCCCCTCTGCAGTGTGGCCACTGGACATTGAGGCCCCCAAATTCTTTCCCTCTAATGGACTCACCTTGGCTTAATGGCAGCCCAGTGCTCCTGAAGTATTGCATCTTAGCTCATGCTAAGGACACAGGAAGAGGTTGAGCAAGGACGGTTGGGAAAAGCTCCTAAGGAGAGTGTGCAGGATGCCAAGGGTGGAGTTAGGGATAAATGGGGAGGTGGAATTTGGGGGTAGTAAGGATAGTGGGTACCCAGTTGGGCTCACATCCCATTTCCAACCTTAAAAGGCTGATTCTCTGAGGCTGATTATGTTGCTGGTTGCATTGCCAATTCTATTGGAGTTAACTGTCTTTCAGAGATGGCCAAAGGGAAGCTTGAACAGGAAAGGTTGATCCACATTGAGGCCTGATTCTATCCCGAGTTAAAGGGGAGAGGTTGTTAGGAGCCTCTAACTAGATACTTGACAGAATTATCTATGTTCTGGCCAGTGGAGAAACTAGGGGGGTTGTGGGGAATTAGAATAATTACTAAATGAGTTCTGAAGTACAGAGCTTGAAGCAGCATCTTGAATTGTAGCTGGGAGACAAGAGGGAAACACTGAAGATCGTAGGAATATTTGTGCTATAGGTAGGGATGGATACATTCACCTGCATCTGGCATGGGCAGATGCTCACCAAGCCACTGCCGCCCTGCCCCCACTTGGGTTGCCACATGAGCTTCCTTGCAACCTGGCAAGTGCCTGACGAGGTTGTGAATCCATCTGCCCTGGTCCTGAGTCTCCATTGTTGTGCACAATGCAGGACCTGAAAATTGTGTATCTTCTACCTTGTGTAAATGATAGCCATAAAGGTCCCATTTATGCAAGACTAAAGGTGTGAATGTATTGTGTACAACAATGGAGGCTCCAGACAAGGTTGGATGGCAGCTGGGCATTCATTGGGCTGTGCAGGTGCTCACTAACACACCATTACCTGGCACAGGCTCACTAATGTGCTATGACCTGGTGAACTGGGTCCACAGGGGCAGATGCAGGAGAGTCCATTGGACTCCCTGACCCAGTGAGGCACCTGCAACATCCATAGTGATAGGCTTCTGACAGCCCAACCAGGCTAACCCATGACACTGGCTATGCCGATTGCTGTATCTACTGACCAGTCCTTTATTCTTGCATGGTCTCTGTTTCACTCAGCTTCCTGTATTCAGTCGTTGAATGATGGCCAGTTGCTGAATGAGCACCCAACGTGCAAAACCTCTCTCAGCTTCCATTCTTGTATTAAGAAGCCTTTGACAAGCTAAACTTTCTCAATCCATATGAACGACCTTCTGTTTCATAATCTGCAAAGGTTTTCCTATTAAATATAGCCCAGATAAGATCCCACTCAATATTAAGCTCAAACTATTGTCTCAAAAGAAAAAGAAAACTCTGAAGTATATTTTCTTCACTGGAAAGTAGAACCATTGCTTCAAAATAAAACCAGATACACAATCAATGATAAGACATGTTAAATGAATAGCCGATAAATGGACGGTTCACTTTGTAAGTGGGAATCTTATTAGCTTGTATAGATTATGACGACTGATAGCTGGGAGAAATAATTGCCCCCTTTCTTTCCTAAAGAAAACAGGCAACCCATTAGTAACAGCAACACAGAGAGATCAAAAGGATGTTGTTTGCCATGCTTTACCACTTGCTATGATGTTTTAACCCCTGCAGCACTAAAAAGAAAGCGTGAATTACATAAGGAAGAAGTCACCAGAGGCTTTTGTGCTAAAGCCAGTTGGATTTGCTTTCACAGTGTAAACAGGTTTCAACAAGAGTGATTTAGCACATCCAGAGCAACCAAAAACAAGTGAAAACACTTGCTTCTGGAAGGAGGTCGGTCGGTGGAGCTCACATAAGGGACCTCTGCTGCCCAGCCTCCTTCCAGAAATGAATGTTTCTGCTCATTTTGCAGCTTCCCCTAGGAAGCAATAAATCTTCCTTGGAGAAGCTGTGGTCCTGCTTGCACAATGCAATTGGCAAGACCCACCACTTGAGGAAGTGAATTGATGGGCCGGAAAAGAATCGGCGTGAGCCTAAGTGCCCTGTTGGATTCTGCCCATTGTCACACCTAGAGATGCCACCAAAACTTGAAATTACGTGCTTTGTTGGTAGAGTCTCTTATGTTTGTAGTACCTATATTTATACTGATCCTCGGTGGCTATCTAATACACTTTTAAAAAATTGATAATTGAAACTGAGATTGGTTATGAATTGATATTGATGGCTATGCATCGAAATTCTGCCATTTCTGCACATGCCCTCATGTTTCTTGATTTAACCACCTACTTCCCTAAAAAAAAATTTTTTAAATGTAAGTGTCCCATTTGCAGTGCTCATACCCTTGGAATGATGCCACATAACTCTTTAATCACTGTTTTCCAAAGCAATCAGTGTTAAAGTCTGGATTTAGAAACATAGAATTTTAGAATCATAGAATAGTAGAGTTGGAAGGGGCCTAAAAGGCCATCGAGTCCAACCCCCTGCTTAATGCAGGAATCCACCCTACAGCATACTTGACAGATGGTTGTCCAGCTGCCTCTTGAATGCCTCTAATGTGGGGGAGCCCACAACCTCCCTAGGTAACTGGTTCCATTGTCGTACTGCTCTAACAGTCAGGAAGTTTTTCCTGATGTCCAGCTGGAATCTGACATTCTGTAACTTGAGCCCGTTATTCCGTGTCCTGCACTCTGGGAGAATCGAGAAGAGATCCTGGCCCTCCTCTGTTTATGACAACCTTTTAAGTATTTGAAGAGTGCTATCATGTCTCCCCTGAATCTTCTCTTCTCCAAGTTAAACATGCCCAGTTCTTTCAGTCTCTCTTCATAGGGCTTTGTTTCCAGACCCCTGATCAACCTGCTTGCCCTCCTCTGAACATGCTCCAGCTTGTTGGCGTCCTTCTTGAAGTGTGGTGCCCAGAACTGGATGCAATACTCTAGATGAGGCCTAACCAGGGCCGAATAGAGAGGAACCAGTACTTCACGTGATTTGGAAGCTATACTTCTATTAATGCAGTCCAAAATAGCATTTGCCTTTCTTGCAGCCATATCGCACTGTTGGCTCATATTCAGCTTGTGATCTACAACAATTCCAAGATTCTTCTCGTTTGTAGTATTGCTGAGCCAAGTATCCCCCATCTTGTAACAGTGCCTTTGGTTTCTATTTCCTAAATGTAGAACTTGGCATTTATCCCTACTAAATTTCATTCTGTTTTCAGCCCAGCACTCCAGCCTATCAAGGTCACCTTGAAGTTTATTTCTGTCTTCCAGGGTATTAGCTATCCCACCCAATTTTGTGTCATCTGCAAATTTGATAAGCATTCCCTGCACCTCCTCGTCCAAATCATTAATACAAATGTTGAAGAGCACTGGGCCTGGGACTGAGCCCTGCAGTACCCCACCCGTTACCTCCCCCCAGTTTGAGAAGGTACAGTTAATAAGCACTCTTTGAGTCCGATTCTGTAGCCAACTGTGAATCCACCTAATAGTTGTTCCATCTAGCCCACTTTTAGCTAGTTTGTTAATCAGAATATCATGGGGCACTTTGTCAAAAGCTTTGCTGAAGTCAAGATATATTACGTCCACAGCATTCCCACAGTCCACAAGGGAGGTTACCTGATCAAAAAATGAGATCAAATTAGTCTGACAGGATTTGTTCCTGACAAATCCATGTTGGCTTCTAGTAATCATCGCATTGTTTTCAATGTGCTTACAGATTGACTTCTTTATGATCTGCTACAAAATTTTCCCAGGGATGGATGTCAGACTGACTGGTCTGTAGTTCCCAGGTTCCTCCTTTTTGCCCTTTTTGAAGATAGGGACATTAGCCCTCTTCCAGTCGTCTGGCACCTCACCCGTCTTCCATGATTTCGCAAAGATAATCGACAGAGGTTCTGAGAGTTCTTCCACTAGCTCCTTCATTCCTCTAGGATGCAGTTCATCGGGCCCTGGAGATTTGAACTCATTCAAAGAAAGTAGTTGTTCCTTAACCATTTGTTTATCAATCTTGAACTGCAATCCTGCCCCCTCAACTTCTGCTTCACTTTTTCCAGGGAACTCATAAACCCACTTTTGGAGAAGACGGTGCCA
Organism: Elgaria multicarinata webbii; assembly: GCF_023053635.1. Taxonomy (NCBI): domain Eukaryota; kingdom Metazoa; phylum Chordata; class Lepidosauria; order Squamata; family Anguidae; genus Elgaria; species Elgaria multicarinata. The sequence goes on along the minus strand of NC_086178.1, from coordinate 26,144,490 downwards.
AAGTAGGAATTGAGCACTTCAGCCTTTTCTTTGTCATCTGTTATCAATTCGCCATCCTCATTAAGCAGTTGAACCACCATTTCTTTCCTCTGTCTTTTACTACTCACGTATCTAAAGAAGGCCTTTTTATTGCTTTTAGCATCTCTCGCTAATCTCAGCTCATTCTCAGCTTTAGCCTTCCTGATGCCATTTCGGCACTTCTGTGCTTCCTGTCTGTACTCTTCTTTTGTAGCCTGGCCTTCCTTCCACTTCCTATATGTATCCCTTTTTGTTTTCAGGTCATCTCTAAGCTTTTTGTGGAGCCACATTGGTTTCTTCTGTTGTCTTCTATCTTTTTTCCTTGTTGGAATTGTTTGTAATTGTGCCTTTAAAATTTCATTTTTTAAATACTCCCACCCATCTTGCACTCCTTTTCTCATTAGGCTCACTTGCCATGGGACCTTACTTATCATAGTTCTGGGTTTGAAATCTTTCAACAAACTAATCACATTTGAAAAAACAGCCATGGAGGTTATTATTTCCCCTCTCCCCTTCCTCCACCTCACACACCTGTTTTCAACTTTGCTTTCTCCCTCATGACTCATTTTCATTTCTTCATCCAGCTGGTCAACTGAGGCCATTTCTCTTGAGTATTAGAACATTTATTTTATACCTGTGTGCTGGTGATGGGGGCACTGTGATGGGATATTGGAAAAGGAATCCAAGAAGAAGTTAGTCAGAAGGTTTGCATCAAACCTGGGATGGCTGAGGAGATCTGGCTTTCAGCAGATGGAGGTGCCTGTTCCAGAGCTCCTACTTGTGCTGCTCATACCATAGTCATTCCCTCTGGAGCCATTAGCTCCATATCGATTGTAGGGTAACTGGCAGGACAAATGAAACAGCCAATCAGAGGGTAACATGATGTCATGAATGATGCATGATGTCATAACACATAGCAAGATGCTGTACTACAGTTCTCAAAATGTCCTTTGATGTGCATGCAAATATATATATAAAAAATAGTAATTAAATCTACCCGATGTGATTTCAAAAGAATGGAGAACTTTTGTCCAAGGTTGGATTGAGAAATTTGTAACTCAATGAGCAAATCATTATTTTGGGATGAATGTATTTTGCTCATCAGTAGTCATACTTGCATTCCCTGCATTTCACCCCGCCAGAAGTTTCATGTATCTAACCGGAGGCAAAAAACTTGCTTCCCTCCTTTTTTTTTCAGTCAGAAGAATCAATCCATTTATAAAACTACAGACCTAGAAGGCAGTCTTCCTACACACACACACACACACACACACACACACACACACACTTCATTCTGCATTCCACTTCACACATATAAAAGCCAGTCTTCTTTGCATAAAGCTATCTCAAAGCTTTTGCTGTATAACTGGACAAGCTTTATGACATACAAACACCTCAGGTAACACAAATACAAAGTAATAAAATGGGCTGGCAGCCAGGAAAGATGGTTGGATGACACTGAAGATATGAAATGCTGTGTAGTGAGGCAGAAGGAGAAACCTTTAGTTGCATAAATATTTAAAATGGCGTAACAGGGCATAATGGTCTTTTACGTAAATTAGTTTTACTACTTAAATCTACAGCTCATAAAATTACAGCCAAACAGCCCCTTTGTAGCTCTCTGTACCAATGCAGTAAAAAAGCAAAGTGCCAAAACTTTCCTTAAATGTCTTCACTTAACTTTTTAAATACAGTTGCTTTGTCCAAGTGTTCTATATAGGGGCCAAAATGCCCCACAGAATTTCAGTTCCACTCATTTATTCGTTTGTTACATTTATATCCTGCCAAACATGACGTTCAAGGTGCCTAAAAATAATAAAATAGGGATTGAAAACAAATCTTGATTAAACCATAATATAAAGTCCAGATTATTAAGATCTGCAGGAGAAGCACCCTTGAGGGCACCATTACCCGGAGATGCCCATTTATCATTCATGCGTGGAAGTTGTTTCTCCTGCGTTGCTCCCATGCTGTAGAATGAGCATCCCAAAAACTATGATTTTTGGCCTTTAGAAAGTGCGTGGAGATGCATCTTTTTAATTTAGCCTTTTAAATTATGTAGTTGCTTTAATGCTTTACTGTTTTAATACACTCTTATTTAAAACTACAACCTTCAGATTGCAACATCATCATTACCTATGTGTATGTGAGATAATATGGAATTCTTTTCTCATTTGATGCCTTCTTTTCTCATTTGATGCCTTCTACAAATGACGTGAGCATCGTCTCCAAAGGCTTTTCCTCATTGGCATATATATTCCGTTTTCATGGATGGATGAATTGATTAAACATCTCAGATTGCTTTACACTGCAATCCTATGCATGTTTATGCAAGAGTAAGTTACGCTATCTTCAATAAGCCTTGCGCACAGGTAAGTGTGCATGGCATTGCAGCCTAAGGCAACCCAATTCCTGGGAGTAAGCTCCATTGAACTCAGTGGGAGTAAACATGTGTAGGATTGTGCTCTCATAGCAGGGGTACAGAACTAGTTTAATATGGGGACCACGTTCTCCCCACAGGCCCTCTGTAGGCTGGATGATGTCAATGCCCATGGTGAAGCTACAGAGATCATTTCCCCCTGCCCTTTAGCTTCCTCAGCACAGTTCTGTGCCTCTCTCAGCATGTAGCAAGGGACGGCCAATACATGGAGAAAAGGACATGGACAAATGCTCCTCTTTGTGCCAGCCCTGTTGCTCCTCACAGCCTGCAGCCCCACTGTTCTCTGATTTCAGGAGGGATTTCCAGGGGGATTCTTTGAGGTAGTGGGATTGGAGGTCAAGCCCAGCCCCTGGAAGAACTCAAGGAAGCTCTGCGAAATGGCTCCTGCATCCCTCTCTAAAAGGATTGTGGTATTACAGGTAACAAACCTTGTCCTAGGCATGAGCAAACCCTGGCCCACTGCCTGCCCCACTTGCTGGACCCCCACTGCTTATCCAACCCTGGTCAGGATCTACAGTACTGCTTTAAAGTGCTTTATAACAGTTTTGACAACTGTTGGGGACCAGGACACACTGCATAAACAGTTTTCAAAATGTTTTCAAAGTGCTTTAAAGCAGTAGTGTCGATCCCCCCCTGGTGGGCCCATGGGGCAAACTATTGGATGGTCCATGAGTGCCCAGTGAGCAGCATACAACATCCTTCCTTCCTGCAAGCCACAATTTTGCACAAAATCGTGGGTAAGCTATTTAGGAAATCTAATGTTGTGCAAAATGGTGGCCATAAATTTTGTCATTTGTGCATAATTGCAGTTGAAAATTGACTAATTAGACCATTTACACTTGTCATTTTGTGTAGATGATGCTTTTAAGGCCACCATTTTGAGCAAAATTGTGATTTCCATAAATAGCTTACCTGCCATTTTGTGCAAAATGGAGCTGTGGGGAGGTGAGCTGGTGATAACTCAATGCGCAACTCCAACTTGAGTATCCTAACTAAATTCCTCCAACATCCCTATCCTACCCATATGAGATCACTGTATCTAGAATCTTTCCTACTGCCACTATCCAAACATTTGGGCAGTGCCTCTGCTACTTCTGATGAAGATTACACTTTTCAATTAGATGACAAGAGTGAAACGTAAAAGGAGGAGTTTATTTCTGCAGAAAGTACTGTACCTACTATAGCAATTGCATAGCAGTAAAAAATCCTTTGCAAACAATACTGCAGTACTCTAGTAGCTTTAATTGCTCCAGCTCATAGCCACACAAGTAATGAAAACTAAAATATTATTTGTCCAAAAATACAGTGAAAACATTGCCATATCCATGCTTATTGTATAAAGTCAGAGTTTACAAATAATTCCAAATCTTGTAATTCACAGCAGGATCTATGGGTTTGGGTTTCGTTTGTTTTTGTGAACTTTTTGAATACCTTAACTTCAATTTATTCATCAAAATAAATAGCTGGCTCTTCAAAGTAGGGCAGCACACCCAGTTGTGGCCTAACTCTTTGAAAACCTGATCATAAGTGTTACAACAGGATTCCGTGGGGTGGTGAACATATTGCTGAAACCAAGGCCGGATCTACATTAGTCTTATAACGTTGCTAGTGTCCCTTTCTAACGTGGTTCTCTGTATCGGTTCTCTGTATCACAGGACACACTAGCGTGACTTACGTTTCGCTGCAACGGAACTTCAGGGCACATTGTTCAATCCGTTCAGTTGTTCTCCCTCTTCTGTGAGAGCTGCTGGGTTTGCTCCGCCCACTGCCTGCCTCATTCCTAGCCAGCAGGGCAGGGTAATAGTCATAAGCACACACAAACCCTGTCCCAAAACATCTTAATATAAGTCCTAGGGAATTGCCTGAATGCATAGGAGCCAGCCACTTTGCTGAAGCTAAGCAGGGCTGGGTCTGGTCAGAATTTGGATGGGAGACCAAATAGAAAAGTTTTAGCAGCAGCCCCATTTAAGCCCCACTGGTCATGAGTTTTGGACTTCGGACCCTTGTTAATTTTCATGCACGGAGCTACAGCGATCCTTTGAGCGCTCCTCAGCTCCTTTGCAAAGAGGGGGGAAATGTTAAAAAAAATCATAAAAAATCAACCGATGACCCAATTTGATTCAAATTTGGTATTTGAATTACTGTGCCAATTTTGGTGTCTTTATCTATAAAGCTTACGCAGATGTAAGCATTTGTTTACAATCCTGCTCCTGCACCCACAGCAGCAGCTGGGGCGAATCTTTTGCAAAAGGAGCACAATTAAGGCTGGATGCATGGGGCTACTTCACAATAAAAGCAGATTCTAAGGTGGAAAACTTCTGAGTCCTTTGCATGCAATTGTCAGTGATTGCACAGTATAACCCTGGTGTTATATCCCACATTGTCATGGTCTTGGATTCCCTTATGAAGCATAAGAGACTTGCTGTATTGCAAGAGCCATCGTCCTTTGGATTTGGGCCTGTTTGTTGCTTGTAAGCTAACACTGTTTGTGGTGTTGCACAACACCTTTACTAACCATGGGACCCATCTGTTAAGGGGCCAGTCTTAGCTTCCAATTTCCTGAACTTATGGAGCTTAAGCCAACATGAGATAGTTTGACTTAAACTGGCAGGCTTTTGATCATTGAATTTCTCTGGTTTTAAAAAAGGAAATTTCATCAGAGAAAATTTCCACTATTACTTCTAATATTTCTCTGGGGATGCCTGTTTCACATGGAGAACCACTGATTTCCTGTCTCAGGTTTATCTCCATCATGACAACCAGGATCTCTTATCTAGAAGATGATGATTGAAATGTTTGGGCAAATTTTGCAAAGAGAACTTCTTCTGGTTTCTGCCTCAGATGCGGCCTATTATGAACAGCAAAGGTCACTGCTTTTGGCTCTTTTCCCTGACTTCCTCTAGTGCATCACTACTCTCCAAACAATGGGTAGCATCCAATAATGGCTTTCCATGCATGGCCAGCCCTCCTCCTCTGGTCTGTACACACCCAGTCCTGCAAGCCCAGGTCCACATGCAGCCCTTACCATGCATGACCTGATATAGCACCTCCTGGGGTCAGCCCCAGCATAACTAAAAACACTGTTTTCAGGAAAGGGTAGGTACAGTTCAGGGAACAGCCTGTAGCTTGGCCTGCAGATTGTTTTGTATGCTCTGAGGAACTCCATCGAGCCAAAACAGAAAATCAATCCACACCCATCCGGCACGGTCTGGGAGGAGGTCGCTTGTTGCGACAGAGTGGTGCCAGGAAGGAAAACGAAAGACAGCCCTGGTGCCAGGCACATGGACTGCTTCATGAGCCAGGGGGCAAGCAAAGCTATAAAGGCTTGCTCCCAGCATTCAAATGGCCTCTTTAGATTTCGGTCCCACCCTCCCTCCCTATATTCTAGTATGAGAACTAAATACCAGTCGCCTCATTTTTTGAGGGGCTAAGTAGGAATTTTCCCTGTCATCTAGTAATGCTCAGGTTTTCGCCTACTCCATATTGGATTGATTCTTAGAAATGGAGGATAAATACGTTAAACTTGAAAGGCAGGATTGTGCGGGAGTTGGGGGAAGTAAGAGTAGAGACAGTGAGCACTCTGGCACCTTTATGGTGAAGGGCAAGTCAGAGGTCATGCTCCTCAAGGGCTTTGCAGCTTTCGTGTCAGGATATGGTTTGCCTTTCCGGACATTCTCGACTATGCAGACAGAGTGGGGATTACGCAGGTCGGTCTCACCAAACACTCAAGTGTGCTGGAAAGGGGGTCGGGAAACCCGAACCCTGTTTCTAGAGGAGCGGCTCGCCCTGAGGGGCAGGCTAGAGCCTGCAGCTAAACAAATTGATTCCCATACATTCACGCTCAGACCTATGGAGGGCAGCATATCCATGAATAAATAAAGAGGCCCTAATTTTACCCAAAGCTCTGGTGTCTGTATTTTATTTCTGGTATTCCACTTTCTGCTCGCAACTGGATTTCACAGTGATGGACATCCCTATGTCATCAGTTCAAAATCTTGCCAGTTGTCAAAGAGAAAAAGAGAGTTGATCTGGCCTGCCTCTGTCTTTTAACATCACTGTTTTCTGCAAAAATCATCAACTGAAGCTTTTTATGGTACGAATAGATGCATAATTCCCAACTAATGTCTGCAGACCAAGCTCCTGTTGAAAGAAACAAGAGGGTGGTCTGGTAACCAAGTTGGTAACCCTAACACTAGCTCACTGTGCAGGTATGATAGTCAAAACATTGAGTTCCACAGTTATGGTTTCTGTTCACACACATGCCTACATATTGTAAAACTTGGCAAGAGCTCATTCTTATCTCCTTTGAATACAACCCCAAACCTCTCCAGCTTGTGGAGAGTATTCCTATAGCAGTTTGGTCCGTTACAGAAGCAAATTGGGAAAAAGTTAGAACTAGCGTGGTTCAGGACAAGAAGATTTCAATTAAGGATGGATGAGCTCCCTTCCTTTAACAAAAAGGAGCTGCCAATAATAAGTAACAGCCAGATGCTATTTGTGTCTGAGCACCTTCATCTGCTATTGTCCTCATCTCTTCACAGTCATAGCCAGAGGGAAAACTCACAGATGTTTCCTAATCAGGTCATCCAACACACTCCATTTATCCCCATAAGACAATTCTTCATTCCCATTAAATGCCGATCTCAGTTCCCTTGTGCACCCAGCTGTCTTAGCTCAAATGAAGCTACTATTGACGTTAAAGGCAGTACCATACACAACATACAATACACACATGCTAATTAGCACAGCTACTTAGCTGCACAGATATGGTACAGTGCCTTGCTAGATGAGGCTTTAGCCCGGTGTGAGGCCTGGGTTCATCCCTGTGAATCCAGATGACACACAGGGTATCCCAGGCTCAGGCAGGGGTCAACCCTCCCTGGGCCCAGGGTTTTAGCCCAGTTTTTCCTGCTATCTCGGGCTGAGCCCGAGACCGCAGGCATGTAGCCAGGTTTGCCGCTTTTCCCGGCTACCGCATTTATGCCCGAGTAGCCAGGAAAAGTGGCAGACGGGCCGCAGCGCTCTCACCGCTGCTGATGTCCCCCAGCCTGTGATGCCCACTGCCACCAATGTCCCCCATCCTGTGATGCCCACTGCCTGTGATGTCCCCAGCTACCATTTCCCCCCGCTGCCATGTCCCCTGGCCTGTGATGCCTGCCGCACCACTGTGCGGGACATCGGCGGTGGCGGGCATCATAGGCTGGGGGACATCGGCGGGGGCGGGAAACGGAGGCTGGTGACAACGGGGGGATCGGAGGCCGGGGGAGATCGTGGGGGGAGGAAATCAGGGGAAGGGGGAGCAGGGGGCCCATTTTTTAAAAAAACACACACACACAACCTACTTTTAGCACTGGTGCGCTCCTGCAGACACGGCCCCTTTAACTGAAAATAGAAATGGCGGATGCAACGGGGCGTTCCTAGATCCCGTAGCGTGTTGCGTGGAGACAGGAGAGACAGCCCACACTACTTCTATGGTGGGCTGGCCCCTCTACACACCCAGATTTAAAGGTAGGTCTAGCAAGGCCCTAAGTGGGTATAATGCCTCTGAATATCTACCAGGCACTGTACTTGACCTGTTTTCCTATGAGAAGAAAGTAATGTATTTCAAAGCGCAAAAGGATCGTCCATTTTGAAAGCATTCTCTTCTGCTACTTTCTTCTTTAGTCATACCCTTTTAGGATTGCCAACCTTTTCTTTTTACCTGCCCTAATATTTTGTCTTGAACAGCAATTTGATATTTAGAAATATGTTAGCTTAAGGTTTCCCGTCATAGTGAAAAGTGAAGTAATAGAGAAAATGTCTACATTCGAGGCTGCTGTTATAGGCATAACAGCAGGGCAAATAGAAATTTGGCAGCTGGATTACAAGCACTTTGGGACAAAGTGTCTTCTTCTTCTTCTTCTTCTTCTTCTTCTTCTTCTTCTTCTTCTTCTTCTTCTTCTTCTAGAATCATATGGGTGGCATAGCGTAGATAACTATGAAAAATGCAAGGAACTCTGGGAAATAAATGCTATTATTCTCTTCTTTAAAACTTTCTGATTCTATATGCCTCTTTTGGGATCAAACAAATTACTAAACATCAGTTGGGAATTTCAGGTTTCAGGGGCTTATATTTGTGACAGATAACAGTTGAAAAGTGAGAAACCACGGCCTTTGCTAGACCTACCTGGTAATCCGTGTGGGAAGAGGGGCGAGCCCACGGTGCAACTACCTCGGGCTGTCGCTCCAATCCAGATGTCAGATGTGATGGGCTAAAGGAAAGCCCCATCACGTCCGCCATTTTTTTCAATTAAAGGGCCAGATGCACACAAACGCTCGTGCGCTTAGGGAAGGGTTTTTTTTTTTAAAAAAATCATTCTCCCCGATTTCCCCCCTGCCCCGATCTCACCACCCTGCTCCGATCTCACCACCCTGCTCCGATCTCACTACCTTGCCCTGATGGCCACAGCGCTCCTGCGGAGCACTGCGCCCCGTCTGCCGCTTTTCCTGGCTAGTCGCGAGTAATTGCAATAGCCGGGAAAAGCAACGGAACAGGCTACACGCTCGTGGTCTCAGGCTCAGCCTGAGACCATGGGAAATACCGGGCCAAAAGTGGTGCCCATTATCCCGGGGCCGGGGAGGGTCCGTCATCTGGATGCACAGGGGTCTAGCAAAGGCCCAAGAAGCAGGACCCATTAACAGCCACTTGACAAGTCCATCAATTGATTGATGACAGCGAACCATCAGAAACATATACATTAGGGTCAGAGATATAGCAGGATATAACACGTAGCAGGATATAACATGTTGAAATTAGTTTGAAAACAGTATATGGAATGTGTCCTGGGCCCCAACACTTGTCAGTTATAAAACAATAGTGTAGATCCTCCCTAGGTTTGAAAAAAAGGCAAAAGTGGGCATGACGTTTGCACATTTTCAGAGATAAGTTTACATTGATTTGTGGGGTTATGTATTTGTATTGATATCATAAACTAATTCATGATAAACTAATTCAGTTTTAGCCCATTATGGGGGCTTTATGCTGTTGAAATGTGTGGAGAAGCTTTCGGTGCAGTACTTCTTCTCTGAAGAAGTGTGTTGCACTTCTACAAACCTCTAGGTCGATGATGCCCAAATAGTGTTCCTTGAAATATAAAGTCATTATGTTGGACTCCTCCTCTATTCTAGGCCCATTGGAGCAGGGAGAGCCTGTGGAGCATTGATCGCCCCTCAGTTAATTTACTTTCTCAATAAAACTGAAAAAGCTCTGATCTCATCTCTAAATATGATAGAAAATAAAATATACTAGTAATTTTGATATGTCGGCCCCACTCCTTTCCCCTTTAGGCTTATCCCCCTCCTGACTTAAGCCCTACCCACCACTCAAATATAGCCTCCGACAACTTCTCTGAAGTGGAGTTTTTCCCTTGGGCTGAAACAGATTCAACACCCCTGATTTAGAGCCCCAAATTTGAGAAAGGGAATGGCACGGCTGATGCTTTGAGCCAAGATTGCAACCAAGATAATGTGTTTCACCTAGTGCTGTGCTGAAAATTTCGATCATTCCATTTTTGGCATTTCGGGGTGGGCAGAATGAAAACTCTGATGAAAGAGGCTGGTCAGAGAGGTCAGAATTTTGGAGAATTTTCTCTTTAGGGAGGCAGTGTAGGTAGTTGTTGAAGGGTCTTCTTTCTATTTTTTAAAATTTCTTTTTAAAGAATGTACAGGAGTTCTTACTGGATGCATATTGAAGAGGGCTCCAATAGGCTTTCAGGAAGAACTGTTGGACTAGTCTAAGTGCTGGGGGTTATTTTTAAAGAATAAATGAATAAAAATAGAAAGAAGACCCCTAAACAACTGGCAGCACTTTTAAAAGGAGCAAATTCTCCAAAATTCTCCCCCTCCCTGCAAAAGAAGCAGGAAAAAAATGCCTCTTTTGCAGGGAAGGAGCAAGTTCCTCAAAATAAGGGGCAGGATCCAGAACAGCACTGGATTCACTTAAGAACAAGGTTATGCAACTTGCAGTAACACTCCAAGTCCATATTCATTAATAATATTGGATTGAATTATTGTAATTACAAAAATTACTTGAGCCCTCTTATAATTTTAAACTGGCATTTCCATGGGTGGCATAGATTTACACTTACTACATCAGCACAATGGCAAATGTCTCCCAAATGCCGTGTATAGATTGATCTTATACAAACAAGGCATTTCCTTTAACAATTGCAGGGTCCAATTTCCCCTCTTTCCCTCGTCACTATAGCAAGCATGCTTATAGCTTATAAAATATGAAATATGCTATATCTTATTCATGAACCCTGATAGTTGCTCTGCAGCAGCCTTCAAATGTACCTTCTGCAAATATCCAGATGAACAATTTATGTGACAAGTAATGACATGCTAACATCTCTGAAAGTTAAGCATTTTTGTTAATGTTTTAACAGAGACACTTCTAGTGACAGATTCAGTGGATATTTTCTCTCTCCCCTCACACACAAATGCCATCTATCTTTGTCAGCACAAATTGTAGACATAAGAGAAGGTACAATAGTGTATGCAGCAATCGTGTCTTTGCAAGACTTGATCATGCCTTTGCAATAGTGTATGCAGCAATCATGCCTTTGCAAAACTTGAAGCAGGATTTACCAATATTCTTCCATTTTAGTTCATTCATATTCTCTCTCTCTCTCTCTCTCTCTCTCTCTCTCTCTCTCTCTCTCTCTCTCTCTCTCTCTCACACACACACACACACACACACACACACACCGAGGCATATGGGAGCCACTTCCTTGAGGTGCGAGCTCTTACAACCATTGTAGCAGAAACAGAAGAGCAGAAAAGACGACCTGATAAGTCAGATGGGAGAATGGGTTGACTGTTCTTGGCAAAGTGTTATCTCCTACATTGGCTTATCTGGCAATGGTGCTTGCAGTAAGAGGTCATGGCAGCGGTGAACAATAATAGCATTCTGGTCAGTGCTGGGCAGCTGAGTCTTGGAGCTGCCATTTGAACTTCCCACAATGCCCTCTGGAACACTGTGAGGAATTAAAATGGTGTCATCCAGAGACCCTAGGCAGGGGTCAGTGGTAGTCCCTGCTAGAATGGTTGGGCTCAGGAAGCAGCCCAAGGCTGCTGCATGATGTCAGGGCCACTACCTAGCCAGCCTTCATTCCAAATGGCTCAAATGGAGATACACAGTGTAAGTGCCATGAACCCAGGCCCTGAACTTTTTTTCTTAGAGGATCCTGACTCCTTATCCTCTGAGGAGGCTCTAATGTTTTATAGCTCCTGACGAAGGATCTCCAGATCCGAAAAGTTGAGCGTTTGTACAATTTACGTTGAAAGTTTTTGGATTTTTTTTTTCATTTTGGATAAGGAAAATAAAGAAAACCTTCTTTCATATCTTATAGCACCAGAGCCAACCTCTTCTTTTCCTCATGGCCTCTCCACATTTCCTGCCCAGGGGAAGACATCATGAATTTCTTCCTCCCATAGGGCCTTTTCAGATGAGGAAATGCAGGCAGCCTGGGAGACTGTAATAGAAAGAAAAACACAGACAGTACCCTTAGCCAATGCAGTTGGTGCTGTTGCCCCTTGCAGTAGCACTGCAAAAACAAACACACAAAAACACAAGGCAAAAGCCCTTAGAAAAAAGAAAGAAAGAAATTGTTCTACACCCCTTGCCAATGGTGATGCCTACCTGTGAGAAATAGTTGGAGAATTTCTCCTCCCACTGGAGGAATTCAGTGAAACCCTCCCCCCATTTCTCTATCCACAAATAGGGTGGGGAATTTTAAGAGGCCACTTGTGCACAGCTCTAATTTCAATCCCTCAAATAGGGAGGGATTTTGTAGGGGGGAATCAGTAGGTGTGAGGAGGGATGATTAATCTTTCTCATGCCAATGCAACTCTCCACTACAACTACTGCAGATCCCGATTCAAAGTGGGATAACATCTCTCTCTCTCTCTCTCTCTGAAAATGCCAAAAGGAGAGGCATTCTAAAAAAAAAAGGAGAAAAAAAAAACAGGTGACAAAAGGGAACCAATTATTAACTTGAATGTTTCACATTTTTAAGGATACACAACAGATTTGTACCAAAACAGGAAAGAACCCTGCAACATTCTTGAATTTATGAGAATGTCTAATTCAACAGAAAGCAAAGCTGGAGATAAATTGTGGGTGGGCAAAAACAAACAACCAGAAATGATTGTGAACTGGAACAATGTGCATTTCAAGGGGGAATCTCTAAACAACAGTTGAAGCTTAGCCATTTCTAATCGGATATTATTATTATTATTTTCCCAGTTTGGCTAGTTCATAGTAGATGATCTATTTCAGCTTTCAGACAGTTTGGACAAACAGACCTGATTTTATCCAGAATATGATGCTCATGCTTGACAATATTAGAGTGTGGTTTGATCTGTCCATCTTAAAGATACAGGCTGATTTTTATGCCATGACCTACTTTCTTTCTTATGCTGAGACTGGCATACCAGCACAGTTTAAATTTCTGCCAGTTGTGCTCTTACAAGCAATTGGCTACTTCCTGCTTACAGGCACTTGGCCACTAGGAGCTGCCTGAAATGACCAATTATTTTGCCCATAAGCTGCTTAAACATCATCAAAGAGTAGCTGCTTACTAGTACAGCTAGTATGCATGGGGTCTGGATTTGAACCAGCCACCTAGAGTTTAGGGGCTCCAGATGCCATCACTTAATCCCAAGGATCATCTACTGCCCTGTGAGACACAAATGTTAATTCTGTCTTACTGAATCTATCATTTCTGCTGCTTGACTTTTAATCTCTTGATCCAGTGAACTGATGTGATAAGTCTTGGTTCGCATCTTGCATTTGGGAGCTGGCATTCTAGGTTTTGAATAATCCCAGCTGGTAATGGCAAGCGTCAAGCAGCATGCATGTCCTCCGATCATCGGAGACTGCTGCTTTTCAAGGGCCTGAGTGGCTACGGGTTCTGCAGTTTGCTCCAACTATAGGTTTTGAGGAGTTGCTGGTGTATGCCAATGTGGTGTGAGGTTTTATATACAGGTGTACTGTTATTTAAGGTATTCATGCTCTCCCCATCATAGTAAGTACCCAAAAGTCATTTGGGTAGGCTTTTGTTCTGTCCTGTGCTCACTGTGCTCACTCTGGAACTGCTCACTGCTAAGAATATCAAAAGAGTATTTATCTCACATGACCATACTGCCTTAATATAAGGGAGAATGATTGCACGATCCTGTACAATGGCATTTGACAACTCATCATCTGAATAAGCTTTATAGCTATACTTGGGATAGATACTGCAGTGTGGTGTAATAATAATAATAATAATAATAATAATAATAATAATAATAATAATAATAATTCTTACTCGCCTCTCTGTCTGAATTGAGGCGGGGAACAACAAGATGTATAAATACATAAAATTGATTAAAAACATAGTAAACATTATTAAAACATCCTAAAAAAAATCCTAAAATTCCACTGGGTAGGCCTGCCAGAAGAGATCAGTCTTGATAGCTTTCTTAAATGCTAAAATACTTTTAAGTTTGTGAGTCTCCTCTGGCAGGCCATTCCACAGTCTGGGAGCAGCAAAAGAGAAGGTCCTCTGGGTAATACTTGTCAGCCTAATTTTGGATGACTGGAATAGATTCTTCATAGAGGACCTGAGTGTGTGGGGCGGATTGTACAGGAGAAGGCGATCCTGCAGGTAGCCTGGACCCAAACCATGTAAAGAGAGCCAGTGTGGTGTAGTGGACTGGGAGTCGGGAGATCCAGGTTCTAGTTCCCACTCAGCCATGGAAACCCACTGGGTGACTTTGGGCCAGTCACAGACTCTCAGCCCAACCCACCTCACCAGGGTTGTGAGGATAAAATGGAGAGGTGGAGGATTATGTACACCGCCTTGGGTTCTATGGAGGAAAAAAGGTGGGATATAAAAGTAATAAAATAAATAAATAACCGAGATAAAGAGTGCTTCCAGTTTGTATGGTGGTCTTGACTAGAGACAGGTTTTGGTAGAGCAAATCAGTCTATTTCCAGTCCAACTCATCTTCACATGTGTTCATTTAAATGTCTGTTCTTCCAATTTCCACATTAGTATGCAATTTTTAAAAATCTACAGAATCATTCAAATCTGTTTTGGAACATTTCTTGTTATGTTATATGGATGAAAAGGTCAAACTAAAGGACAGTGAGGTAGTATGGAATTTATTAACAGCAGCTAACTTCATGATAGGCATGTGCTCCGCTCCGATTAGAAGCGCAGAAGCAGGAGCGAATTGGCCTGCTCCGCCTTGCCCAGAGGCGGAGTAAAAGTGGACTGCGGACCCCTTGAAGCAAGGCGAAGAGAAGCGCCCATTTTTGGAGCTCTCCGGTTTCCGCGTTCCGCTTCTATCGCCATCTTGAAACATTTCGCCCATAGGATTGCATTGCGGAAAAGAATCGCAGATAACTGAGTTGTTTTTGAAGCTATCTTTCTAAAAATTCTTGTGCTTGGAGAGTCGTGGATGGGGGCCATTTTGAGACTACTCTCAGCTCTCTGCGTGCTGCGGGTCGCGTGCTAGAATTTTTTAAAAAACCGGCGGGAAAAATACCTTTTCCGAAGGGCTGAGGGGCAGAGTCAACTCCCGGTCATGATCACATGATCCCAAAGTTGGAGGAGGGGATAGGCAAAATGGGTAACTTGGGATTCTGGGAACTTCTCTTTCTTAGTCTGAACGGACTTTTCCCAGTGTTTTTTAAAACAGTAGCCCCACCAAATGCACAAACACAACCTGTGAAATCATATACTAAGCCAATAATAAGAGATAGAAACACAGCACTGCTACCCACCCTAACTTTGCGGAACAACTGAAAAGATGTGGTGCAAGGGGATGAGCTCCCCTAGGGCAACCCATGTGGACGTGCCCTCACTATCTCCTGTACTTGGAAGGCCATTAGAGCCTTCCAAAGAGAGTAACCCGGTGGAGCAATGCCTATCATGAGTTGAAGTGACAGTTCTACTTCTTAGTGGTGGAGCAATGTCTTTCATGAGTTGAACTGACAGCCTTGCTTCTTAAAAGACTGGTTGACCAGTCAAATTGGCAGCTGCTGCTTCCCCCTCCCCTGGGCACGTCCCACTATTGCTGGTAAAAGACAGATATAGCCTTTTTAAAAAAGTTCTTCTTGTTGTTTATTCAGCAACACTGCTGCTTTTAATTCCACCCCTCCTTTGTTTATTTATTTATTTATTCCATTTTATATGCATTACTGGCTTATCCTTGGCTCACTTCCTTATGCCCCCAGAAATGTCTGCTGCCTGCCTGCCTGCCTTCCCTCTCTCCTCCCCTGCCCGCCTCCCAGGGATGTTGTGTGTGTCTGGCTTTAACTCAGGGGAGAAGTCCTTCCTGCACTCACTTGGAGTTTTGGAAGTTCCAAATCCATTTTTCAAGTGTGGAAGAAGATTCATACTCCCCAATTCATGGCATGTTGGGATTTCCTTTGAAATGGCCCCATTGAGATGTCTGCAGGTTTAAGCCCCGCCAAAAAACAGGGGATGATGGGACTGCCTTGAGTCTGGGCGTGCATCTGTATCCCTGGATAAGCTATCATGGTGGTGAGTTTGAGATTTCTAACGTTCAAATTGATGGAGCTATCGAAAGGGGTGTGAATGGGGTGTTGGATTTTCATAAATTCCCAAAAAATCAGGGGATGATGGGACTGCCTTGATTCTTGGCATGCATGTGTATCCCTGGATAAGCTGTCATGGTGGTGAGTTTGAGGTTTCTAACGTGCAAATTGACGGAGATATGGAAAGGGGTGTGAATGGGGTGCCCGATTTTCATAAATTCCCCAAAAATCAGGGGATAATGGGATTGCCTTGAGTCTTGGCGTGCATGTGTATACCTCCATGAGGTGTCATGGTGCCAAACTTGAGGTTTCTAACTTTCACAGAAAAAAAGTTGTATACTTTTTTAGCTTAATGCAAGCCTATGGGGGGGGGGGTGAAACAGAGCTCCGATCCGGATCCGGAGCTCTGAGTGAAGCGGAGCGGACATGGGCAGAGCGGGGGCGGAGCGAAGTGGGCTGATCCGAAAATCACGGATCTGGAAGTGAAGCAGAGCGGGGGGTCCGTGCACACCCCTACTTCATGACTGCAAGAAATTGGAAAGATTCTAGAACACCATCTTTTAAAGGAATGTTTGACAAGAATTAGGAAAGGATTTGAAATGGAAAAAAAATCTATTGGAATAGATCAATTTAAGACAAGGAAAGCAAGAGTTAGCCCTTTTATATTACTGTGTGCCTTCTACAACTTTTTTGAAAGAGAGATACAATCTAGAGATACACAACTAAAGGGTTTTTCAAATGAACATGTTAAATGATCTGAAATAAGAGGTCTGAAGTTAAGTTTATGACTGTAGGAAGCAGAAAGGCAATGTATAATTTTATTAATATTAAATTCTCATGTATGAAACAATATATAACAATATGTTGTATTATGCCTTTGTCGCAAGATTGTTAATATATTAAATCAGGTGCTGATCCACTGGGAACATTTTAAATTGGCATATACTAGATTCAGTTTATAAATGTATTGATTGTTGTGCTTTGCTTTGCTTTGTTTTTTAAATCAGACCTGCTTTTGGATCCAACATTGTATTTGGTTACCTGCTACTCTGCTTTTCCGTGGTTTATTTTTCTTTTTACTTTTTGGTAAATCTGAAGATCAAAGAAAGAAAGGCAGATCAGTCAAATCTTTTTAGGCCAAGCTCATTCTGTCTCATTTCCATATGAGAGACCCTTAAAAAAATCACACTTTTTGTGAACAATTTTGGCAGCATACACATTAATGTATACATTTTTGTGCACCTAATGTATACAATTTAACATGTTCCCAGTGAATCAGCTCTTATCACAAACAAGTATCAACAAATTTGTCTTTTTTCTTAAATTTTCTTACAAAATACAATCCATTCCTGATTTCATGCATTAACAACCTTGTGACAATATAAAAATATACATTTTTATGGAACATTTAGTACATGAAAATTCAGTATTAACATAGCTATACATTATGTTTCTACCTCCTACAGTACTTCACCTTGCTGAAATGGTGTTCCATATACACTGTCCCCTAATTTGACCATTTATGTGTGCTTTTTCCCTGAGATAAGCTTGACTGGGTAGTTTGCAAAAATGTGGATATGAGAACACAACTCTGTCTTGGGTCATTGAAAGTCTCAAGAGATGAAAATTAAGTGAACCCACTTTTTAATCAACACAGTAAATTTGTCACCGAATTCAGTCACATGTGATTATATTTTCTGTTTTCAGCAAGGTTACATATAGCATCCCAAGCTTTAGATTTTCTCTTTTGCTGGCATTATGTGGAAGTGGGATGCATGTGGAGAGATAAGATTGTGCTTCAAGCTAGTTCTGTGCCAGAAATTTCTCCCACATATTCTCCTACCATTCTCAATCAATTTGATTTAAAAGAAATTGCTTTTGAAATAAGTTCAAAGAAGAAGAATTTCAGTCAAAAATTCATGGGTTGGGTTCAGGGTTCTTGTGCTCACCTTACTTGTGAGGTGGCTGAGGAGTGTGTGTAAGTGTCCTGTATTTCATTGCACAGTCATCTCTCAGGTAGCCTGCAGCCTCCTTGGCTTCCAGCACTTCCCACCCAGAGGAAGGCATCATGACATCTTTGCCCACAAATAAGGTGGAGAATTTCAAGAGGCCACTTTTGCACATCTCTACTACAAAGTATTTTTGCACCGCAAGATGGAGATATTCAAGAGTAGGGATAAGGAACATTTTGGGGCCAGTGGGCACATTTGACGATTTAAAATACTGTTCTGGGCACCATCACAAAATGGCTGCCATGGAAGCATTCATGGGAAATGAAGATGGCAGAGGTCCTCACTGTATTTTGAACAGTCCCAGTTGCCAATATGAAAAGGTTTTGTTTTGTTTTTAAGTGGGTGGGTTATGGCACTTTGACGGGCATCAAGAAAGGTGTCCAGGGCACATTGGTGCCTGCAGGGGTAGCCTGATCAAGAGCATGAACTGAACAACTTCAACATCAGAAATGGACACAAATTGTTGCTCTTAGGTTTCTTATTGCCAGAATGATGCAAACCCATCAATATCAAGGGGTGTACAAGGGGTGTGTTGGGTGTGCCCAGGCAAACCCTAATGTCTCAAGCAATAAGCACCAAATTGAGGTGGCTACTCAATAGGGATCCACTGGGGGATCCATACATAGTGGGAACAGTCCTCAGGCTGCCCTCCAGCTGCTTTGCTCCTGTACTGAAGAACCGCTGCCTCCAAAAGAACACTGTTGCTCCCCACAGCAGAAGCGAAAAGGAATCACTCTGCTAGGATCCTCTCTGCTGGGAGCTTCATTTCAAAGAGGCCAGAAGGAGGGCCAGCGAAGGCTTCCCTCACCTTTGCACCATTTGCATCAATCATTGGACTTGGGGAAAATGTGTATTTATTTAATGGGCACAAAACAATACAAACTTCTGGAATCAGAAAAAAATCTGTATCCGGAATGGAAACACTGCAAAACCCCATCAGGTTTAAATAGAATGGAATTAGCAGCTTTGCACAGCCCTGGTTCAGAGAAAGTTAAAAGGGAAAAAAATAAATAAGATGAAATGTTATCACTCTTACCATTTCAAAATTAAATCTTCCAACTACACCCAAGATGGTTTACAGATATCAGAAGTTATCTAACACTTGGAATAATCACACAACTGAGGCCTATCACTTCTAACTATAGTTACCCTAACAGCCGTGTGAACAACCACAAGCGGTTCTGAATCCCTACACAGTTCTGCCCTTGCTTCAAATATTAATTCTCAACTTCCCAACAGTATTGGTTGCATATTCCTTGCCACAGGGCCAAGGGGAGAGACTTTTGCATCGTTGTTTCCCTGTGGCATTCATTCAAAGTTGTTGTTGAAAAGTTTTCTGGCAACATTTTAACAGTGGTTTCACAACCTGATGGACCTGCCACAGTTAATTCATTATAAGCAGCAGGCACCCCGTAGAGACTAGCATTAGTCTGGCGATTTCCAAATGAGTAGTTTGAAAGCCAAAGCACAGAGCAGGGCACCAGGTTTAATGCAAAAGTGCCAAAGAATGCTATGAAATGTCAGGAATGGTCACTCACTTGCACTAAATGGCTCCTATGAATAACAGGACCTCCAAAAGCATCACGTTCTCTCCTACCAGACCGGGAAACTGTTACAGGGGTTTAGTAGCAGCGGAGACAGAAGTTTGGCACACCCGCATCAATGACAGCCACTCAGGACATTGATCTTCTGTCATCATCTCTATTTTGTAGACTATTTGGAAGAGAAGTGGAAGCGAACAAGAGAGAGAGAGAGAGAACAGATGTTTATTTATTATTTATTTATTTTATTACATTTATATACCGCCCCCCAGCCGAAGCTCTCTGGGCAGTTTACAACAATTAAAAATAGTAGACATTAAATGTATACAAAAAATTTAAAAAACATAAAAACAGTATAAAAACAACAACAGTATTCATTTAAAACAACAATTCTGGGGTCCATTAAAACAAACTTAACGTTATTAAATGCTGTTAAAATGCTGTTAAAATGCCTGGGAGAAGAGAAAGGTCTTGACCTGGCGCCGAAAAGATAACAACGTTGGCGCCAGGCGAGACTTATCGGGAAGATCATTCCACAGTTGAGGGGCAACCACTGAGAAGGCCCTCTCCCTTGTTGCCATCCTCCGAGCTTCCCTCGGAGTAGGCACTCGGAGGAGGACCTTAGATGTTGAGCGCAGTGTACGGGTAGGTTCATGTCGGGAGAGGCGTTCCATCAGGTATTGTGGTCCCAAGCCACGTTGAGGGAAAAATCCCAGCTGCTATAAAGCACAGCCCATGGTGGCTAGGTTTGAACAATCATCATCATCCAGAGTTAGGGATGTTGGAGGAATCTATCTGAGGGGTGGAGCTCTGGGAGCTTTGCTGGCTTGACCCCCATGGACTCCAGTCTGACTTCTGCCATCTGGCTCAACTTTGGCCCTCATCAAGTTGGCCCAGCTGGTGGATTTTCAGCAGGGTGGGAGTGAGAGGGGAGCCCTTCATGCTTCCTCCTGCTGCCGTCATGCTGCCGCTGCCACAGTAACAGCAAGACAGGAGGAAGACCAGAAGCCAGCTCCCTTCTTATTCTCCTCCTGTCCTGCCACTGCTGTGGCAGTAGCCGCAGCATGGCAGCAAGGGCAAGAGTGAGAAGTCGTGCCTGCTCCTGCCATGGTCACCAGGAAGGAGGGAGGAGAGGGAAAAGTTGCTCCACTATCCTTCTCTCATCTTGCTACTGCAGCAGAAGTGGCAGGGCAAGAGGAGGAGGAGCTCCCCTCTGGTCTCCCTTCTGTCCCACTGTTACTGTGGCGGCACTGGTGGTAGTGGTGGCAGGTTATGTGCAATGAGACCTTGACAACTAGTTGGGGACGGATGTTTCTTATAACAGTGTTCTGCAGAGAACTTAACAAACTAAATAACAGCCCTGAGGAAGAGCGCAGTTTGCGTTCGAAACGCGTAGGCGGCACCTTGGCACTGTAAATAAACTTTTGTAAATATTCCATTTTCAAGATTGCCTGGTTCTACCTTTGCCTTTGGCTTCTTTTTACTCCCCCACAGGGTTTTCCTTGCTTTTGCACTTCCTTTAACTTGAGCCCGTTATTCCATGTCCTGCACTCTGGGAGGATCGAGAAGAGATCCTGGCTCTCCTCTGTGTGACAACCTTTTAAGTATTTGAAGAGTGCTATCATGTCTCCCCTCAATCTTCTCTTCTCCAGGCTAAACATTAAATAAATAAATAAATAAATAAATAAATAAATAAATAAATAAATAAATGGGGCTTTGTTTCCAGACCCTTGATCATCCTGGTTGCCCTCCTCTGAACACGCTCCAGCTTGTCTGCGTCCATCCTGAATTGTGGAGCCCAGAACTGGATGCAATACTCTAGATGATGCCTAACCAGGGCCGAATAGAGAGGAACCAGTACCTCACGTGATTTGGAAGCTATACTTCTATTAATGCAGCCCAAAATAGCATTTGCCTTTCTTGCAGCCATATCGCACTGTTGGCTCATATTCAGCTTGCGATCTACAACAATTCCAAGATCTTTCTCGTTTGTAGTATTGCTGAGCCAAGTATCCCCCATCTTGTAACTGTGCCTTTGGTTTCTATTTCCTAAATGTACAACTTGGCATTTATCCCTATTAAATTTCATCCTGTTATTTTCAGCCCAGCACTCCAGCCTATCAAGATCACTTTGAAGTTTGTTTCTGTCTTCCAGGGTATTAGCTATCCCACCCAATTTTGTGTCGTCTGCAAATTTGATAAGCGTTCCCTGCACCTCCTCATCCAAATCATTAATAAAAATGTTGAAGAGCACTGGGCCCAGGACTGAGCCCTGCGGTACCCCACTCGTTGCCTCTCCCCAGTTTGAGAAGGTTCCATTGATAAGTACTCTTTGAGTCCGATTCTGTAGCCAACTGTGAATCCACCTAATAGTTGTTCCATCTAGCCCACTTTTAGCTAGTTTGTTAATCAGAATGTCATGTGGTACTTTGTCAAAAGCTTTGCTGAAGTCAAGATATATGACGTCCACAGCATTCCCACGGTCCACAAGGGAGGTTAGCTTATCAAAAAATGAGATCAAATTTGTCTGACAGGACTTGTTCTTGACAAATCCATGTTGGCTTCTAGTGATCACCGCATTGATTTCATGGTGTTTACAGATTGACTTCTTTATAATCTGCTCCAGAATTTTCCCAGCAATGGATGTCAGACTGACTGGTCTGTAGTTCCCAGGTTCCTCCTTTTTGCCCTTTTTGAAGATAGGGACAACGTTAGCCCTCCTCCAGTCGTCTGGCACCTCACCCGTCTTCCATGATTTTGCAAAGATAATAGACAAAGGTTCTGAGTGTTCTTCCGCTAGCTCCTTCATTATTCTAGGATGGAGTTCATCGGGCCCTGGAGATTTGAACTCATTCAAGGAAATTAGGTGTTCTTTGACCATTTGTTTAGCAATCTCAAACTGTAATCCTGCCCCCTCAACTTCTGCTTCACTTTTTCCAGGGTGTTCATAGACCCGCTTTTGGGAGAAGACTGAGGCAAAGTAGGAATTGAGCACTTCAGCCTTTTCTTTGTCATCTGTTATCAATTTGCCATCCTCATTAAGCAGTTGAACCACCATTTCTTTCCTCTGTCTTTTACTACTCACATATCTGAAGAAAGTCTTTTTATTGCTTTTAGCATCCCTCGCTAATCTCAGCTCATTCTGAGATTTAGCCTTCCTGATGCCATTTTGGCACTTCTGAGCCACATGTCTGTACTCTTCTTTTGTAGCCTGGCCTTCCTTCCACTTCCTATATGTATCCTTTTTTTGTTTTCAGGTCATCTCTAAGCTTTTTGTGGAGCCACATTGGTTTCCTTTGTTGTCTTCTATCTTTTCTCCTTGTTGGAATTGTTTGTAACTGTGCCTTTAAAATTTCCTTTTTAAAATATTCCCACCCTCATTAGGCTCATTTGCCCCCTGACCTTACTTATCATAGTTCTGAGTTTATTAAAATCAGCTTTCCTAAAATCCAGAGTACATGTATGGCTACACTCAACTTTTGTCTCCTTCATAATCAAGAATTCAAGTTCCCGTAACTGCCACTTTATCCACTAAGTCATCCCTATTGGTCAATATCAAGAGGAGAGAGCTGCTCTCCTCTCCTTTTCCCATCCCTGCTACCTCAGCAGCAGTGACAGCAGGACAGCTGGAGGATGAAAGGGGATCATCACTCCCTTCTCATCATCCATATTGCCATGATCAACAAACTAACTAGACACCATGGGCTGCTTTAGGGTTGTGAATATTTTGTTAACCATGGGAACAACCAACCCTAAGTTTGGATGACATGACAACCTATGAGTGGTTTTGAGTTTAAGAATTGGTGCTGTTGGGTGCCCAGCACATGCTGCAAGCACGTGAATTAGGTCAATATCTATCAAGTGAATAGGTCAATATCTAGCTATCCATCTATCTATCTTCAGCATTACCCTACTTTTGCTTCCACCATTATTTTCTCTATTGTGTCTAGTAATAATAATAGAATATAGTCAGTACTAACAGTTTCTCAATCCTATTTTTTTCCTGACAGTTTTTCCAACCTTGTTCTGACATTGTGATGGTTGCCCTTCAGTGTTGCTCTTTCAATGGGATCCTTGTGCCTTCTTCTATGACTCATCAATGTGTGGCTTTCCATTGCCATTGAGTCCACTGCTGCTTCTGCTTCTTTTTGACACATTTAATACTTTTGATCATGAATTTTGATCATGAAGCTAAAATCTCCTGCAGTGTTTCACAATATTTCTGTCCCTTTCCATGCAGACCTAGCAGGGAGTGGTTTATCTGAAATGTCTGGGTCATGTGTAAGGATCAGAAGGTTTAGATTAAAAGTAGAATTGGTCAGTCAGCTGTTTTCAAAACTGTAGGAGTCTAGTTATATGGTAAATGTCAGCATAGTTCCAATAGGTGAGGGGGGAGGGGGAGAGAGAGAGAGAGAGAGATGGCAATAAAAGTGTATGGGACTATGCACAAGTTATTTCAGGATATGCCTGCCAATAAGAGGAAGAATAGTAGATAGAACAGTTGATTTTCACATTGCAAGCACTCTTGCAATACAGATTAGAGTTCTTTGCTGCATCCCAAAAAGGATATCTTAGAGCTAAAAAAGGTGTGAAATAAAAGACAACCAATACAATTTATAACTCCCCTACAAATGTGTTTACAGCATTGAAGCCTTTTTAGCTTAGAAAAAACGTGAGTGAAGTGGATATGATGTAATGCAGAGAAAGTGGATAGGCAAAAGCGTTTCTCACTATCATAATTCAAAAACCCTGGGTTTTTGAATCATAATTCAAAAACCCTGGCTGAATTGTGGGAGACTTGGGGCATATCAAAGGAAGCAGTTCTTCACACAGTGCATATTAAACTATGGAATTTGCTAAGACAAGGTGTGGTGGCAGCCACCACCACATTAGATTGTTTTAAAATGGGGTTAGACAAATTTAAGGAGGGTAAAGCATAGGGATGCTGGAGAAATTCGCAATGGAACTAAATGAGTTAGGATTTTTATGAATCCAAACTGGGGATTCTGCAGGCGGTAGTGGGTGGTGAGGATGAAACTGACAAGGATGTTTACAATGGGAATACATAGCAGTCAGGCAGAATTGTAAAAGACCACCAATTTAAACAGACACACACACACACCCATTTGCACAAAATTAAAGATTAAAAAACCCCACCCATGATCCCATTTGTGCATTTTGGGAGTCTTGGGACTCCTCATACCCCAAAACTAAATCATGATCCCATTTGGTGCTGATATTGCTGCTGACATTTAATAATAATAATAATAATAATAATAATAATAATAATAATAATAATAATATTTTTTTAAAAAATAATAATCTGGAAATCCACATATTGGATTTACTCACCACAGACTGAGGCTATTGTTAGACCAGGCTATATCCCAGGCTGATACCTGGGATCAAACCTCCCTGGCCCCGGAATATAGCCTACTCCTTCTAACCCGATTTTCCCCACAGTCTTGGTCTGAGCCCGAGACCGCGAGCATGTAGCCCGTTCCGCTGCTTTTCCTGGCTCCGCACAATTACTCGCGCATAGCCAGGAGAAGCCGCACATGGGGCATAGTGCTCCCCAGGAGCACTGCGCCCATTGGGGGCAGGATGGGGGGAGCAGGGAGAACATTTTTTTTTTTAAAAAAAAAAACACAACTTACCTAAGTGCACACAAGTGTTTGTGCGCATCTGGCCCCTTTAAGAAAAAAAAATGGCGGGCTCAACAGCTCTCGAAGAGATTGTCATCTCGTGTGTAAACGAGGGCGAGATCCCGCGATAGTTGTATCATGGGATCTCCCCTTGTCCGGGGCGGATTTTAAGGTAGGTCTAGCAAAGGCCTGAGTTGATGCCAGCAGGAGGAAGTGGAACAAAACTTGTCAGGGCCAACCCAGTGAAATCTGTCAATATCTCACCTTCCAATATGGAACTTTCATACATCCCAACTCCAGGCTCATAGAAACGTCCCACAACTTTGTGTCATGGAACAAGTACTAGAGGGAAATACTCTGTTTAAATAAATTCTAGTTTCACCACCTTGCAAATCCAAAGTTTGTTTGTATTGCTTTGTATAGGTTGGTTCAAATCCAAAGACTTTATTTTAGGCATGCCCTAGGATGTGGACATACCCAGTGGAATTCCTAACTTCCTTTCTTCGAACAGTAGAGTGGTGTGCCATATTACAAACAGCTTTTGGAAGCCTGCCATGTGGCTTTCCAAAGAACACAGCATGTTCAGCCTTAGGCATGGAAAACTAGTTGCAAAGTTCTTTGGACCTCATCCATTTTCTTTTCCATTGGGGGTTAAGTGCTGCTAAACCCCCAATGTAAAATGGCATTTGAGATTTAGAAACCTTGGGTCATCTTGCTACTGTTTATTACAGCACATTTTCTCCTTAGTGACACATAAAAATATATTCATTACAGGGGAATTGGTTCCAAGGCTTTTGCAGGACCAAAGTTCCAAATGAT
This sequence comes from Elgaria multicarinata webbii, assembly GCF_023053635.1. Lineage (NCBI taxonomy): Eukaryota > Metazoa > Chordata > Lepidosauria > Squamata > Anguidae > Elgaria > Elgaria multicarinata. Next base: position 26,118,421 of record NC_086178.1, on the reverse strand, counting down.
GCCATCTGCCACATCCTGTAAAGAAAAGTAGAAATGCAAAAATATTCTTCGTGTTTATGAGGATGACATAATCAAGTATACCATTCTTTTCTTTTCTTTTTAATCATGACAGTTTATTTTATTTTGACATAAAGTAAAAAAAAAACCCACCTGAAGGCAACAAAATCAAATGCATCATATTATAAAAAGATCACTAAAGAAACAAAGAAATCTAATTATAATTCTTCGACTATCTACAGTAAAACATCCATAGGAGGAGCTTACTATCTAATGAAAGAAGGAAAATATTTATTTATTTATTTATTATATTTTTATACCGCCCAATAGCCGAAGCTCTCTGGGTGGTTCACAAAATACAAGCCATTCAGCATATATAAAGTGTGTGTGTGTTATTCTCTCTCTGTGTCTGTCTCTCTGGCCTTTGCTAGACCATGGGTTAGCCCAGGGCTCAGGCAGAGGTCAACCCTCCCTGACGGGCACCACTTTTGCGCATGAACACAGGAGCAATAACACATGAACACTTTTGCGCATGAACACAGGACCACAGGAGCGCTGCGGCCATCAGGGCAGGGTGGGGAGATTGGGGCGGGGGGATATCAAGGTGGGGGGAGATCGGGGCGGGGGGGGAGATTGGGGCGGGGGGGAGATCGGGGAGAATGTTTTTTTTAAAAAAAAAAAAAACCTTACCTATGCGCACGAGCGTTCATGCACATCTGGCCCTTTAATTGAAAAAAAATGGTGGACGCGACAGGGCTTTCCTTTAGCCTGTCGCATCTGACGTGTGGATTGGAGCAACAGCCTGCGGTAGCTGCACCGCAGGCTCGCCCCTCCTCCTGCACGGATTACCAGGTAGGTCTAGCAAGGCCTCTGTCTCTCTGTCTCTGTGTGCTTGTGTGTGTGCGTGTGCATGCGTGTGTAAGATTCTAACTTCAGCAAGCAAAGACAGGATGCTTTCTCCCACCTTTTAATCACAATGTCATGTTGGTCTCTTTGTCCTCCTTTAACGGAAAGACAGCAGCCCTTGGAGTGGCAGATTTTCTCTGTAGCTACTTCTTTTTCTGCCGCCACATCAAAGAGGAATGATCTCAAAGAAGAACCATCACATAGAGGAGATGAACCAAGTATGTCCTTCTTAAGACAGCTATCAAAAAATGTGTCAGATGTCCTAATCAGTAAATGTACACTTTCTTTCCAGAAATGTTTCTGAGATGTTGGGCATTATTAAATATCCACTACCTTTCTCAATCTGCTAGATTGCAAGGATGGATTAAATAATGTTACCTGTAAATAGTTGATGCATCATTGTAAACTAATATCCTATACATTTCTCTTTCATACAATTATCATACCATCATACTACTATGTCCATTTCAGGCTTAAATGAATGGGGTGGGGAAAGGGATGCAGAAAAACAAAAACTCCTTCTCATAACAAGACACACACCTTCTCCCTGCATGCAGACAGATATTGTTAGGAATAGTTAAGGCCATGTAGTTTAGCTATGGCTCTTTCTACACCTAAGGATTATCCCAGGAAAATGGAGCGATCGTCCCTGCCTGCTCCTGGGATCCCTTGTGTGTCATTTGGACATATAGGGATGATCCCGGGGGGGAAAGCAGGGGTAGAAATGGACTATGATTTAATTAGAAGTAGTCTGGAAGGCTTTGGCCTGTTCGGCCTCTGGAATGTTACAATCTGTGTGAATAGATTAGGGGTGTGCTCCATGCTGTTTTGGATCCCCGAATCTGGAGCGGGCCAATCCTGACCTCCTAAATTTGGTTCCAGAGTGGGTTGGGGGAGGTCTGGATAGACCTGAAGTGGTTCAGAATGGTCTGAATTGATTCGGACCATTCTGAAGCTTCGGAGACAGGTAAGTGGGGAAGGGGGGCTTACCTGTGTCCGCCGCCACCACTACCACCATGCTTGTGTCCGGTGGCTTCAACTGCTGCCGGACACCTAAGGCCGGAAGTATGCAACGGCCTACTTTTGGCCTTAAGCATTGACAGCAGTCGAAGCTGCTGCACGGACTGTGGTGGCAGCGGAGCCAGGTAAGTGGGGAGGGGGACTTAGCTGGCTCCACTGTCCGCCACCTCCATGGTCCGTACGACAGTGGACAGTTATTATTATTATTATTATTATTATTATTATTATTATTATTATTTATTTATTTATTTATATAGCACCATCAGTGTACATGGTGCTGTACAGAGTAAAACAGTAAATAGCAAGACCCTGCCGCATAGGCTTACAATCTAATAAAATCATAGTAAAACAATAAGGAGGGGAAGAGAATGCAAACAGGTACAGGGTAGGGTAAGCAGGCACAGGGTAGGGTAAAACTAACAGTAGAAAGTAACAGTAGAAGTCTGCACAACATCAAGTTTTAAAAGCTTTAGGAAAAAGAAAAGTTTTTAGTTGAGCTTTAAAAGCTGCGGTTGAACTTGTAGTTCTCAAATGTTCTGGAAGAGCGTTCCAGGCGTAAGGGGCAGCAGAAGAGAATGGACGAAGCCGAGCAAGGGAAGTAGAGGCCCTTGGGCAGTGGAGCCAGGTAAGGGGGTAAGGGGGAGAGGGCTTATTCAGCCCCCATTTTATTATTATAGTCCACCGTGGAGGCAGTTAAGTGTGGAAAGAGGGCCAAAATGGTGTCCGAATATCGAACTGGACCCAGTTCTGGAATGGTTTGGGGTGTGCACAGCCCTAGAATAGATCCCTTTCAGTGTTCTCAGAGCAGAGTTGCAGGAGGGCCTCTGCTCCTGCAGACCACCTACTTATCTTGACCTTCTCTGTGAAAAAATGCTAGAGAAAGGGTGGATATTTGCAGAAGGGTGGCCCAAATTGAAGTTTCATCTTGGTGGGCTGAGCAGTGCCGCCATGTTTGGACAGGGGACATTGATGGGCCAAACCCCGTCTGTCAATTTTAAAGACCTGCCGAGAGCTGCGGCGTTATCTTAAAGTGTTTTATTGCTTTGACCAATTACCCAGCCATAAATCTCTGGCCAAGAATGCAGGAGAAAGCTGCTGCTGTTGCAACAGTTAAATTGAGAGAAACACAGTCCTTTAAGTAGAATCCAGAAGTTTCGTACCACAACTAGGCTAACAGGTACTGAAGCACAGTCCTACCGGTCTGGGTTGAGAAGCCAAGTAGGGGATGCCAATGTCATGGAGCAAAGTGAGAGTCAAAGTCCAGTCCACATCAAAAGCCAAGTCAGTCATCTTGAATGCAAGGGTCAAGCATCCAAGTGGAATACATCAAGCTGTCCAAATCAAGAATCCAGGCGCATGGTCAGGAAACACACTGGCTACCGGAAGAGCAAAAGGTGTTTGCCAGGCCAAGCCAGCGTTTGGTTTCTTCCTTTTCAAGCCCTGCCAGGATGACCCCACCCAGATCCCAGCTGTGCCTCCTTCCTCCATCCTTTGACTCAGCCCCTTATTTAAGCTCGGCATTTTCCCCCCACCGGTTCTGCAAGTGCAGACTTTGTCTGAACGTTTGCATGTGTTCTGCCCTTTTCCTATGCCTCATTTCATGGGGGCTGGTTGGTCAAACTGCCTCTGCCTCAGGAGAGACAGGTAGAAGAAGAGGAAGGAATGCAGGTTCTTCCGAGGGACCTGCTTTCTCTTCTGTTGCACAGCTTCTCTCTATCTGTGCATCGGTCTACAGCCTGGCTGTGGGGAGGAAACACTCTCTACCTCTGGTAAATTTGCCTCCTCCTCATCTGAGGAGAGTTCCTTGGGTGAAACCCTAACAGTCAAGTGGTCTGGAAGAGGCCTACACCTCCCTTTTTAAGCTGGTGCAAAGGCAAGGAGCCTCTACTAGGAACATCTGGTCTGGATTTCCCAGAAACTTCCCTGAGATTCTCATTGCCTGAGCCTCTGAGGGCACTCTGCACATGCTTCCTCCTAAGTGGAACTTTGGATTACTAAGAATTTGCCATGAAAAGTACTATGAGGCTTTTCATAGACCTGCATTTATTTATTTATTTATTTATTTATTTATTTATTTATTTATATAAATAAATAAATAAATAAATAAATTAATAATAATAATAATAATGATGCACTTTTGTTTGCTGTGGATTGTGTGTTTTCATTCATCGCCAGCTCAGTGCACTGGCAGGCTGGGTTTGATCACTGATTTCTCTCTTGACTCATGTGGTGAGGACTACAAAAGTGGTGGAATGGAACTCCTTGCATTTGGGAGTTGACATTCCCTGTGATCTTGCTTAGTCCTTGACCACATTTCGCTTGAGTTACCAATGTATGATCCAAGGTTGAACTTGCTCGCTTAAGTTGGTTTGTTTGGTCTTCCAAGAATTTGATTGCCTGAGAGATCATGTCACGAATCATCCCCCTTCCTTGTCTGGGTTTGGAGTCCATGTATGGATTGACCTCCCTTGTGTTCAGAACTGTGGAGATGGAAATGTGGCAACCACGTTGATGGTGATCTCGTCATGGTAGTAGTGATTAGCTTTTGTCAGTTCTGGAATTTCTTGGAGCCTATAGCTACTAAGTATCAGCTATATGATTCCTGAAGTGTGTAACCATTAAGCTTTTACTGTGAGATTCCCTGCAATAAAGAAGTCTCATTGATTTGGGTTTCCCATGTCACTTTGCCAGAATGTGTGCTTGCCTGAGGGACCAGGAAACCCTGACAGATAGGCTCTCACACTGACTCACATACATACCTTCATGGGCAGATAGCCCTGCCATATATATAGGAAGGTACACACTCAAACCTTCCCTATGTACGTGGGCACACGGGCACATACGCTTTCTCATACAGAGGTACACACACACACACACACACACACACACACAGAGTGTCCCTTGTACATGCAGACATGTGCAGATATACCCTTCCCCTTTTACATGGATGGATAATCTTCCTCTAGAACAGGAATGCACAACTTCCGGGGTCCAAACGCACGTGCGTGCACACACACACACACACACACATATATATATATATATATATATATATATATATATATATGGGTGGGTCATGTTACCCACCCCTAATTTAAAATGATACATGCAGCCTTCACCACATATTTGGATGCACACATGCATACACTCTCCCCACATACATGAATGAGCAGGCAAAACGAGTTTTTCTCCACATCCATGATCTCTCTCTCTCTCTCTCTCTCTCTCTCTCTCACACACACACACACACACACACTTTTCCCCCCAGCTCTTAAAATATTAGTTTACTCCTGTTAACGTGCTTATTCATATTTGTCGTTTATTCCATTTTTTAAGGCCTTAGCTAGACCTAAGGATTTCCCAGGCAAATAGAGGGGTCATCCCTGCCTGCTCCCCATATCCCCTGTGTGTCATTTGGATATACAGGGATGATCCTGGGACGATCCTGGGATACAGGCCTGGTCTAGCCATGGCCTAAATCTTCTTTGTCTGCAGGTGTCCAAAAATTGGGAATATACACACACACACACACACACACACACAGAGAGAGAGAGAGAGAGAGAGAGAGAGAGAGAGAGAGAGATTACTTACCAGTGCTTTCTCCAGGGTGGCTATGCTTCCTTATCCTTATTAGGAATTCTTAATGCAACACAATGTTTTTTCCCCCTTCTCTGTATGTGCATCAGTCGCTGATGACTCAGAATTGTCTTGTGAGCGACCAAGGCTCATGGGTCTTTTCTCTCTCTCTCTCTCCTCTCTCAGTAGACATACACTGTACTTACATAATTGCCTTTGAAATTATTATGAGACCCCAAACTACTTCCCTCCTCTGTAGCAATAATAACTATAAGCTATTTTGGCACACATGGGTATTAGAAGATATTGTTGAATGTTTTCTTTTTTGGTTTTTCTGTTGTATGACTTGACCTTTTGGCAACTTAGTTATTCTAGTTCACTTTGCCCCTGCAGATCCTTCTTATAGTCATATTTATCTTTTGCCTAAATTTCTCTCTGTGGTATACTAGAAAGGCCAAACAGTGGTGTCCTTAATCACATTTTTATTCTTCTTGATTGCCCTAGTGCTGATTTGTTCTTTTCCACAAGATTACTGCATTACCACACACACCCTTATTCCTAATCATTCTCTCTTTTGGCTCCTGTCTGCAAAGCACTAATGACTTTGAAATTTGCATAAATGGGAAGCTGAAAATTGTTTTTAAACAATAGTCCAGTAGATTATTAATAAACAGCAATGTAGGAAAAGGGCTTTAGGGCACCAGGACAGTGACATTCCCAAACGAGAATGTGATATTGCTGGATGGTACAAACTCAGCAGAAATGAGGTGGCCCAAAGGGCCAGAAGGGTTCTACCTCGTACTTTAAAGCTTCTCACTCCAGCTTGAGTCTAGGGATATGTGAGAAATTCACTCCATCAAGTTTTTTTCTTTTTTATTTTCTTTTATGGATTTACCCAATTCACATCTCCTGGACCTTTCAGTGAGCAAAGACAGAGTTTCTAAGTTTGGGTTAGAAATGTGTGCCTAGAGTAAAAAAATTGGTTGGGGAATTAATTGAACATTAAAAATTTAAATATGTATTTAAACACACTTTCTCATGAAGAGGTACTATACCCAGAAGCCAAGAGCCTCCCAACATCTGGAAAGGTATGAAACATCTAATGGAGAGGAAGTGGAGGCAGAGGATGTTGGGTGAGGAAACATCAGAGATTGGGACTTCAGGAGGGATAGTTGACCCTAGAACTAACTAATAGTTCTTCTGTTTTGCTCATGCTTGAATCTTTGTGTTTAGTCTAGGGATGTGTGAATCAGCAAACCTGAAATTTTCCAAATTCCATCTATAAGCTCGATTTAAGGCTGTATCAGACTACAAGCTTTGTTTTTCTCTTTTCATGAAAATCCATGGATATTTTCATGCATATTTTTCCAAAGGTTCAAATCAATTGTGCGCATCTTGGAAATGTACCATTCTTATCTCATTGATTAAAGCGTATTTGTGCACATTTTTTCATGTGCATCTTTCAAATGTATGTGCGCTGTCAAATGGATTTGGGGGTCCTCAAGTCAGATTGCAAGATCAGAAATGTATGGACTGACCGTAGATTGTATCAAAATCCATGTTCAGTCTGGAAGGTGCGAACCAGGTTAATCTTGAGAAAAAATGGACTGAAACAAATTTCTCATATATCCGCTCACTAGAGGCCTTCAAGAGGCAGCTGGACAAGCATCTGTCGGGGATGCTTTAGGGTGGATTCCTGCATTGAGCAGGGGGTTGGACTAGATGGCCTTGTAGGCCCCTTCCAACTCTGCTATTCTATGATTCTATGGTTCTATGATTCTAGATAGGTACTTGCCATACCTGTAGGTATTATTACTTTATATTTGACTCTTCACAACTCTGTTATCAGGGTCAATAAAATAAAATTCTAAAAACACGATACAGTAGGGCTGTGTGCTCCTGTCCGAAAATCTGAAGCTTCGATGAAGATTCAAGTTTTTGGAAAGGAGAGGGGACAGTTTAAAAAACATCAAATACCCAGGGAGCAGAGAGGAGCCCCATCAAACCTGCATTCAGTTTTTGGATAACTGCTCCATTGTAGTCTATGGAAAGTAACAAAAATTCTTACATCTCCGTTATTTTTTAAGAGTTGAAACTTGGCACCATGGCAGTTCTTAAGTATGGATTTAGCCATTCCAAGTTGGAAGCAGATCTGTTCATGCCTTGGTTTTTAGATTTTTAAAAAAGTTGAAATAACTAGGGCTGTGCTCCACTCTGATTCGGATTGCGAATCAGGAGCGAACCAACCCGACATGCCTCCTCCAAAGGCAGATTTGGATCAGGTTGGGGGAGCTGCAGATTGAGGCAAAGTAGTTCGCCTCCATCCGGAGCTCTGAACACAGGTAAGGGAGGGGGGGCTCACCTGGTGCCGCCACCACAGTTCGTGTGGTAACAGCAGCACAGCTGGGTAAGGGAGCAGGGGGGCTTATTCAGCCCCCATTTTGCCCCCCTTCCCCACTTACCTGCCTCCGCTGTCCACCACGGAGGCAAGTAAGTAGGGAAGGGGGCAAAATCTTGATCTGCCCCTCTGGATCTCACTCCGCAGAGCGGAGCAGGGGAGGGTCGGATCGCCCCGAAGCAGATTGGCCCAATCTGAAAGTTGCGGATCGGGCCACAAAGTGGTTCGGGTGTGTGTGTCCGTGCACAGCCCTAGAAATAACCACTACATCGTAGTTTATAGAAAATTGAAATTAACAAAAATGCTTACATCTCCATAATTGTTTAAAGATAAAGAGATGAAACTTGGCACTATGATAGATCTTAAGTAGGGCTTTTAACATGCCAAGTTTGAAACAAATCTGTTCATCCGTTGAAGTTTTACAATTTTTTTTAAAAAAAAGTTGGAATAACTGCTGAATTGTAATCAATGGAAATTAACAAAAATGCTTGCATGTTCATTTTTAAAGATAAAGAGATGAAACTTGGCACCATGATAGCTCTTAAGTAGCCTGGCAGAGGACATAGTTGTGTTAATTTAGTCCTCTAATGCTGCATTGATTCGCCCCAATTTATATCCGAAACTGCACATTTGTGGGATCTTTTATCTTTTACTTTGCTGATGCACAACAGTGCATCTTCATTATATATATATATATATATATATATATATATATATATATATATGAGATCTGCCTGTCTGTTTGCAATAATGGGGCAAAATTGGAGTGGGGGTGCTCTCATAGGGTTCCTGAAAGATATCATAGTGGGTTCAAAGCAAACTTAACTGGGGGGGATTGCAAAGTTTCTGCACCACCACTAAAAAGGTCCTCTCCCCACTAGCCACCAACTACACCTCAGATGGTGGTGGCAGGGAAACTGGAGGATCTCAACGTATAGGAAGGGCGATGTGGAGACAGGTGATCCTTCAGATCACTTCAGCTGGTTCCACTATTGACGACTTGTGATTAAGGCCACAGCTAGACCTTACGTTTATCCTGGGATCATCCAGGGTTCGCCCCTGCCTGAGCACTGGATCCCCTGTGTGTCACCTAGATGAACAGGTTTGACCCCTGGATGATCCAGGGATAAACCTTAGGTCTAGCTATGGCCAAAGACTTCTTACTTCGACAATCCCTAATGAAAAATTGAGCATAATTGTGCACAAACATGTTGTGCACAAACACATTGGATGTAAATAATAGCATTGTTTCCTAAAATAGATTTTGGATATATTTATTTTTTAAAAAAGAAATGCCTCCTCCCCCTGGATGTCATGGACCAACTAGGAGAACTAAATGGGATTGAAGGATCACGACACCTATTGTTTTGTACACGCCATGCAGAGATTTGTGTTTATACTGCCTTGATTTGCTGAGTTTATGTCACATCAAATTATTCTGTGGAGAGAGTGTCCAATTCAAAAACAAAACATAAAACAGCTTCAATGTCATTTAAATGTTCTTGATGCACCTTTTTACATGATAAACACATTGCTTGATCTATTGCCTCTGAATAGGACAGTTAATGCTTGATCTAATGTCAACATTTAAAAAGATGAAACTTTGATGACTTGCTATATTTGCATTCAACCTACCAATACAAATCTCAGTGTTTAACAGGAGTTATTTATTTCCATAGCAATTCAGTGTCTGGAAGAAGACAAAGGAACCACCCAACACACACACACACTTAAAATATGACTTACTGTACATCCTGCTTCTGGGATAATGTTTGTGTACCTACTTTTGTCACATTACTGTAACTATTTAGCATGTAATCCAGTAACACTATTGTGTTGTATGGAACTCAGAAATGATACATGCATTTTTATATGAAATATATAATTGAAAATTGGATTTTGGTTGCTATTTATGATCTATAATGCAAGTTCTCTAATACAGACCTGTGCAACTTGTTACCCACACAGTTCAGCTGTTTAATGTTGCCCATCAGTTGCTTGATTACATTCTCCCACCATTTGCATTTGGAGCCCCTAGCAGGGAATCCAAACAATGGACCTCACTAGCAGATCTCACTATATGGAAAGTGTTGGGCCTTGATTATGTTGTGGACAAGGTGGTGGTGGGGGGTAAGTGTGGTGCTGTCTATAAAGTGAGCCAGTGAGGTGAGTCAGATATAATGTAAAACTTTGGGTTGTCATGATGTCCATCTGACACACCATGGTTTGCGAGCAGCTGCCAAAGGATATGAAATGGGGATTGGCATTGCATCTCATCTGATTACCCATTGTTTGAGATATCACTTTGCTCTCAGAGGCTGCCATTGGGAACAGCATCCAGGATTCTCAGGGAAGATGAGAGAAGGGGGGGAACACTAACAAAAATAGTTTTCTGTACATCTGAAACACCAATCATGGTTATCTAATCTAGTTAGCACAAACCATGGTTTAATGTTACATCTGAATCAAACCTCAGCAAACATTTTTTGAGTGTCCTTGTGAAGGAGCAGAACTATCAGCCATTTTTAAAAATTCAATTTGGTTTAAGGATATTATGGGTTTCTCTCTCTCTCTCTCTCTCTCTCTCTCTCTCTCTCTCTCTCTCTCTCTGTAGTCAGTTTCAGTCAAAATATTAATGGTTTAGGAAGTCAAAGGTTTAGTTAGAATGTAGAGCTGTGGAAGTTGTGCTCAGAGGAGCAGGAGATTATAAAAATCAACGGAAAGTCAGAAAAAAATGGATGCAGGAAACAGAAACTTTGTTTGAAGAAATAAAGAAGAAAGTCACCTACTGATTGGTTGGAGCTGTGGAGAGAGAAAAATAATCTTAGATAATATAAGCCAAAGGTACAGAGAAAGGGGGTGGGGGAGAGGGAAGACCAGAGTGCTAATGGTGAAAAGGGGATTAAAGCTGCTAGAACTGAAGAACTGATTGAGACAGTGTCTCCAGTTTATCCAGGTCCCTTTGTGGAGAAATACCTTTCTGTCATTCATCCAGGGCCGGATCTGCACTACCGCTTGAACGAACTTTATAACAGTTTGGACAACTATATATGGACTGTGTCCTGGGCCCCAACAGTTGTCAAAACTGTTATAAAGTGCTTTAAAGCAGTAGTGTAGATCCTGCCCTGGATGAATGACAGTAAGGTATTTCTTCACTAAGGGACCTGGATAAACTAGAGACGCTGCCCTTAGCTAGATGGGGTGAAATACTGGAGCGATCCCTGGGATCGTCCCTGTATGTCCACAGGGACTCGATAGCCTTGTAGGCCCCTTCCAACTCTGCTATTCTATAATTCTATGACGCACAGGGGATCCCGGGATCAGGGAGGGATGATTCCTCCCTTGCCCCAGGATCTCGCCCTACACTTTAGGCCCGCTTTAGGTGGGGTGGGGTGAGCGGGATATTTTTTTTTTAAAACCTTACCTTTTGCGCATGAGTGCTCATGAGCACCTTCTCCTTTAAGAAAAACAAAAACAAAATGGTGGGCGCAACGCCTCTCCCTCTGAGGTCATCGCACACTGCGTGTGAACAGAGGAGGAGATCTCACAATAAAAATATCATGAGATTTTCACCCCTCCGTCTCGCTAGACCGGTAGGTCTAGCTAAGGCTGCTGTCTAGTTAGGTTAGCTGTTTGCATTTATCTCTGGATGTTTTATTACCCTTTCACTCTCATGTGGTTTTGAGGGCAGCTGTTTGGGACATGAATGTGTATTCATTCAGATTTTAAAACCTTTTCCTACTTACATTTTTGTTCAGTACTATTTAAACTTTGTTATTTGAAATATTGTGCTCTTTCTTTGAGGAGGTGGGTTGCTCATCCTACATACCCCACCTTCCCCACATCTAACAACTAACTACCACACTACCTAGATGCCTGAGTTGTGAGGCTAGTTTGGGGGAGGGAACCATTCAAGAATGACTTCTACCTGGTGGCCGTGAAAACGGCCACCGGAAGAGAAATGCAAAAAGGAGTGTGAGCACACCATTTTGCCTGTTTCCCCTTCCACTCAACCCTTTATAAATAACTATTAAACGTGCATCAGAATTGTTGAGTTTATCATACAAGTGCTAAAGGGGGGGGGACATTTGCTATGTTTTATTTTTTAAACATTGGTTAATACATTCTTGACTTTATTTTGACACTTCATTGGGGACAGAGTTTGATTGTTTTCATAGATAATGGTTATAGTAGGTTGTTGTTGTTGTTGATGCTGCTGCTGCTGGATGAGTAGAGCCTGCATGGTCAGTGAGAACTGAGAACTCTTCAGTAATCACTGCGTTCTTTCTCCTTCTCCCCCAGTCTTTCCTTAATCACTTCATTATTACTGTTACATTGGCATTCTTCCCTTGTTATAGGGGCAATGACATCCCTTCTCAACTGGAGCCCTGAAGGAAGCCTCCAGGCATGAGAACATGGACGCTTTATTGTTGCCATTGTTTAAGTAACTCTGAGGCACAGCTGGACTACAGCATACATATTCGACAGTAGAAGATCCTTTCCATCTGGATGTTCCTACAAGTCCTCAATAGTACATGCTTTTATTCCAGGGAATCAACAAATGAATATTGCTGCAATGTCATTGTTGTTGTTTCTGGTTTTATTGTTGGCATTTACTGTTGTTTCTGTTGCTATTTTATTATGTTTATGTTTTTATTACTTCTAATATTTTAAATGTATTTTATTGTTTTGGGATGGCTTTTATTGTTTTATGATACCTTGATAGGCGGCCAAGAAATGTTTTAAATAAATAAATGTGTCACCATTAGGGATGTCACAAGTGTCCAAGTGGATCTATGAGGGCAACAGACCTTCCCCCCCGCATATCTGCCCTCCATAGACCCAGGGAGACATGCTCAGTGCAAGTGAGGACATGTGCCTAGCAAATATCCATCCTGGCTTCTGACATTGCGCCCTCCCTGCACATTAATGGCAACTGCCATTAATGTGGGGGGAGTGCACATTTACCAGAGCTCGTGGAAATCACACACTAACTATCGCAGCATTCATGATGGCCGCCATTAACACAACAAGCCAGGGCAGGTGGTTGCGTAGTGGTTGGCAGAAGCTCACGCAGCTCTGCTTGTGAGGGTGGACATCAACAGTGGAGGGGTGAGCACTCATGAGGCGAGCACTCACTGATTTTGTCCATCCCTAGCATCATAAATAAGTCTTGAAAAGGGAAGGAGCAAATTAATTATTGCCCAGCATGCAGCTAGTACCATACAGTTAAATATTAGAGAAATCGATATTGAACATAGGGAAGAACACAACTAAATGGAAAACTGATCCTATATATGCTCATTGGAAGCAATTGCCACTGAGTTCAATAAGACCATACTTCCTTTACACGTTCCTTTATCACCCTGTCTATTGTTGCCTCCACAGTTATTCCAAATTAGGGATGTATTAGAAATTTGTTTCAGTTCATTTTTGATCAGTATTTACCTAGTTTGCACTTTCTGGGCTGAACGTGGACTCGGACACAATCCATGGTCAAAGTCTATACATTTCCAAGCTTGCAATGTGAATCATGGACCAAAAAGAATGTGTTCGACAGGATGCAAACATTGAAAAAATGTGCATGAAAAAATGCGCACTTTTCAAAAATGTGCACAAATAATGTATAATCAACTGGAGATTAATGTGCACATTTCAAAGATGCATACAGTTGGAAAATATGCATGTATTTTCATGCCCCCCCCAAAGCTCACAATGTGATACAGACTCAAGCTGAAACAAGCTTTCAGATAGAATTTGGAGAACTTTGGCAAGCTCAAATTTTGCTGATTCTTATGCCGCGCATCTGATTCTGAGAACATACACATGCTTTTTCTTATGTGGTTGCTCCAAACTTCATACGATGTAAATCAGCCTTCCTGAACCTGGACCTCTCCAGATGTTTTGGTTTTCAACTCCCATCAGCCCCAGCTAGCACAGCCAATGGTCAGGAATACTGGAAGTTGTAGTCCAAAACATCTGGAGGGGACAAAGTTTAGGAAGGCTGATGTAAATGGATCACACCTGTTAGTCACACCCCTGCATGCTGATATGTGCGTTGGCCACACCCTTGGCAGCTTTGCCTTTGAATTAAAAGTCTGGTTTTGAGCTCTAAATTGGTGTTTATCTCTCTTCTCTCATCTCACACTATTGCCCCGCTCGTGCTCTTCGCTCCTCTGATGCCATGTTTCTCGCCTGCCCAAGGGCCTCTACTTCCCTTGCTCGGCTTCGTCCATTTTCGTCTGCTGCCCCTTACGCCTGGAACGCTCTTCCAGAACATTTGAGAACTACAAGTTCAATCGCAGCTTTTAAAGCTCAACTAAAAACTTTTCTTTTTCCTAAAGCTTTTAAAACTTGATGTTGTGCAGACTTTATACTGTTAGTTTTACCCTACCCTGTGCCTGCTTACCCTACCCTGTGCCTGTTTGCATTCTCTTCCCCTCCTTATTGTTTCATTATGATTTTATTAGAATGTAAGCCTATGCGGCAGGGTCTTGCTATTTACTGTTTTACTCTGTACAGCACCATGTACATTGATGGTGCTATATAAATAAATAATAAAAATAATAATAAAATTTTCTTGTGGATAAAAGAATCACTGCCAATTTCCAAATACAAATCAGGGTCTAGAACCAGGTCCTTGTTTTCCACCACTGTTGGTGCCTGCCACAGAAGAACATCAACAGACAGCTTCAGAGGAAAAAAGCAGGTCTAGCTTTCAGGCCCTTTCTACACCCAAGGATTATCCCAGGAAAATGGAGGGATCGTCCCTGCCTTCTCCCGGGATCCCCTGTGTGTCACTTGTATGCACAGGGATGATTCCGGGATGATCCTGGAAAAAAAGGCAGGTGTAGAAATGGCCTCGGTTTTCCACAAACAGTCATTTTGGATTCAACTCTTACTTTTCCTTCATATTTGGGGGTATGGATTTGTTGCAATTGATTTACTTTGTACTGTTCTGATTTGCTGTGTTGCTTTAAGTATGTGAGGGGACATCCAGGACAAAAGTCAAACAAATAAATACACACTTTAGAAAAATGCATAGTATATTGGAAGTGGTGATTAAGGAGATGGGGGAACTGAGCCCCCAAATCTGTTACGTTCTGTTGTTGTTGTTGTTATTGTTGTTGTTATTCCCAAAATGGCTGTGATGCTCTAGTGAATTTGCAGGCACAGAGAACCATGGCCAAACTGGATTGTCTTTCTTTTTTTGCCAGCGCTGGAATCAAGCAGCATTTTTCTAGCCAGTGCTGGCATTGTGTAGAAGAGGAAAATCCTCACATGATTGAAGTCAATCATTAAAAAACACACACACTCCTTTTGAAGCCCCCATCCTCCGACACCACATCTTCTTCTTCAGAGAGAACTAAGCAAGGGCAATGGAGGGACCAGCTGCAGTTTTGTGGAAAGCTTTGTTGGAAACGCTCCAGGGTCTTGTGATATTGATGGTGACTGAAATGGAGTTTGCAGTGGTTATATGAAAAGTTTGCTTTAACTGCAAATGTGCCAAGAACCTGGGGGTGTCGATTCCTTGATGATTGGTTTGCTGTTGTAGTTTAACAGAGTGGTTCCTGCCAGTGTTTCAAGCCCTATGATATTCAGCTCCCATTCAAGTGGAATTTGTTACTGAAACTTAATGAAGTTCTTCACGGCACACACACTCTTAAATGTTGTGGTACCCCTCCATGAAGCTCTCCATTCTGCAGGAGCAGCCTAAGTGGCAAAGGTGGATACTGAAGGCATCTATTAGCTGGCACTCCTTCCTGTGCCTGCTTACCCTACCCTGTACCTGTTTGCATTCTCTTCCCCTCCTTATTGTTTTACTATGATTTTATTAGATTGTAAGCCTATGCAGCAGGGTCTTGCTATTTACTGTTTTACTCTGTACAGCACCATGTACATTGATGGTGCTATATAAATAAATAATAATAATAATAATAATAATTAACAGGCAACTCTTTATTCTATTTGGTTGTTTTCAGAATGACAGCCAATCTGACTCTGGCCATAGCTAGACCTAAGGTTTATCACTGGATCATCCAGGGGTCAAACCTGTTCATCTAGGTGACACACAGGGGATCCAGTGCTCAGGCAGGGGCGAACCCTGGATGATCCCAGGATAAACCTTAGGTCTAGCTGTGGCCTCTGTCACCAGTGTGTCTTCAGCAGGGTTTTCCCACCATTACATTTCTCCAGGGGTTTTTTTGGACATATATTCTTAGTCTATATATCTTTTTAATGACTGACAGCCAAATTATAAATGCACTAGTTTAGGGTCTTTCTAGATCATTAAACAAATGTGCAGTTATCTATTTGTTATCTCAATAGGTGGAAACTTCTGCTGTGGTATATTCACATTTTTCCAGCACTTGAAAAAAATGTGACTGGATAAATAATGATATATGAAAAATTAATTTCAGTTCGTCTTTAATCAATCTGTTACTCAGTTTGTGCCTTCTAGAAAGAACACGGGCTCAGATACAATCTGCAGTCAAAAGTCTGCCCCTCCACCTCCCCCCCCCCAAAGTGTTCATCACCATGTGTACATTTCAAAAGAAACACATTTCAAAAATGTGTACAAATATGCTTTGGTCATGGGAGAAGAATGTACATGTTTTAAAAATGTGTACAATTGATACATCCATTTGGAAAAATCCACACAGAAATCTCCATTTATTTTTAAGCGAAATTAAGTTTTTAAAAGCCCACAATCTGATATGGATTCGAGCCAGAAGGAATTTTGAGATGGAGTTCAAAGAACTTTGGCAAGCTCGAATGTTTCTGAGTCACACAGACACTGACCTTGTTCAAATCCAGAGACACTGACCTTGTTCAAATCAACTGTGCAGTAAAACTCCAGTTGAACAATGTGTATGCATGAACTATAGCAAGAGTGGCCAAAAGAAGATGCCCTTTTGTGAAATATTGTTATCATATCCTATCTGGTGCTTCTTCAGATTCTAACTTGAGCTTTGTAGCATTTGCCCTTATGCTTCTCATGTGTCCCATCTCGTTCAGAAAAATGGCACAAGTATCATTTTGGGCCTCAACACTATGTTTTATTTATATTTCTCTTTAGGGCACTATTCTTCATGCTACTAGGCTTTAGTCTTATATTTATGCTGACAGCTCCCAAATCTATTTTTCTCCCTACACCTACTGACCCAGTCCTAACTCTCCCTTTGCTGCATAACTGTCTTTATGACATTCTCTTTTGGAATGGATGTCTTCCTACTCTCCCTAGTTAAAATGCAGATATAAATGAATTGTAGCCCATGGGATTGTCTCAATAGCACACTCTATGGCCTTCATTTGTCTACCGCTTCTATGAATGCATGAGATTTCACATCTCATCTTGCTTTCAAATGGCAGGAATGCAAAGGTATCTATGGATCCATTTTGTGTGCCCATCACGTTCTATGGTTGCTAGTCAAATAGTATCTAGTACTGATTCTAGAATATGCAGTCAATGGCATACATGATCTGACTAAGTAAGAGTGGTGAATAATTAATTATACAAATGGAAACTGCAAGAAAATGTTGCAGTATGGAAAGTTACTGTTCATGGTTCCAGCCAGCCAGGCCCTTTTCCTGGATAATCCATTCCAATCTCCCCCCCCCTCGTTTTCCATTTGCATGCCTGATTGTCAGCATTTGGTGGTCCCTGAGCATGCTCGATCAGTATTGGGCTGACCCTCCCCTTAAGAGTATTTTTTTTGGGGGGGGGGTACTTCTCTGAATCTTACAAGCTTACTGATGCCTCTCTCTTTTGCATGGGTGGTGCAATTTTGGCATCGTAAGGATCCAACTTCAGAGATTGAGTTTTCTATTAGCAATAGGATCAAAAAGCTAGTTTCCAGAGTTCCACCCCACTCTGCTCCACACTCTACTGTTCCCCATGCTGATCACTCCCAATCCAATTAGCAGGATCCAGTAACATGACAAAGGTATAAATTCTAGTTCCAAAGAATGCTTGCTAATAGGTGTAAATTTTAAAGTGCATCCTGTCTCACTTCCCGGTTTGGTGTGACAGTTCCTAGGTTCTGGCCTCAATATACATTAGGGGGCGTGGTTATGGGGTCAGCTAAAGTCACATCCATTCCACACTCTAGCCCTACTCAGGTGTTTGTTTATATATTTATGTATTTATTTATTGCATTTCTATACCAGCCAATAGCTGAAGCTCTCTGGGCAGTTCACAAATATTAAAACCACAAAGTACAATTTAAAGTATAAAACTTAAACCACTCCCTCCACTCCCAATCTTCTCTGGTTGAAATGAAAGGACTGAAAAGAGGTTTTGATTGGATTCAGTTGAATGAATATTTTCCTCTTCTGGGGAATTCTGGGCTAAACAGGGCTGGGAATTCTACCTAGGAAAAACCAATCAAGCCATAGTAACAGACAGTAAGAGTTGCTGACAGAAATACAGGATGAATTATTTCTAAATGCCAAGCCTAGAGGGAAATATAACAAGAAATAGAATGTCCAATTGGGGCAGAACTGTAAGTGATGCCCAGGAATATTGCTTTGTTTTCCTTGGCTTTCTGTGGTTAGTAGTATCTGTGCCTTTATTTTCAACCCAGCTTCTAATTTCTGCCTTGACTTTCTTTTTTTCCTGATCTGTGCCCCATGCCTGGCTCCTGGCTCCTCACAGTTACTTATTAGGAGCCAGGACAACCTGCAACTCCCGCCCACATGTTCCACAGTCTCAGGATCATTCCGAGACTGCGGAAAAAGCAGGATTAAAAAGAAGGATCATCCCTCCCTGCTCCCAGGATCCCCTGTGTGTCATGTGGATGCACAGGGATGATCCCGGGACGATCCTGGGATATAGGCCTGGTCTAGCCATGGCCCTAGTGTATACAGTCACACCCAATGGATGGAGGCAGGGGCAGCAAGCGTTCTCTCACTTCCATTCCACATGCTCATTGGATACAGTTGGAAAGTCATGTTAAAAGGGCTCCTAAGTAACAGTCACTCCTCATTTCCTGGGTACTGTAGTTCTGGAAGGAAGGGCAATAGCATGGGACATTTAATGGAATTTGCAGCCTCTCTTCTAAAGTACAATTCCCAGGATTCTTTGGTGGGAGCCACGATGGTTCAACTGGCATAAAGCTGGCATATATTAGCAGTAAAGATGTGTTCTAAGTTTTGTCTTGCAGAGAATTCTACACACTGTGGGGTTGTCTGTCACAAGAAATCTGGCCCTATGGGAGCTTGCTGGAGTTCAGCAATACCCCTGAATAGGCTTGCATCTAGGGTTTTTTCCTGAAGCCCAGGAGTTTTTTCTTTATTTTCTTTCTTTATTTTTATTTGCAGATATAATCAGTTGTGAAAATCAAGGCTGCGATTTGCATGCTTTGTGCATTTTTTGCCTAAAATTTGCCTAATTTTCACAAATCAAGGCTGCCATTTGTGCAAATTACTCAAATGGCAGCTGCTATTTGCACAAATGTCTATTTCTATTTCTGCAAATTAAAAACTAACTAAGCAACCAGAATATTGGCAAGGTGGTCCAATATGCTGTGGACCAAGTGGGACCAGCTAGCAGAAGACAAGCTGAACTTGGGGGTGGGGGTGAGCCAATGAAAGCTTATCAATCCCCATACCCTAACCAGATCCGTCTGACATCCTTAACACAACATTGATGCAGGAAATATCTAGATAACAGCACTCTCTACAGTACCCAGGTATGGAATTCCTGCCTTTATTCTGACCGTGTAGGATTATGGATTTGCAACATTTGAAACCATTCCATTTATTTCATGTAAGGTCAAAGCATATCTGCATGCTCTGTATTCTGTTCAGTTCCGATAGCGCCTTCAGCCAACTTGACCCTAGATGCCCTTCACTCCAGTCTAAGCTAATTTGTACATTATTAAACACTTTCACTGAGATAAGCTATAACCTTTGTACCTTAACTCCCCATTACTCTGCACTTACTTATAATTGCCTTAATTGTAACAACACCACTCCAAATACCTCACTACCAGGAAAAAAAAATATTATGAAGAGGGTGCAAGGTAATTGTTTCTAAGTCTACAGATTTTAATTAACTACATTTTAGAAGTCTCAGAAGTGGAGTCTAAAGACTTGAAAAATCAATTAAATAAAATGTTTACAGATGGGCACATAACTATGCACACACAGCTTGGAAACAAGCTATTTACAATGCTGGGCTCGTATATTTGCAAAGACAACATACACTACAGTATGTTTCTGATAATTAAATTTTGGCTTGGTAAACAGAAAAAGCAGGCATGTTTATAACCATTTTAATTATGTTAACTTTCCTTTTTTGTTCATTCAGCACAGCACATGCTTGGAATGTCAAACAGAAAATGCCGTATCCTTTAAGAGAGTGATTTTTATTTATTTATTTATTTATTTATTTATTGTAATCTTCTTCTTTTTTAAGAACACTGAAATTTTTGAGACTTTTGAAAAATACGATCAAATGTTTGAAAACAGTTTTGAGTGTGTAACCACTACTTTTAAGCCAGGCAGAGATTGTTGACCAAGGCCATAGGTACACAACTACACTCACAGTCCTTCCTTATCAGCCGAAAAGGTGAATGTGATAAGTGGAACAAGACTGAGGACCCAAATCTTCACATTCTGACTTAGATCTAAATGAGCAGCCCTCATGTCAGCTTCAGTGTGAGTCAAGCTGAATATGAATGAATCTGAAATCTCACCCCCACCCTCACCCCTGGAGGAATCCTCCTTTGAGGACGATCTAGAGCTCCTTGAAACAGAGAATGCCAAGGGGCCACACATGTCAGGAGTTCAGGGCAGGCCTGGTCCTTCAGGAAAGATCACTAGTCCATTCCAGCAGCAGGAGGGAGGGCA
The DNA here is from genome assembly GCF_023053635.1 of Elgaria multicarinata webbii. Taxonomy (NCBI): domain Eukaryota; kingdom Metazoa; phylum Chordata; class Lepidosauria; order Squamata; family Anguidae; genus Elgaria; species Elgaria multicarinata. The sequence goes on along the minus strand of NC_086178.1, from coordinate 26,097,669 downwards.
AGCCCACCTTTGAGCGAAATGGGGAAAAAAGGAATCTAATTCAGGGCCCAGAGTAGCAGAACTTGACTCCTTCTCTGTCACCAGCCATTGCAGTAACATGAGTGATGGCTTCTCCTCCTTCATCACTCAGTGCCTTATAAGCCTGTTGGAAGGAGGGGAAGCCAGTTAGGCAAGCTGTGGAAGGACAGTAAGCCTGGGTGGGCAAGTCCACAAGAGGGCATTGAGGGGCACCTTTGATGCCCTCCTCAAACATGGAGCTGGCCCTGCCTCAGTCTATCAGCAGATTTTAGATTGGGGTTTCTATCCTGAGCAGATTTATTTGAGAAAAAACCCTACTGAAGGAAGTGGATCTTCCTTCTGAACATTAATGGGTTGTGAACAAGCAGTAATGTGCTGATTATTTAAGCTTTTCTTCTTTTTTTAACACCATGGATTTTCTTCTTTGAACACTATGGTGATTCAAAGTTATCAACTCTGGAAGAACAATACATGTTCAAATCTTCATTTTACTAGCTTGTTTGGAATATGGCAATCATATCATATCTTAGAAGCAGCTACTTATATATGGCAGGGTCAACATTTGAATGGCATAAACTGCAATAATTAAAAATGCATTGGACCCCCAAGTTGATCCTTCTACATGCTGAAGCCAACCCCCCCTCCAAACAAACCAACAAATTAATGCACTTTGTAAAACTTCCAATGCCAGGAGTGAATCATTCCCGCCTCTTTACGCAGTATGCAAATTGCCGTTAGTACCAATATAACAGTGTAATTATGTACCGCTTGTTTGCAACTCTTAGTAAGTGCTATCAGGAACATTCCTGTCTTTCAAGATCCAAGGGAGTTTAAATAGCTCATTTCAGACAATCCTGCTTAAGTTTTGCAGTGCACACAACTACTGACTCCTGACCAAATGTGACAAGTGTATGAGAGACGGATCTTGAGACACACTCATTTCTCTGGGTAACTGTTTTGACTTCAAAGAATGATTCCTTGCAAGGTTCATTCCAGAACAGTACTGTGAGGAAGAAGCTGAAGGGAAAAGTTTCCAGTGGTTGTGGCAGTTGGGATTATGGTCAGCCATGCTTCACAGCACCCTGCAGACTTTAGCTCTTTTATTCATTTTCTGTCCGTAGGGAAGAAATGTCACCTGCTGACAACACTTGTCATTCAGCTGGCCTCTTCTTATCTAGTTCTAATATTGCCAATATATTCTCTGACTAAAATAGCTCTCGTTGTGTCTGTCAGCTGTTGGCATGTATAATGTATCTCATATATAAGTACTTTCCTATTTTGAGGCTTGTGTGAATCATATGGGGAGAAGACAAAAATATCTTTCCAAGGGGGGAAATGTTACCGTATTATATGCGTTTGACACCAGCTATGGTTGGATTGGATATTCTTGCTTGAGCAAATGTTGACATATGAACTCATTAAAAAAAAAACTCAAGTTTTGGAAGGATTTATTAAAATAAGTATTATGGCCACTGCCTATCCAAAGTAATGTGTTTTCAATTTGTATTGATTTCAACTGGAAAGATGAGTTGCCATCTTATTACCAAATTACCTGGGAATAAGCCTCTTTGAAATCAATGGAATTTACTTCTGAGTGGATATGTACAGGCTGGCACTCCTATCCAGGTGTTTCATTGGACTAATGGAATCAATATAAGATTTAAAAGTGATTCAGTTTGGCAGGATGGTGACATATGTTCATGATTCATAGTTCGTTCCCAACCGGAGAAATGCTTTTATCTACAGAGATTGTAATCAAGAGAAAATGACTTCATGCACAGACTGAGAACCGTCACTACAGGTCCTCAGCTCAGACCTATTAATTCTTATTATTATTATTATTATTATTATTATTATTATTATTATTATTAATTTATTTATATAGCACCATCAATGTACATGGTGCTGTACAGAGTAAAACAGTAAATAGCAAGACCCTGCCGCATAGGCTTACATTCTAATAAAATCATAATAAAACAATAAGGAGGGGAAGAGAATGCAAACAGGCACAGGGTAGGGTAAACAGGCACTGGGTAGGGTAAAACTAACAGTATAAAGTCAGAACAAAATCAAGTTTTAAAAGCTTTAGGAAAAAGAAAAGTTTTTAGCTGAGCTTTAAAAGCTGTGGTTGAACTTGTAGTTCTCAAATGTTCTGGAAGAGCGTTCCAGGCATAAGGGCAGCAGAAGAAAATGGACGAAGCCGAGCAAGGGAGGTAGAAACCCTTGGTGTATGTATACTAGCGATCTGCCGAAATTTTCTCCCACATATTTCCTGGCCCTTCTCATTCAATTTATTATAAAATAAATTGCTTTCAAAAAGAAATTCGAAGTAGAAGAAATTTCAGGGAAATTCTCACGGGTTTGGTTCAGGTGTCTTGTGCTTACCTTAGTAAAGAGGTGACTGAGGAGTGTTTATGAGGGTCTGTCTTATCTTTCATTGTATAATCCATTCTCTGGCAGACTGTAGCCTTCTTGGCTTCCCCTACTTCCTACCCAGTGAAAGACATCATGAGGTAATTCCTCCCTTTGAAAGGGCTTTTTCAGATTAGCAAGTGCGGGCAGCCGGGAGACTGCAGAGCAATGGAGAGATGTGTGTTAGAAAGAAAAACACATACACATTACTCTTGGCAATGTCACAGTAATTATAGTAGCTCAAAAACACCAAAAGAAATTCAGGAAAGAAGGCAGGAAAGAAGGAAGGCCACGCATTGAGTAGGGCTATTATTTTCCTAGAACAGGGTACATTGCAGTAGCAACTGAGTGACTGTGTGGGGTGGGGTGTGGGTTGTTATTTTTATTAATAACTGGTGTTTGTGAGGGGTGTGTGTGTGTGTGTGTGGCCAGATCTACACCAAGGAGGATGTACTGTTATAAACTGTTTTAAAGCAGGTGTGTGTGTGTGAGTGAGAGAGAGAGAGAGAGAGAGAGAGATGGAGGCTGCAGCGCTGTGGTCAACACCAGTCATCTTGAATCCAAACCTTTAGTGGACAGGGACATCAGCCTAAGATAGGATGTTCGTTTGATTTTAAAGGTTTTTGTTTCTCGAAAACTTGGAGTGGCTTCTAGCAAATGGGTTTAAATCCTCTAAAAAAACAACAACCTGGCTTAGCACTCCTGATCTTTTCATTAATGTGCATGCCTTAGTTTTCCTCCTCCTCCTCCTCCTCTTCTGAGATCTCAAGGATCAGCTCTAGGTAGCTTCCTTTTGAGAAAGCAAACCTGTTGTCATTGGATTAGATCTAAGATCTGCCTTTCATTGCTGGAAGTGTTGTGCTAACAGAAGGTACCCCCCAATTTTCAAGGACACCCCCCATCACCTCCGCAGCACAGCTTACCCCATTCAGTGGGATCTGCCATGTAGAATTTTCAAGGGAAAAGAGGGGCTGCTGTGAGGCGAAGATGTGTGGAATCTGTTTACAGCCACCTGCTTGCCCTCACCTAAATCTGGCCCTAACCATTGTCTCGTTTTAATGAACAGTGTATTAATTGCATGCCAGCTTCCTCTTCTCTTCTCCTCTTCCCTTGGTGTAGGACAAACTGCCACAGGCATATAAGATTAAATAAGATATGCTGTGTTAATAATAACTTTAGTTCAGGGGGACGTGTGGTACATGGGTCTCATGAGCTTCCACTGTCTCCCACTGTTTCCTGCACAAACCCAAAAGGTTTTGTTTTTTGAAAATTAACAAAATACATGGGGTCTGGAACACCATGAAATGCCAAAAGGTCAAATTTAAATTGTTTGCAAGCGAGATGTGAACTTTTGTTACTCCATAGGGCTCTAGATGCCTTTTTTAAAATTAAAATGGGTTGCCAGCAGCCTGCAGTCATAGGGGGAAGCAAAAATGGCCCCAATCCTCCCCAAATTGCCCACTTCCACTTTAGTTGTTTATTTATTTACTTTATTTATTTATTAAATTCATATACCGCCCCATAGCCAAAGCTCTCTGGGCAGTTTACAAAAGTTAAAAACAGTGAACATTAAAAAAAATATACAAAATTTTAAACTATCAAGAATATAAAAACAACAGTATGAAACAGCATCCATTTTTAAACAACAACAGTTCTGGGGTCCATTAAAAAACAAACTTAGCATCTGTTGTTAAATGCCTGTAGATTTGTATCATGCTTGGTTGGGTCTGTCTGAAACAGCAAAGGTTCTGACATCAAGTAGCCCAAATAATTTCTGCAGTGACAGGTTTAAAGCTGGAATTCGATGCTTTGGTGATCATATTAAATTGTCTGGGTGATGATTTTTACAGGGCTTCTAATTTGTAGATAATGAATCTCATTCTTGCAGCTAAATTTCCTTTGGCTAGCTACTGGGAAAATGGCTTCTCTCTCCACAATGAATGACATTGTGGATACTGCTAATATGGATAAATCACTGGACGTGATTCACCAGAGAAATGGATTGTAGATGGGATTGATTTGCCTTCCAACTCCAAGCAGTTTTGGATGATACAGATTTTCTAGACCCATTTCAAACTGGTTTGGTGAAGGATAAGGAGTTGAGACAGCTATGGTCACCTTAGTGGATGATCTACGCTTGAGTATTGACAGGGGGAATGTGTCCCTGCTGGTACTTCTGAACTTCTCAGCGAATTTTGATACCACCAACCATGGTATCCTTCTGGAACGCCTGGGAGGTTTGGGAATTCGGGGCACTGTGCTTCAGTAGTTCCAGTCCTATCCCTAAGGCTGGTTCAAATGATGATGCTTGGGGATAGCTGCTCCTCAAAGAAGTAGTTGCTGTGTGGCACACCACAAGGTGCTATTCTATCCCCAGTGCTGTTTAATATCGACATTAAACTGTTGGGAGAGATCATCTGGCGGTATGGGGTGGGGTGCTATCACTATGCCAATTACACCCAAATGTATTTCTCTACGCCTTCGACAACAGTGTCAGCTAAGGATAGTGTGTCTCCTCCAAATGAATGCTTGGAGGTGGTAATGGGCTGGATGAGGAAAAACAAACTGAAGCTGAATCCAGACAAGATGGATGTGCTTACTGTTAAAGGCCCCAACCTGGGTTTGGAGGTGTGTCAACCAGTTCTGGATGGGGTTACACTCCCCCTGAAAGACTGAGTTTGCAGTTTGGGGTGCTTCTGTATCCCTCACTCCAAATGACAGCCTAGATAGATGTGATGACCGGGAGTGCCTACCATCAGCTTTGGCTGATATGCCAGCTGTGCCCCTTCCTAGAGTTGGAAGACCTAAAGATGGTAGTGCACACACTGGTAACTTTGAGGCTGGACTTCCGCAATGCGCTCTACTTAGGGCTACCCTTGTGCCTAGTCTGGAAACTTCAACTAGTGCAAAATATGGCAGCCAGGTTGGGCACCGGTACACCTAGGGGTGACCATATTACCCCAATTTTAAAATTGCTTCACTGGCTGCCAATTAGTTTCCGGGCGAAGTATAAAGTGTTGGTTATCACCTTTAAAGCCTTACATGGTTTGAGTCCAGGTTACCTGTAGGATCACCTTCTCCCATACAATCTGTCCCGCACACTCAAGTCTTCTGGAAATAATTTACTTCAGTCAGTGAAAACTAGGCTGACAACCATTACCCAGAGGACCTTCTCTTCTGCCACTCCAACTGTGGAATGGCCTGCCAGGAGAGATCCGCCAACTGAACAGTCTTTCTGAATTTTAAAAAGCTATGAAGCCTGATCTCTTCCAGCAGGCCTACCCAGTTGAATTTTAAAATGTCTGGCTGCTATTTTAATAATGTAGTAATTTTATACGTTTTTAATCAGTTTTACATATTTTGTAGTATTTTTGTATTTGATGTTGTTCCCCATTTCGATCCAGAGGGAGAGGCAGGTAAGAAATACATTATTATTATTATTATTATTATTATTATTATTATTATTATTATTTGTGTTAGCCATTTATTTATTATTGGAAATAACGTTATACATCAACAGAATTGTAAATGTTTTCCTATCATTACATTTTGAAATGAGCTTTATTTATTTATTTATTGCATTTATATACCGCTCCATAGCCGAAGCTCTCTGGGTGGTTTACAAAACTGTATTTCAATCAATAAACAAGTAAATGAAAAATAACAAGTTACCAGTGTTCATGTGAAGCCTGAATGCCATTGTCAAAGTTCAGCAGACAACACAACCATGTTGTAGTACTTTTGAAGTATTTGTATAATGTGTCATAAGTGCTTCTTTTTTTAACAGCTTTTGAATAGACTAACTTACATAGTCTATTAATAATGTATCACTGATGTTCCTAGGAGATTTAAAGCAATCTGATAATGATACTTTGTGCAGATTATCTAACAACCTACTTCGCTATCTTCCTTTTAAAAATTTATTTACATATTTTACAAGAAAGCGAAGTTCAGTGATAATACTGTAAATACAGCCTAGCTTGCAAAACTATGAAATCAGAGTTTGATGGTACAATCCAATAGTGATTGAGATTGAAATAAAATAATCAGTGAGTTCCTGTAAAAAGATCACTGGGTTATTACTCAGTTGACCACAATAAGTAGATGGTTGATAAACTCCCATGAAAAGGAACTACATTTCGTCCAGAGAGGCAGAATCAGCCCTGGAAACTATCTTGAAGGCTGTTTTAGAGACTGTACGAATTGATCCAACGATTGCTTTGTTTATATGCTTACTGAATTACTGTGTATAGGTATGCTTCTTCTCTCTACTACTCCTGAAATGTATGGGACAATTACTGAAGATTCCCATATGTAGGGAGCCCCAATTAAGGTAAAAAAAGGTTGCCAGTCTATTAAGTGAATGAATGAGGTATATGTCCCAAAGAACTGTGGAATAGCCTGATAATCTTTGCATTATTTCCACACAGAGAATGCTGGGACTTGCAGTCCAATTCCATCACTGTAAAGAAAGATGCTCTGCTCAGAGCTTACAAAACTGTGGAAAAGGAACTGGTGGTGGCAGGTTCTCAATGGAAGTGCCTCCAAGTATTTGGTGGGCGTTCACAGACTGTGAGTGCAACCCCGTATGGAGTAGATGGTTTAGTCCCTTGGGCGAAATTCTTACTTAGAGGGAGGGCTAAGAGAAGAAACAAAACCAAAAAAAGAGAGTCAGTTCTGCTGAAAGAATGTTAGAGGATTGCTTTAGAATTATGGGCTCTTATCACCTTGTATGAGGTAAATTGAACTGTTATTGTGTAGAATTTTAACAGGATGGTGAATCATTTCTGCATCCTGGATATTTATCATAAATATTTTATTGTTGTGGGGCTAATACATTGAACAACAATGTTGAGTTACAAATTTGGGACTGAACATCTACAAAGAGACTTCTGAATTACTGAGCTTCTGCAGATACAAAAAGCACTTGGGACTGGGCTACAAGCAAGAGATCCATTTTTATTTTTTTAAAAAAATTAAAATTAAAAAAGGACTAATTGTGGCATGTTTCTGTAATTTGATGCTTACTAAAGACATTTTGTTCAAGGTTTTTTTGCAAGTTTATTCTAATTAAGCCCCATAGGACCCATAGGAGTATAAGCTGTATGAACGTATATAAAAGATTGGCCCTTTCCGTGTGAACATACAGGATGCTTACACAACCATAGCTGCAAAGTGGGTACCAGAAGCCCCATAAACTTCACTGATTTCTGAACATCTACAAATGTTACTTACAAAACCAGATATTATTATTATTATTATTATTATTATTATTATTATTATTATTTATATCGCGCCATCAATGTACATGGTGCGGTACAGAGTAAAACAATAAAATAGCAAGACCCTGCCGCATAGGCTTACAGTCTAATAAAATCATAACAAAACAATAAGGAGGGGAAGAGAATGCACCAAACAGGCACAGGGTAGAGTAAAACTAACAGTATAAAAGTCAGAACAAAATCAAGTTTTAAAAGCTTTAGGAAAAAGAAAAGTTTTTAGCTGAGCTTTAAAAGCTGCGATTGAACTTGTAGTTCTCAAATGTTCTGGAAGAGCGTTCCAGGCGTAAGGGGCAGCAGAAGAAAATGGATGAAGCCAAGCAAGGGAAGTAGAGACCCTTGGGCAGGTGGGAAACCATCAGAGGAGCGAAGGGCACGAGCGGGGGAATAGTGTGAGATGAGAGAGGAAAGATAGGAAGGAGCTAGACAGTGAAAAGCTTTGCAGGTCAACATATTTTGGGATTGCCACGGGCATCTGGTTCCCACTGGGCAAACAGATTACTGGATGAGACAGGCCTTTGGCCTGGACCAGCAGTACTGGAAAATCCATCTCTCTGAAGAACAAACTGACAGAATTGCATATAGTTTGTCACATCAACATTAAGGCTGTGCTCCGCTCTGATTTGGATCACGAATCCGGAGTGGAGCAACCTGATCTGTCTCCGCCAAAGGCAGATCCGGATCGGGTTGGGGGAGCTGTGGATCAAGGCGAAGCGGTTTGCCTCCATCCGGAGCTCTGAACGCAGGTAAGGGGGGAGGGGGCTCACCTGGCACCACCGCTGCAGCCGCAGTCTGTTTGGTGACGGAGCCAGGTAAGGGGCAGGGGGGTTACCTGTGTCCGTAGCAGTCTGGCACAGGCTTCAACTGAGGCCCAGGCCTTAAAGCAGAAGCAGGCTGCGGCCTGCTTCTGCTTTCACGCATGGGCCTCAGTTGAAGCCTGCACCGGACCGCGACAGAGTTAGGTAAGTGGGGGGAGGAGGCTTACCTGGCTCCACTGCCTCCACCACAGTCCGTGCAGCAACAGCAGCAGAGCCAGGTAAGGAGGCAGGGGGGAGGAGGGCTTACTTGGCCCCATTTTGCCCCCCTTCCCCACTTACCTGCCTCCACTGTCCGCTATGGAGGCAAGTAAGTAGGGAAGGGGGCAAAATGTCGACCTGCCCCTCTGGATTTTGCTCCGCGGAGTGGGGGAGGGTCAGATTGGCCTGAAGTGGATCGGCACAATCCGAAAGTTGCGGATCAGGCCACAAAGCAGTTTGGGGAGTCCGTGCACAGCCCTAATCAACATTACCCTATAAGTTGATAGGAATACATTATACATATAACTGCACTATACCAGTTGAATTAAAGGCACATCCTGCTGAGAATATTCTTGCAATATGAAGCTCACTGGTATGCTCTCGAAGAACCCCTGCTGATATCTAATTACAGGAAGACCACAACCGATAATGACAATCGAATGAATTGCCCATACTTTATTATCTATTAACACCTTTTTCTAATGTGAATCAAGATATGGAGGTATAATGTCAGGGTATATTTGAGTGACATTTGCTAATAACTTCCATACAGCATCTTCTAAAGAGGAATTGTATAATTACATACCTTGATTTTAATGGGCATGAATTAGACCTGAGCTATTTCTTACCTTATTCAAATGTTGGTTCTAAGAATACATTGTTTGTATGGCATTCCATTTGCGGTATCATTTGTGATCTGTGAGGGAAAAAATGCTTCCAGATTGTCAGCCAATAGCTTTTTGTGGAGGAGTTGGTGGCAGGTGGCCATCATCACACGGTAGATTTCTCATAACTTCTCTTAGATGACCTTTTCAATATTCTTTAATTTAATTGGATGGGCTTGCCTTCACATGTTCCATTTAAACAAGGCAATTGTAATTAGAGAAATTGAGAGGATGTCTATCAGTCAAGTACTGAATACTGAAAAGGTCAAAGTTGCAAAAGATATTAAAGAGGGGTGAAAGACTCTCCTCAACTTGCTCCAAAATGGTCCTGGTTTTTCTGAGCATTTTTTAAAAAGGGAACTTACAGGTAAATCTTGATGTGTTTCCAAGAGTTCGGGGGCGGGGGGCATTCCCAAAGGAGGCTTCTTTCAGTTCTAACCATCCCTGCCGTTGCTTACCTTCCTCCTCACTTACCTAGTGAGGGGGAAAGAAGGAAATCAGCAGGAGATGACTGAGGGTGGTGGCTGGAGAGGCAGGGAGGAATCATCTTTAACTCCCTAGGCCAGATCTACACCTTGTCTCAAACCATTATGAATGTGGAATAAAAAGCAGGATCTAACACTATGAAAGCAGTATATGGAATGTGGACTGTGCTTAACAGTGATCAGTGAACTTCAGTACTGGGCCTTAGTCTTCCCAGAGAAGCGATGGGGGGTTCTAAGAATGTCCAAAAGCCAGCCTCACTAAAACAAATCCGGAGTCCGGCAACTTTAATTCTCCATCACTGCAAGAAAGGCCTTTTTCCAGCTAGGGCGGGAGCAGGCTGTTGTGGTTGGGGAAGAGAGAGGAATGGATGATACACATACCTTAGGCATGTATGCAACATAAGGCATGGGTGGGGTTAACCTATATAGGCAAGCCCCACATACTTACCTGGCCTCTTTTGTTTTCTGGCCCCATCCTCCAACCCTTATGTAGTATGGACTTATTCCCCCATTTCACAAACATAAGACTTGTTGTTGTTGTTGTATGCAAAGGGGAGCAAGTCCCATCTGAGTTTTGCAATCACTCTTTTCAAGTTCTCACAACATTTCTCAGGGCTTTGCAAGTACTCACAAGGGATGATAACACAACCCAGATGATTTTTGAGGCAGGTATAGAGATATTCACCTATCTGTAGTTATAAACATCCTAAAGTAACATGTCTAGTTGTGGAAAGAAGGGAGTAATCCCATTCATGAATCTTGGCACTGAAACCAGGTACGTATAAATCCTTCCTCCACTATGGTGTTTCAACTTGATATATTGCATTATTGAATCTGTAAGCTGTCTTGAATGTGAGATATGAAAAATGCAGGATAGAAATGTGCAGGACACAAATGGAATGATTAAATAAATATGGCATAATAGCCACACAGCTGATATAGTTCAATATTCATATATTAGTTATATACCAAAACTAAAAGTAGTATGAGACAACGTGACTTGCTTCAGTTGGCCTCATGCAGAAGGTTCCTGAGGTTTTCTATTAGTTGCACTCCCCCTTACATTTATTAGAATGTAAGCCTATGCGGCAGGGTCTTGCTATTTACTGTTTTACTCTGTACAGCACCATCTACATTGATGGTGCTATATAAATAAATAATAATAATAATAATGAAGGAGCAGGTTCATAGCTTGGGGGTTCTTCTAGAACCATCTCTGTCACTTGAGGCTCAGGTGACCAAGTTAACCAAAATCAGAATACTCTCTCTCCTCTTACAGTGTGAAGTAGGTGAAAAGACACATAGCCCAGACCAATCAGACTATAAATTTGATATCCTATACAGTTGTCTCATCTCGTTGTTTCCCCCCTTTTGCCTGCAACTAGTGTATACATGCTTACTGCCTATGATACTGGAGGTTGCACTTAACCAGCAGGACTAGTAGCCATTGATAAATTGATAGTAGGTTTCTCCTCCAAAAATTTATCCAACTGCCTTTTAAAACCATCCAAATTGGTGGCCGTCACCAATTTGGATGACAAACCACCAATTTCCCATCCCTACTGGAGATGGCAGGGATTGACCTTGGGGTTTTCTGCATGCAAAACATGTGTTCTATACACTTTCCTGAAGATTGCAATCCTCTGCAAGTTTAGACAGAAAAAGGCCATCAACTCTCTGCATGCCTCCAGCCATCCATGCTGGGTAGGGAATGCTAGGTGTCATGGGACTTCTTTCCTGACTAAACTTGCATAGGATTGTGCCCTAAGAAGCCCTGTCCTCAAACCTGGTAATGCGAGACGTGAATCATTATGAAATGTTTGATTCCTGCACTGGCTACAATTTCAAGAATTGTAACAACAACACTTCTTTCTATTTCATTTGCTGTGGTTGATTGCTAGGCAGGACCTAGCAAGAAATTAAAACAGGAAGACCGAAGAAGATAAAACCACACCACATGGTTCTGAATGAAGCCTTCTTTAGCGCAAGACCTGCTTCATTTTATGCTTGAAATTAACAACTCTTTTTGGACCTTTTGCTTTTGTTGTTAACCAGGACAGAATATGCCAATTCTATATATATATATATATATATATATATATATGTGTGTGTGTGTGTGTGTGTGTGTGTGTGTGTGTGTGTGTGTGATTACTTCTCTAGGTTCACTCATAATAAACACAACTGCAAAGAAGTCATGCTACCCCTAAAGGAAGCACATTTTCCCGACAGGGGAAACAAAGAAAAATAATTCTCTTTTCAGTGATCTAGCATGTTGCTAATCTCAGCTCCTCCAATTTACATCACAGTGTGCCAGAGCCATAGTAATTAAGCTGCCTGACATTATATGACTGATCCTTGTCAGCAAGTGCAATGCTTTCTCCCCCAGAAAGCAAATCATTAAAACAAAGCACAGATTCAGTTTGGTAGGCAGGGAAGTGTCTGGTCAGCCATCAGCCTCGGTTGCAAATGACCAGTGTCAACAGGAACCTTCAAAGTTGTTTGCATCTGTTGGGAAAGGGCGATGTAGAAAACAGTGGCAGATTTTCATTAAAAGAGACTATAGGGGCCTGAAGTACTGGCAGCAGGGATGCTACTACAGCACCAGACGCTTAAAAAGACCGGTGATGTTGAGATGAGAGGCATATTCTAGGTCTGATGGTAAGCACCTCGATTCACATATTGGATGTGAACCCTCAAGCCTCTTTACAGAACAGGTATGGAGCCCACCAACCACTCAATGTTCTACTCGACCATTGTTTGTTTCTTTATTTAAAGAATTGTCATCTTCTTCTTCAGCCAAAAAGGTTCCCGGCAGGGCTAACACATCTTTCTATTAGGGGTGTGCACGGACCCCCCGCTCCGCTTCACTTGCAGATCCGCCATTTTCCGGATCGGGCCGCTCCGCCCTGCCCCCGCTCCGCCCACTTCCGCTCTGCTCCGCTCTGCTCCGCTCGGAGCTCCGGATCCGGATCCGGAGCTCCGTTCCCCCCCCCATAGGCTTGCATTGAAAGCTAAAAAATTATACAACTTTTTTTCTGTTCAAGTTAGAAACCTCACGTTTGGCACCATGACACCTCATGGGGGTATACACACGCACGCCAAGTTTCAAAGCAATCCCATCATCCCCTGATTTTTGGGGAATTTTTGAAAATCGGGCACCCCACACACAACATCCCTGCGAGGTGGGCAGGGGAGGAGGGAGGGAAGGCAGGCAGGCATGCAGCTGGCATTTCTGGGGGCATAAGGAAGTGAGCCAAGGATAAGCCAGTAATGCATATAAAATGGAATAAATCAATAAATAAACAAAGGAGGGGTGGAATTAAAAGCAGCAGTGTTGCTCAATAAACAGCAAGAAGAATTTTTTTAAAAAGGCTATATCTGTCTTTTACCAGCAATAGGGGGACGTGCCCGGGGGAGGGGGAAGTAGCTGCCAGTTCAAGACAGCCACCAACAGCTCTGAGAAGAAGTAAAACGCTCACTTCAACTCATAACAGGCATTGCTCCACCACTGAAAAGTGACCATTCACTTCAACTCATGATAGGCATTGCTCCACCGTTTTACTCTCTTTGGAAGGCTCTAATGGCCTTCCAGTGCAGGAGAGAGTGGGGGCACGTCCACGATGAGATGCCCTAGGGGAGCTCATCCCCTTGCACCACATCGATTCAGTTGTTCACCAAGGTTAGGGTGGGGAGCAGTGCTGTGTTTCTATCTCTTATTCTTGGCTTAGTATATGATTTCAGGTTGTGTTTGTGCATTTGGTGGGGCTACTGTGTTAAAAAACACGGGGAAAAGCCCGTTCAGATGAAGAAAGAGAAGTTTCCCAGAATCCCAAGTTACCCGTTTTGCCTATGCCCTCCTCCAACTTTGGGATCATCATGACCGGGAGCTGACTCTGCCCCTCAGCCCTTTGAAAAAGGTATTTTTCCCGCCGATTTTTAAAAAACTTCTAGCACGCGACCCGTACGATGCAGAAAGTTGAGAGTAGTCTCAAAATGACCCCCATCCACGACTCTCTGTGCACAAGAATTTTCAGAATGATTGCTTAAACCCCCCCAGTTATCCCCGATTCTTTCCCTCAATGCAATCCTATGGGCAAAAAGCCGAAAACGCCGTTTGAGCCGCGCGGTTGACCCGATTTTCACAAAAATATAGCACGCGACCCAGACAACGCAGAGAGGTGAGAGTGGTCTCAAAATGACCCCCATCCACGACTCTCTGAGCACAAGAATTTCTAGAACGATAGCTTCAAAAAGAACGTAATTATGCGCGATTATTTGCCGCAATGCAATCCTATGGTGAAATGTTTTCAAGATGGCGACCGGAGCGCTCCGCCTGAACTAGGAGCTCCGAAAAATGGGCACTTCTCCTCGCCTTGCTTCTAGGGGGTCCGCGGTCCGCTCCTACTCCGCCTCTGGGTAAGGCGGAGCAGGCCAATCCGCTACTGCTTCTACGCTCCTAATCGGAGCGGATCACACCCCTACTTTCTATATAAATAAAAATGTAAATGTTCGTTTGTTCCTAATCTAAAATCTCCGAAAGTTCTTCACCAATTGCTTTGAAATTTTGACACAATGTTGCATTCGAATACGCGTGTGTTTTTATGTAACTATATTATAGATGGGGACAAAAGTGTGTCTTAGAACTGAAGAAATAGGGTATATTAAAGCCCAGAGGCCTCCTCCAAGCCACTTATGCAAATAGGAGAGAAGTCACTGTGACATCACCAACTAGTAGGCCAATCCACTGCCTCTGCCTTCTCTCCTATTTCCATGTTCTCTCCTATTTGGCGCCATCTAGCGATGTTTCTCGGAACTGCGGCCTTCTATGGAAGTTCCAAGTTCTGAAGAAAGGTAACTGCCAGGAGATTCTGGCCAAAACCCACTAACCTCCTCACCACACCTGTGACAGGTAAAAACATGCTTTTTTAAAAAAACAGCACCATCTGTTGGACGTAAAAGGAGCACATGCTGGTCAGGCTGGAAGATACATAAGCAGCAATGAAGCTGTATGGCGAATTCTTTCATTTCCCATACATGAACGAAGTCCAGCTGTTGTTCACTTAGCAGTACATCTAGAAAATGGACAACGCGTTTATTTCACAGCTGCAAATGTGCAACAAATAGCCCTGAATCCACTGGCTACAACGTTAACTGCTTTCTTCACATTATGTCAAAATGACACGTGCTTTGTTCCATGTAGAATTGCGTTGTGAACAAAATTACAACACGGATGATCTTTTGTCGTATGTGCAATCAAATATTCCTAAGCTAACGCTTGAGCAAAATGCCATTTATGATCAAATAATGCAAACTGTCAATAACGGGGTTGGAGAAATCTTCTTCTTAGATGTGCCAGGAGGAACTGGTAAAACGTTCCTAATTACATTGATTCTGGCAGCAATTCGATCCCAAAATGACATAGCCTTAGCTCTTGCGTCATCTGGAATAGCTGCGACATTGCTACCAGGTGGAAGAACTGCTCATTCCGCTTTGAAATTGCCATTGAACATGCAATTCATTGAAACTCCCACGTGCAACATTTCCAAAGCATCCGGCATGGGAAAAGTATTGCAAAAATGCAAACTTATTGTTTGGGATGAATGCACAATGGCGCACAAAAAATTGCTCAAGGCTCTTGATCGATCATTGCAAGATTTGTGTGGAAACATCAGACTATTTCGGAATGCATTAATATTGCTTGCAGGACATTTCAGGCAAACATTACCTGTAATTCCTCGATCGACACCAGCAGACGAAATAAATGCTTCCCTGAAATACTCTACTTTGTGGCGACATGTCAAGACGTTAAAATTAACTACAAATATGCGTGTCCAGCTGCAAAACGATCGATCAGCTGAGATATTCTCACGTCAATTCCTGGAAATTGGGAACGGAAAGGTGCCGGTTGATCTGACCTCAGGACGAATTTCATTGCCTCATAACTTCTGCAATTTAGTGACGTCAAAAGAAGAATTGGTTGAAAAAGTATTTCCCAATATTCAAACCAATTATAATAATCACGATTGGCTGAGTGAATGAGCTATTCTTGCGGCCAAGAACAAAGACTTCTACGAACTTAACAATATTATTCAGTCTAACATTCAAAGTGAGGCAGTCACATACAAGTCCGTCGACACTGTTGTGGAAGCAGATGAAGCGGTTAATTATCCAACAGAATTTTTGAATTCACTCGATCTTCCAGGGAAGCCACCGCACGTACTGCAATTGAAAATCGGCGTGCCAATTATCATGTTGCGAAATATCAACCAGCCAAAGCTTTGCAACGGCACGTGGCTTGCAGTAAAAAAAATACTAAGCAACGTCGTAGAAGCAACACTCTTGACAGGACCTTTCAAAGGTGAAGATGTCCTCATTCCTCGCATTCCTATGATTCCAACGGATATGCCATTTCAATTTAAGAGATTGCAATTCCCAATTCGATTGGCGTTTGCAATCACCATCAACAAAGCTCAGGGCCAATCTTTAGAATTGTGCGGTTTAGATCTAGACATGGATTGGTTCTCACATGGACAATTATATGTTGCGTGTTCTAGAGTCAGCAAACCAGACAATCTCTATATCTGCACAGACAATGGAACAACAAAATTTTTTGTATACCCACAAGCATTGTGAAATTAAACATATTAGAAACGTGCGCTTTCTCTTTTCTTTCTTTTCCATTTAACCAGACTGAGCCACAGCAACGCGTGGACGGGTACAGCTAGTAATTAATAAAACAAGACATTACTGGAATTTGTGATAGCCGGTATGCTGAGTACAGTTATCAAAGCAACAGCACCCAGCAGAGGCCAGGGCAGCAGGCCAGGGCATAATTCACAGAATTGGGCCTTGTTGTTCTCTGTATAGATGATGCCTTGCAAGGATTCTGGTGTATTGCAGGATCATCCAGCATAGGGTGACAATATGAAAAAGAGGACAGGGCTCCTGCATCTTTAACAGTTGTATTGAAAAGGGAATTTCAGCAGGTGTCAATTATATATATGGAGAACCTGGTGAAATTTCCTCTTCATCACAACAGTTAAAGCTGCAGGTGCCCTGCCCTCTTTTAAATCTGGTTACTCTAGTATAGCTCCTGCACCTTTAACTGTTGCGATGAAGAGGGAATTTCACCAGGTGCGACATGCATACAAATGACACCTGCTGAAAATCCATTTTCTATGCAACTGTTAAAGATACAGGAGCCCTTTCCTCCTTTTCATATGTTCACCCTAATCCAGCATGGCATACGGATGGGAGGACCAAGGATTTTTGAGGTCACCTAAATTACTCCAGAGTCACTCTGACGCTTATTTTGACTCACCTCCATTTTCACTTTTGGCCTCTTTTTTGGTTCTTTTGAATGGGAACAGTGTGCATTTCAAATTGGGAAGTGCAAATTTCTCTGCTTATTTTTCAAAAGTGTGCACTTGCTCCTCTCCCATTGACTAAAGTGTGGAAAATAAAAGTGTTCTTTGGTTGTTGTTGTTTTGTTTTGTTTTTTGTTTTTTTTTGAAAATGTGCATTTCATAGACTCCAAATGTGTATTGCTCAATCCACAGATCATTGCAACATGTATAAACTTAAAAAATATATACTATGCTGTTATACAATTTCAAAAGTTACACATAAGGTTAAAACCACAGAACTATGAAACACATAACAATTCTTAGCTGAAATGATAGTAACGTGGGTGAACGACAGACATACAGAACCCTTTAATAACCTGTCAAATTGTATTTATGTCTCTGAATCTTTATAACACTTCACACCAATAGTATCCAAAAACTTTGTTCTACATCTAGTAACTTTCACTGCAAATAGTGCAACCCTCTGTATCATGTATGGGTTGGCTGAATGTAATAAATATCTCAGTTTCTCTTTAACACCCCTATATTTTACTTTCTTTAAAAGAGGCTCTAAATAACTTTTTCTTATGTCTGTATATAATGGACCATCAAGTGTACATAATGTGCCATGTCCTCTACAACTGGATCTCCACAAATACTTAGGGCGTCCTCCGGTAGCCTGAGAGAACGCATCCTGACTATTTCTATACATTACATTCTTTATCTTACAATTTTAAGCCCAGTCTGTCCAGGGGACTGAATGGAATAAAAATAGTAAAATAAAGAGTAGACATGACCGCCTAAGTCACCTACTTACAGTAAGGTTCTCATCATCTCTGAGAAAGAGACAACATTCCTGCAAAATTCTCAATATCCCTGTGAAAGAGGCAGAAAAATGACTGCCTCTTTTGCTGGGAAACAAAGTGGTCATGGAAGGGCAAATGGTTTTTTAGCACAGCACTAGTAAATACAGGTGTGTTCTCCAACCCGGAATTATCTGGTAACAACCACGGAGCATTCGAGCTTTCAGAGCAGAGATTGGCCGCTTCCAAACCCATTAATTAATATCAGAGAGGAGGCATGCCCAATTGGAGCTTCTAACATGTCCAAAATTATCCAACCTATTTTTAGGCATCAATGCTCTGTGTGTGAGAGAGAGAGAGAGTGTGAGAGAGAGAATTGAATATCTCCATATTGGGAAGATGCTGTCCGTGACTGTGTTCTCCTCCAATCACAGTGTTCGGGGGATTGGGAAACACTAACTGGCTGCTTGTTCTGGCCATGGGGGTGGGTGGGAGAGGGAGTGCATTTCTGCTCAGATTCCCAGAAGTTAATCATCCACAGCTGGGTGGGCTGGCATAGTGAGTAAGCTTCTACACCTGAGCTGGCAGGCTCTTTATTTCAGTTAAACTATTACTCTTGTTGGCTGGCTGGGCTTCCAGTGTGTGGGGAGGGGGTTTGTATGTCCAATAGATCTGGAGGGCAGCAGGTTGGAGAAGGCTGGAGTAGAAACTTCCACCAGCAGCAGTGGAGCTCTGCATAAGCAAAGTGAAAGATAACAGTTCCCTCCGTAAATGTGCAGGGGTGGATTAACGTGTGTGTGTTTGTGTGTTTAAGGGGGATAATGGTTTGAGGGGGGGGGATTTGAAAATTCCTAAAAAATGAAGTCATGAATGGATCTGTTACTACCTTGGCAAGCCCAAAGCCCTATTTAAGAGCTATCGTTTTGCCAAGTTTTATCTCTTTATCTTTAAAAATCCCAGTGTCTTTTAAAAAATAATAATTTTAAAACTACAAACATTTAAAAATTCCTTTAAAATCAAACCTAAGAGGGATCTACTCTAAACTTGGCTTGCCTAAAGATGTACTTAACTTCTATTACCATGCCAAGTTTCATCTCTTTATCTTTAAAAATGAGGGAGCTGTAAGCATTTGATTAATTTCCATTGACTAGAGCAGTTTTCCGAAATCGGGCGGTTCTCCGATGGGGAATCCAATGGGGTGGAGTATGGGAGTCACTCCAAAACCAGGGCAGAGAATCACCTCAATGGAGCTCTGGCTCAAATTTCAAGGCAGAGAAGACCCACTTTGCACACCCCTACTAGTAAATACATTTCCTAACTTTAACTCTAAGGGATTATTTCTAAAGAGGAATTTCAGAGATGGAAGAGGGACAATCTTTGGGAGAATTTTTTTTTATAATCTGTTAAGCACCTCAGTCTTTTTTGTTTATCTATTTGTTTGTTTCTGGAAGGAGGAGGGAGAAGTGAACTGAGCCAGAAGTGTTTGCTTATTCTGATTGAGAGTAATATTGATCAAAAAATCATTGCCCTCATTCTGAATTGGCTTTGTGATATTAACCAGATCTATAGATTGTCTGACTGAGCTTTAGAGATGTGTTAAAGTGTTCCTTGATCAGGGTCCTTCTGTATTGTGTCCAGGGAATTTCATGTAAAATAAATTTCATAGCTGAAACATCTGCAGTTCCCATACCTATCCTAGAAGTATATGAAATAATGAATCTGATAGAAACTGCCAAACTCTCATTACGCCTTTTACTTATTTATATTTTAAGTCCTGTTATTGATATAGAGTTCTTCCAAGACTTTTCAGGCTCTTGTGGTCATTAAGAAGACAATTCTAAATGCGTTCCCCTGGAAACTTTATATCTGATTTGGAGCTGGAAAATTGAACCAGCATGTGCTCACAGGTAGAGAACATTTTTATGGCAACAGCAAATAGTTACATGATTACTGAAGTATAGCTGCCAATGGAAAGTGAAAGCAGCAAGGAGCCCATCATATGCTAGCAAATGTGACGCTCATAAATGTTTTAAATTAGCAATCTTTGATTTATTATGGACAGTTTATCTGTTCTGCTGTGATCATATCTCGTATATTTAATCTTTTCAGTTCTGAGATGCATCTCATAAACGAATGTTTCCATAAATTATATTGGGCTTTATATAATAGTCTAGGATTGTACATAGATAATGCTAACATTATCATTGGGCGTCATCAGCTTCCATGTCCGTGACCTTCTGTCATTTGAAAGTTTGGGCTTTATTTATCCTGTCTTCTTTCTGCATACACATAGGCCTAATCTACACCAAGCAGAATATTGCACACTAAAAGCAGTATGAAAGCGGTATATAAAAGGCAGGAGCCAGACCAAGCAGGATATAGCTGTATGAAAGCGGTATAGGGTGTGTCAATGGGCCCCAACAGTTGTCAGTACACTTCAATATTGCTATAAAGCAGTCATGTGGCTCATGCCTTTTACATACCACTTTCATACAGCTTTCAAAGTGGAATGTCCTGTTTGGTGTAGAATAGGCCATACATTTCCTCAACCTGAGATTTTTACCTCTTCTACAATGCCTGAGACCTAAAGTCATTCTGGAGCATTGTGAGGAGTGGGGAATGGCAGCCACCACAAATATGGTGAACAATATTTATGGTGGCTGGAAAGAAGGCAAGCACTATGTTAGGCATTATAAGAAAAGGAATTAAGAATAAAACTGCCAGTACCACACTGCCTTTATACAAATCTATGGCGTGACCACAGTTAGAATACTGTGTACAGTTCTGGTCACTACACCTAAAAAAGAAGAAGATACTACAGAGCTGGAAAAAGTGCAGAAAAGGGCAACTGAAATGATTAAGGGACTGGAGCATCTCCCCTATGAGGGAAAATTACAACTGCTGGGATTGTTTAGCTTGGCAAAATGGAGGCTAAAGAGTGTACAAAATTATGCATGGTATGGAAAAATGTGGATAGGGAGACACTTTTCACCCTCTCTCAAAATACTAGAACCCAAAGGGGTCATCCCATGAAGTTGATTGGTGGGGGATTCAGGACAAATAAAAGGAAGTACTTCTTCACACAGTGCATAGTTAAATTATGGAATTCAGTACCTCAAGATGTAGTGATGGCCACCAATTTGGATGGCTTTAAAAGGGGGTTGGATAAATTCCTGGAGGAGAAGGCTATCAATGGCTACTAGCCCTGATGTTTATGTGCTATCTCCAGTATCCTAGGCACTGAGCCTGTGTGCACAAGTTGCTGGGGAACATGGGTGGGAGGGTGCTGTTGCACCATGTCCTGCTTTGTTGGTCCCTGGTCAATAGCTGGTTCATCTAGTGCTGAACTAGATGGACCCTCAGTCTGATCCAGCATGGCACTTCTTATGTTCTTAATATTTGGAGGGGGGGAATGCCAAGGGTCTTCTTTTTCTAGTCATGTGAGAAAAAAAACAATCTGAAAAGGTTTTGGAGGAATTTTTGTTCAGCTGTAGTCTTAGTTCAGTAAGACCCCTTTTCAAAATAAATAAATCCCTAGTTTACATAGGAGCCCCAGTTTTCAGAATTCTTCTGATGGTCCAAACCTGATTGAACTGAATGGGGTTTGTGCCAACAAAGCCATGTGAGAATCTCAATCTGTACTAGAGCTCTATGTGCCTTTTATTTATGGACTATGGAATTCTTCAATGATTAGTCAGAAGATTAAATCAATTTGATTATGTTAGGAGACTCCATAATTTCTTCCTCTTTGCTGAAGAGTTTTTTAAAAAACAAATAAATAAACAATCATATGATGAGAACTATTATAACCTTGACATAACAGAGACAGTTGGTATTTTGTTTGCCTTTCTTTCTCATTGTTTTTCATCACACCACGTTTGAGGTCTATCTAAAATTAAACATTCTGTAGAACTAGGACTTGTACTTTTCTTGTTGTATAAGATTTGTCCCTCCTTCCAGCTATTCTTGGTTTTGGCTTTTTTCTCTCCTCCCTTCTTGTAATCCATATTGTTGTTATACAATTGAAGGATAAGTCATCATGACCTCCTGAGGTCCTCTCTAATCCAGTAGTCCTTGATTCTTAAGGAGAGAGTTAGTGGCTGAAACCTCCCAAGCATCTTTCACCTGGGCACATCATCTGGTCAAAGAGAAACCATGTACAGATAAATTAGTAGGCTGATGGGCTTTGATGGCTAGCAAATAATGGGAGGCCTCTTCTCTCTCCTGTAATAATTGAAGTCCTTGTATCCCCCTATTTTTGTTTCTTGGAGATAGAGACACACTGAAACCAAACTGAAAAGGAGATTCAGAGCTGACATTGGGGGAGGGGGTACAGTAAAATAGGGTGGAGAAGAAGAAAACAATTTTCATCTGTGTCGTCGTCCCCTACACAAGGATTATTGGAAAACTTGGGTGGTGGGTTGTTGTTGTTTTTCTGAATTTGTCTGGTTCCCCTCCAGGATTCCCTCCCCCCAAGCCTTCACATCATACTGTAACCTATTTGAAGCATGAATAAATAATCTCCTAAAGCAAGTCTTGCTATGTTTATTTGCATAATTAAATATTTTAAAAATGGAATAAGGATGTAAGAAGACCATTTCCATCCATATATTTGTATACCACCCAATAGCCAAAGGCTTCTGGGCAGTTCAGATCAAAGGTCCATATTGTCCAGTACGATCACTGTGGCCCACCAGCTGCCTGTGGGAAACCCACAAGTAGTGCAATAGCACCCTTCTGGCCATGTTCCCCACCAGCTGGTGTACTTAAGTATACTGCTCCTGATACTGGAAGTAACATGTAGCCATCAGGACTGTCAGGCATTTATAGCCTTATCCTCAATTTATCTAATCCTTTTTGAAGCCATCCAAAATGATGGGCATCACTACATTTTGTGGTAGCAAATTGAAAACTTTAACTATGCACTTTGTGACTAAGTGTTTTGTTTTATTTGTCCTGAATATTTTACCAATCAACTTCATGGGATGACCCTGGGTTCTAGTATTATGATAGGAGAAAAAGAAATGTATTCGTATCTACTTCCTCTACACCATGCATAATTTTGTACACCACTATCATGTCCCACCTCCCGCATCAACTTCTCCTAAGGTAAACAGTCCCAAACATTGTAACCTTTCCTCATAGGGGAGTTGCTCCAGCCTCTTGATCATTCCTGTTCCTTTTACCTGCACATTTTACAGCTTTACAATATTTATTTTTAGGCATGGTGACCAGAACTTTACACACTATTCTAAGTGTGGTCACATCATAGATTTGTGTAAAGGCAGTATAATACTGACAGTTTTGTTTTGTTTCCTTTCCTAGTGGAATTTGCCTTCCCCCCTCCCCAAAATAGCTGCATACTGGGTTGACATTTTTATCAAGCTGTCTACTAAAATCCCAAGATCTGTTTCTTTCTTCGTTCCCTCTAGATCAGCCTTCCTCAACCTGGGGCGCTCCAGATGTGTTGGACTACAACTCCCAGAATGCCCCAGCCAGCTGGCTGGGGCATTCTGTGAGATGCAGTCCAACACATCTGGAGCGCCCCAGGTTGAGGAAGGCTCTCTAGATGGTATCCCATCAATGAATTTGTGAAGTTAGTGTGCATCAGTTTATACTTGCTTATATTGAATCACATTTGCTATTTTGATGCTCATTCTCCTGATTTGAAAAGATCCTTTTGGAGCTCTTTGTAACCCCCTTTTGTTTTAAATAATCTGCTGTCATTAGCAAACCTGACCATTTCACTGCTTACACCTTATTCCACGTAATTTATAAACAATTTGATAATCATTGATCCCAATGCAGATGATTGTGGGATCCCACTGTTTACATCCCTCCAATGGGTTACTGATCCACGAGGGGACCTGCCCTCTGATTTCATGACCACTAAGTTTGCTTAGGAACCTTGGTGAGTGACTATGTCAAAAGCCTTTTGGAAGTCCATTCTTAAGGGGTAGTGGTCCTATGTACCACAGAGGTTCTCTATGATAAAAACGTCCATAATTTTAATATTTGTGTACAGTACTTAACTGTTTGCTATTTGTTTGTATTTTTAGTTCAACATAGGTTGTCATCTGGCACAGTCTCCTTAAGGGCCATAGCTTAGTAATTAGAGCAATACTGTGTAAAGATGTTCTAATTTTCAATCCATGGGCTCTCCAGTTAAAAAGATCTCAAGGAGTAGGTCTTGGAAAAGCCTCCACTTGAAGTCATAGAATCATGGAATAGCAGAGCTGGAAGGGGCCTACAAGGCCATCGAGTCCAACTCCCTGCTCAATGCAGGAATCCACCCTAAAGCATCCTTGACAGATGGTTATCCAGCTGCCTCTTGAATGTCTCTAGTGTGGGAGAGTCCTGAAGAACCACCCCAACTGAGCATGATAGGAGTGGGCTAGATGGGTAAAGAGCATGACTCCTTATTGTGCTATGTTTAGGTATGGTTCTAAGTTCTTCTTACTATTTTATTTAAGAAATTTATTATCCATCTTTCAAAATGTATTTTCTCAAGGCAGCATACAAAATATAATAAAATCAATTTACAACACATATTAATATAAAAATAAACCACAAGAACACAATAATAAGGAGAAAACAAAACAAAATCATATCATTTCATTTAAGTCAGCCATCCTGCCATAAGATCTATAAACAAGTGCTGATGTTACCTATACAGTACGTGCTTCAAGCAAGCTGCCAGGTATGCTGACTTTGCAGAATCCGTGGACCAAATAGGATGTCAGCTCCAGGGCAAACTTATATGTGGAGCACTTTAACTGACACCACCTCTAAAAGTTCTTAACATTTAAGGGCACATGTGAGTGAAACTCAAGGGTGCTTTGTACTTGATGGGTCAGTGCAAAGTAGATGTGCTGTTGCTAGGGAATCTCATAATTTAGAAGAAGTTTTCTAATGCATAAATAAATGAGTAGATTTTGGGCTGTGAATGGATCCATATTTATCATTTCCTTTACCAAAGGAAGTGAGGCAGGTGGCTACTAGGAGGAGGGCTTTCTCCTTTGTGGCACCCCGGTTGTGGAATGAGCTCCCCAGAGAGGTCCGCCTGGAGCCTACACTGTACTCCTTTCGTTGCCAGCTGAAGACCTTTTTATTCTCTCAGTATTTTAACACTTAATTTTAACTTAAATTTAAATTTTACTCTTTTAACTCTGTATTTTAATTTTATATCAATTTTGCTGTGTGGTTCTTATCCTGGTTGTGCTTTTTATACTGTATTTTGTATTTGTGCTTTTAACCTGTTGGTTGTTTTATTATGGTTTTAATTTTTGTGAACCGCCCAGAGAGCTTCGGCTATTGGGCGGTATAAAAATGTAATAAATAAATAAATAAATAAATTGCTGGGTGCAGAAGTGCTCCATAATATCCCAATACAAAGTTGCCACCAAAATGTTTGCTGGATGTGAAACTGAAAGCTAACTTTTTGGGGTGCCTTCTGAGGTGATAATGTACCCACATTGCTCCCAAGATTAGAAAAATTCCTCAAGGATTGAGATGGTTCCTATAAATTTCTAGGATGTTGTTTGATCTCACCTAAGCTTCAATGAGAATTGAATGTTGAGGTTTCTCCTCAGGCAAGAAATCTGCAGGATATAATATATGTCAAAAACATTTCACAACTGAATTTTGCACTTTCTCTCCAACAGAGGGATGTGCTACTCAGCAACACCCAAGCTCATTAAGATTCTCCAATTTCTACCTTGGAGCTTGTTCCCACTCCTGTCCATAACACATTGTAAGCTTGGGGAGTCCCATGAAAATGCATTTCTTGCCCATTTTCCCCCAAAAGGATAATCAATTATACATATTTTTCTCCCATTGATTAAAGTGTAACCATGGACATTTTTTCAAATGTACACATTTTTTAAAACTCATTTCTGGTGTTGCATGAATTTCATCAGAAGCTTGCCAATGTAGGGACTTCAGTCTTCAGGTTGTGTTCAGGCCTGTGTTGGATCCAGGGTATGAGAATTGGGCAAATTCTGGTCAAAGCTAAAATGAACTGAATTGCTCAGCCATTCTGACCTATAGATGAAGTTATATAATTTATCAGCATAGTGTAGCAGCAGCTGCACAACCATCTGTCAGGTATGCTTTAAGTTGGATCCCTGCATTGAGCAGGGGGTTAGACCTAATGGCCTTATAGGCCCCTTCCAACTCTACTATTCTATCATTCTATGATTCTAAGAGTAGGAGGGGAACACTCCCCTCCTGCTCTTCCACCACTGCATGCAATCATTGTCCCTAACTCTCTGCAGGAGCAACTCAAAGAGTTGCATGGTGGCATTGATGGTGGCAGGAGGGTGAGAGGGGAGCCATGGGCCATAGCACTCCTGTCCCACCCTCCACTGCTACCACCATCATGCAGAGTAAAAATCCACCAGGTGGCCTGACTCCACAAGGACCAAGTCAAGTAAGTTGGCAGATGTTAGGTTGGAGAAGAGAGCGGGAGGTGAGCTGGTGAAAGCTCATTGAGATCCACCCCCCCCGATAGATTCCTCCAACATCCCAATTTAAAATTATGACATACTTTTTGTAGAACCTGAGCTCATCTATACCTAAGGAAGTGGGAGGGAGGGGGGATGATCACGGACTTACGTGCTTCTACAATCCTCCCAAGCTTCTACACAGCTGTGTGATGTCCTAGAAGAAGACGGACATTGCAGGCAGCATTTTTCTTAGAAGAGTAGCTGTGTGGCCCTGATCTGGGGAAAAAGATAAGTAACAAACAAACAAACTCCGTGCCCACCCTCCCCATCTCAGGGATGGTGAAATTGCTGCTCTCCATCCCCAAAGGGCACAGAGCCACCCCATGCAGCTCAGTGCCCATTTGAGGATCTGAGATCCCACGCCACACTGGCCGCAGTCCTCGGGGTTGTCCCGGGACTGTGGAAAAACTGGGAAATCTGTGGTTACAGTTATCCCGGGGAAAGTCTCTGGTTATTCCTGGTTGACCCCAGGATTCCCTGTGCATCATTTGGACACACAGGGATGACCTAGAGATGACCGTGGGAGATATGCATGGTGTAGACATGCATTCCATCAGAATGCACTGTGGAGCACTAATTTCAGAGTAGGCCTTACAATTTTAATTGGGTTTCTTTTTGGAGTAAGCAGCTTGCAGATGTCATCTTCAGCAGTTAAGTAAAATAAAAATGATCTCTTTTTTTTTCTTTTTTGACAGACTCTGTGTCTTATTTTAAATTCTCCACTCCACAGGAGTTCCAGGGAATTGTGGAACATTAAGAAGAAAGGATTTGCAAACAGAAAGATCATCTGTTATTTAAAATGAGCCCATTTTGTGATTTCCCCATTTACCAGATATAGTTTCCAGTTGTCATCTAATCACATACATCACTTTCGTTAATGAATACGACAGATTAGTTTTAATCTATAGATTTACCAAGAAGCCCATTCATAGACCCTGACTCTGATTGAACATTCTTTTGATTGATGAATTAATACTACTTTGCCTTCAGAAATTAAGCAAACCAATCGGCTATAAATTTTATGTGAAAGTGAAATGAAGCAGTAATGCGCAAACATCCATGTCAGATCCTTGTTGTTTTGCTTAACGTCCAGCCTAGAGAAAAGCTCAGGGGAACTTTGAATTTTGCTCACTACACTTTGTGATATTTTAGTCAGTCTGAATAAAGACATTGCCATTCTTTGGCTTTCGGGAATATCAGGTGACTCGGCCAGGTGGTCAGCAGGCTTACAGATACCTTATGGGACCCAGTAAGTGGATGGAACAGAACCATCACATGGACCGGCCTTTGGATGTGGTCACTCAGAGAGGCAAGGCTGGGTGAGGGCTATTAAAAAAGGAGGAGGGTCTCCTGCAAATGAGCTAGCTTAAGTCAGGGAAGACATCCTAGCCTGGCTGCTGAAGTTAGCTCAGCTTTTAAGTGGAAAGAGAGATGACAGTGGAGCAAGTGGGTTTCCATTGCCCCACTCTCCCCACCCATCCTGAGAAATACAGTATGTCCTTTGGGCTATTTATTGTTGATGCAAGACATAAAGTGGAAAGAACCATTTTTAAATCAAATGCAATGCTTTCGTAGATTTGTAAAGTACACTCCTATGGCTAATGCATCAATTGTCTATCAGTCTGTCTGCAACTACTGTCTATGCTATGGATCTGCAAAGTGATCCCACTGCCACAGACCAATAGTTGGCTAACTGTACAACTGCCAGCATAGGGGTCAACAGAACATACGTTGAAAGTGGCATCTATAGCAAAAGAACTTACCAGCAGGCGAGTTTAGGAGACTGAGTTTAAGGCAGTAACCCATGATGCGGCAATGATGCTTCAGCCAAATTATTTCAGAAACATGTGGCACAAATTCTGAAACAAAAGTACAAAAAGACACTTTATATTTATTTGTTTCTTTATTGCTTTTGTACAGTTTTGACTAAATGACAGATGTCAAGAAAGAGTAGGTGTTTTCCCCTCTCTGCTAATATAATTTCCCTTGCAGTTTAATAAACAGTGTTACCATGCTGCTCCCATCACATTCAAATGGGAAGTGTTTGCATGGGCAATTGTACAAAATAATTATTTGCTCTCCTGAAAAACAGTCTCTGCAATGTAAGCAAATAGAAATGGCAATCCTAAGACAGCAAATATTGTTCCTTTTTTTTGCACTGCTTCATCAGCTTAAGCATTTTATGAGACTCTTCCTTTTATCAAAGACACATTTAAATCAAGGAAATGATTTTTTAATACTAGGGCAGAAATTAATTTCATGCTTCCCCTAGCAAATGCCTACTATCAAGAACTGAGTAAACAAACATTTGCACATCTGCTACTGTTAAATGAAAGCAGAATGAAATAAATTGTAATGGGAGCTTGATCTTAATTTCTGCACTGCAATTTTGATGTCAGAAGCCCTTGCAGTACATGGAGTTTGAGAAAACTATGGCATAACTTTGGTGACCTTCTTGCAGGTGAATGAGATGGAGTGTGACTCTACCCTTCCTGGAGTCACTCGTGCCTGGATCCAGGAATGAAGATGCACATATTGCAAAGGCAGGATTCCTGAGTGCATTATTATTATTATTATTATTATTATTATTATTATTATTATTTATTTATTTATATAGCACCATCAATGTACATGGTGCTGCACAAAGGAGTATTGCATGAACATGGTCGGATTGTTGCAAAGATGTCATCGCAAATCAGATCAGTTGGTAGGCTCCTAGAGATGAATGAGCAGGCAACCCCTTGTGCACCACTTGTCACACCTAACAACAGCATGCAATAGGGTTGGACAGACTCACCCACATCCAGCTCCGTCTGATGCCTGCCAAGCTGCCACTGCTGTGCAAGCTTCGTTGTGGCCCGGCGAGCACCGGATGAAACCGCGAGGCCACCCACCCTCATCTCGAGCCGCCATTGTGAGCAACAATGGTGGTTCCAGAAAATGTGTATTTCCCAAGTTGCATAAATGGCAGTCGTAAATGTCCAATTTGTGCAAGATTAAAGGTGTGAACAAAGTGTTCAAGCCTTTCATCTTGCATTCATGGGGCCTTTATGGCTGCCATTGTTGGGAAATACATGATTTCCAGAGCTGCCTTTTTTCACACAATCGAGGCTCTGGATAAGGGCGGATGGCTGCCAGGTGGTCACTGAGCCATTGGGGGGGGGGGTTGACAAACTTGTTGCAGCACAGCAAGCTGTTTCTGGAGTGGTCGGGCATGGGAGGGTCTGCTAGACAACCAGACATAGGCAGGCAACTGTAGCATCCCTAGTATGCAAAACAGAAAAAGAAAATATTCTCATGACAATAGGTTTCAGTTTTGATCTGCACACATTCAGGGGGATCTACACACATTCAGCTCTAAAAACATCCTGACTGTTAGAGCAGTAGATGTATCCTTTGGGGGGGAAATGGGCACGAAAATGCATTTTCAGAGGACCCCTCCCCACAAGCTTACAATGTGTTATGGACAGGAGTGGGAACAAGCTGCAAGGTGGAAATTGGAGAATCTTAATGAGCTTGGGTGTTGCTGAGTAGCACATCCCTCTGTTGGAGAGGAAGTGCAAAATTCAGTTCTAAAATGTTTTGAGATATATATATGTATATATATATATGTGTGTGTGTGTGTGTGTGTGTGTGTGTGTGTGTGTGTAAGTGTAAAAGCAGTATGACAATGGAATCAATTACCTTCGGAGGTTGTGGGCTCTCCCACACTAGAGGCATTCAAGGTGCAGCTGGACAGCCATCTGTCAGATATGCTTTGAGGTGGATTCCTGCATTGAGCCGGGGGTTGGACTCAATGGCCTTATACCCCTTCCAACTCATCTATTCTATGATTCAGTTGAATGACTATATGGAGCCAATGTGCATACAACAGCACTGGCATCAGGGATGGACAAATTCATCTGTTTTGCTTTCTTCCACATTTTTTTTAAACCCTTCTCGAGTAAGTTCTTTCTATCCTAAATATGAAGAAATCTGAAAAGTATCAGAAATAATCCCAAACAATGTTATGCCCTGGTCAAATTCAATAGGTACAGCTATTCCCCACATGGACAGGGCTGTGATGTAGCCGCCTGCCATGTAGCTGTGAAAGATGAGCCTGTCAGAAAACAAAGCAAACAAAAATAAAAACAGAGGTGTTAATTCAGCACTAACATGGCTGAACTGAAAGGGATTCAAATACAGAGTTTTAAGAGCTAAGCATGCCAATCCCTGTAGGGGTGAATCTGCCAGAGCCTGAATTGATGGATCTGTCAGTTCAGTTTCTCCACAAATTCTCAACTTCTGTCTTCCCTGAATGTGAAGAAATGTGCAAATGTTGGTAAATTCTTCTCAAAGGAGAAACTACCATCAATTGGCATAGGAGTCCCTGCTTCCAAATGGAAAGTGTGCTTCAAGACGATCTTGAGTTAAATGCATGCAGAGCAAGAAACAACATTTTTGTCACTGCCCTCCTTTTCCCCACTCTACATCCATTCACTCATCCTAGATATGTCATGAGACCAGATCTTGATACAATTATTTATTTATTATTGCATTTATATCCTGCCTTTTTTCCTCCAAGGAATCCAAGGCAGCATACGTAATCCTCCTCGTCTCCATTTCTATCCTCACAACAACAACCCTCTGAGGTAGGTTGGGTTGAGAGTCTGTGACTGGCCCAAAGTCACCCAGTGGGTTTCCATGGCTGAGTGGGGACTAGAACCGGGATCTCCTGACTCCCAGTCCAACACTATAGCCACTACACCACACAAATACACCAGAGTGGTGTTGTGGAATGCTGGGACTTAGGAGATCTGCGTTGTAAACATTACTCGGTCATGAAGCTGAGGGGGTGACTTGGGCCAGATTCTGACTGTCAGCCTAAGCTACTTTACAGGGTTGTGAGGATAAAATGGAGAGGAAGAAAATCATGTTAGCTGCCTTAGATTCCTTGCAGGATGAAAAAACAGATGGAATATAAATGTAATAAAATAAATAAATAATTAGGAATTTAGCTCCCATACAAGGTTAAGTCGTAGTTGGTCTTCAGTGTTCTGTCTTCCAGCTGTGGTTAGCCACATCTGTTAAAGGCTAAGGAATGCCCTCCCCAGAGAGACACAAATGTCACCTATGCTCTGGCCTTTGGGCCATCAGGGTGAAAACCTTTCTGTGTTCATCTTAAATTTGTTTTTTAGAGATCTGTAAATATTGTGACATTTATAGAGTTGAAGATCTGTGACATGTTTGATGCTGATGAGAATTTAATTAGATTTGTTTTATCCTTTGCTGCTGGTTTTAATGAAGTATGTATTTACATTTTATAGTTTAACCTTTTAAGTTGTGGTTCACTTTTATTGGAAGCTGCTCTGAAAACATTTATTAGCAGACAGAATGTAAATGCTGCAAAAGAAATAAACAAGTAAAATAAATAAGTAAAATAAAGAAGTTCACGACATAGCAATATGAAATCTAACCTCAGCAGAGATATAAATTGCTGAGAAACAGTCTTCAGCCCTGCTCTGCCTTTGAATGGGTATTTTAATTGCTTTCAAATTTTCCAGCAGTTGCTAGAAATGTGTGGCTGTAAGGAACAGCAGGTAAGAACAGACTCTGAGGGAGAAGCTGGTCAGCCTGAGCCTGACATAATGTTCATCAGGTCCTCCTTGATTGTACTTAGAAATCTCTTGGTACCATTAGGCAGAGTGAGACAACCACCTCAGGCATCTGATTTGAGGTGTCACAAATGGACAGCAAATTGTTTGTTATTATTATTGGAATTATTATTATTATTATTATTATTATTATTATTATTATTATTTTACTGAACGGGAGGGAGAGATGCACTTGTGCTATCTTCTGCCTCAAATGCCAAAATTCCTTGACAAGACAAGCCTTGGCTACAATATATCTTGACTAGGGTATCATAGAATCATAGAATCGTAGAGTTGGAAGGGGCCTACAAGGCCATCGAGTCCAACCCCCTGCTCAATGCAGGAATCCACCTTAAAGCATCCCTGACAGATGGCTGTCTACCTGACTCTTGAAGGCCTCTAGTGTGGGAGAGCCCACAACCTCCCTAGGTAACTGGTTCTGTTGTAGGGGGATTTGATGCTCTCCCTCAGACAATATTTCTTGGACTGATGCTAACCTCCTTGAAGAACTAGCTCCAGCCAGTCTTGTCTCCTTGCTCCCGTAATAGTACCTACCTACCCATCCAAAAGGATAAAGCAACATGTTTCAGGTGGCACCATGAGGGGAGCCAGATTTAAACAGAAATTAGTGTCTGAATGAGACTTCAGGTTTTTGTTATTGTTGGCCTTTGTGGTGTTGTTGTTGCCATTCAGCTTCTGGCAAGGGAGAGGCACCATTTGGGCTCTGCATCAGGTAGCTAAATGTCCTGAGCCAGCACAGCACTGCTGAAATTCAATATTATAATCCAACACACCATGCTGGACTGTGAACTGATAATTGTTGTGAAGGAACAGAACTGCCCTCCATTGGGGATGGGTGAGTGCATTTAAATTGGTTTTGTGTTTGAGCATGCTAAGTTAGACATTATTTCAAACTTTCAAAAACACATGGGAGACTTTCACAAGTGCACTTTTTTCAGACAAACGCATCCCCACATGAAAATGTAATGGCACATCAGAAGAACTTTGTTTTATGAGTGTACCCTGGCTGAGAGGGAGAGGGGCTTTTGCCTTGAAAGTTAGCCAAGAAATATTTTAAATGAGCAAATGAATAAACTTTGCAGACCCTGTTTCTCAAAGTGGAAATCCAACACAGGGCTAGGTAAGGTTGAGAAGCTAGGTTTTGGAGCAATGTCCTGGACCTTATGCCTGAGAGAAAGGAAAGACATCTTCCTACTCTGTGTTCAGACTTAAAAACCCTTCTCAAAGTCGGAGGCCTCCCTTCTAATACATATTTTTAAATATCTAAGTCTATTGGTCCACATCATCAATTTTGACTGTCCTATTTTCAGAATGTTCCATCCTTTCTGATGTACTTGTTTATCCCTAAACCGAACATCCCTTCTGCTTTTCATGTTGTCAGCTGTCTAGATTACTTCTCTTTTCTTCTAGACATGCAGATTTTCTAAACCACAACTCTGCCTTTCAATACCCCTTAACCATTCACCCAATTTCCTTGAAAGGAATACATACAGCTGTAAGAAGTGCAGGACAATTATGACAAATATGGCAAAGGAATACATACAGTTGTAACAAGTGCAGGGCAGTTATGACTAATACAGCAAATCGTAGGACATGTCTAGATGATGGCTTATCCCCGGTATCACCCTGGGATCATCCCTGGTCATCCACATGATGCACAGGGGATCCCGGGGGCAGGGAGGGATGATCCCTCCATTTCCCTGGTATTACCGCGGGAGGTGTGGGTGGCCATCCCGGTTTCATCCAGGCTCCTTGCAAATAAACTCAAGGAGCTGAAAACCAGGCATGGGGCACAGAGTTCCTCAGGCACTCCTTGTCCATTGGGGGTGGGGTGGGGGGAGCAGATTTTTTTTTAAAAAAAAAACCTTATCGTTGGAGTGCTCATGCGATCATCTTCAATTTTTTAAAAAAAATATTTAAAAAATGGCAGCCACGACGTCCTCCTTCCTCCCATGACATTGCATGCCGCATGTGGACTGAGGGAGAGGATCTCACGATCAGCATATCGTCAGATCCTCCCCGTCCCCTCCCCTGGTGTAGACATTCCCATAGTTTCCCCACCCCAAGTAACAAGCTTCTAAACCTTAAAACATCTAAAAACTCTGCATATGGGTTTCCTATATGCCCCATTGCTCCCCGACCCAGGCTCGCTAAAAAACACCCATAACCCCTTCTATGCTCCCAAGCTTTTCCTCCTATGCTATCCTAACAATCCCTTATAACCCCACTCACTAAAATGCAAAAGAAAACACACACACACAAAACTTCAAAACCTGAAAATGTTGTCTACCGCTACCCAACAGAACGTTTTTTCCTTTATTTTACCCACCCCCCGAAACTTTAAGCCAAGGAATCCTCTACTTTTCCCCTTTTCTTTTTAGTGCTCTGTATTAGCATATGCAATCATCAGTTGTATTAAGCAGTAATAACAAATCTGCAAAAGAAACAAACCATGATACCTTTTTAAAGAAAGAAAATTAGTTCTCTGTTGATTCCCCCCCCCCTTTGCAATATCAATTGGTTTGTAGGTGTTAAGACACAGTTAAAATTTCTGGTTGCTGGAGTTTCAGTCACTGTGGTGAAACTGTTTCACTGTTCTGAAATCAGAACAATTAAAACAGCAGGGTTTATAAGGACAGCATCTTCATTCATCATTTTAATTTCCTTTAAATAGCTGTCAGTCTCCATCAATTGGTAATATAGGCAGGTGGCTGTATATACAAAAATCAAATATTTTAATTTGGGGATATTTAATTAAGGAGAGCTGCCATCCTGCTTATATATCTCACAACCATTAATATGGATTGGATTCTTTATTTCATGCATTTTAGATAGAAGGGAGGGGAAACATATGAAGCTGCCTTATACCAAATTGGGCCATTAGTCCATCTAGTCTAGTACTGTGTCTACCATTGATAGGCAGTGGCTTGAAAAGGACTCAAACAGAGGGGTCTTTTTCTCCGCTGTTGTGGCTTGAGATCCATATCACAGGAGACCTTGGGGATTAAGCCTGGAATTTTCAGCATGTAAAACATTTGCTCTACCTCAGAGTTTTGGGCCCATGGATTTAAGAGCCTTCTGGTTTTGTTTTCAAGTGGATGGTTAACATATGGCATTCAAGAGGCAGCTGGACAACCATCTGTCAGGGTTGCTTTAGGGTGGATTCCTGCATTGAGCAGGGGGTTGGACTCAATGGCCTTGTAGGTCCTTCCAACTCTGCTATTCTATGATTCTCTGATTCTGATATGAAAACGAATCCATTTTAAATTACCTTGATCCTGTTTTTGCTGATACAAGATGTAATATATGCACTTGATGAAAGGCAGCCAGGAACATGAGATATAGATTTCTCCTTATTGGTGTTCCCCACAGTCCCTATAATATGGGTAGGGATGTATGCAAATTTCATTTTTGCTCACAAAACATGTGAGCATGCCCCGTTCGAAACTCCGAATAACAACACGAACACGTCTCCATTGAAAATATTCCTAAATTGTCAAACACTTGCTCATAGGGTTTGTTCATTAATTACATTAATAAAATGTAATTAATAAATATAATAAATAGTCATCTTGTTCCCAATTCCGAGTTTGATTTATGCAAATTTCCTAAATTGTGTAGTTCTAGCCACCCGCAAAATTTGCACATTTCCCCCAAAGTTATAGAAACTTACAGAAATGTTTCATTCGATCTCTGACGGATTTGTGCAAATTTCCCATTCACATAGAGTGAGCACAAGACAGGCAGTGAGATGATGTTCGGAGAATCCCGGTCTTCACAAACATTGCTCCTCTACCCATGCTGAATTATGTCGTCAACTCCCACTTTGGAGTGGGGTCCCATCATACCTTCTGAAGGAATACCCTAGCCAAGAAGATATGCCTTCACTACTACCCTATAACACATTGAATTGTACTAGCATATGTCCATCAGCCAATGGTTGTGCTTTTTGTACTTTCCCAGAAATCATTTGAATAATTCAACAGAACTTGAGTGGATGCTGGTTATATATTGGTTGTTCCATTTGGAAGCATGTCCACAGCCATGTCCTACAAAGTAATCTATCACTGCAGACCACTACCTCTGTTGAATAACAACAACAACAACATTCAGCCCTACCCTGCAGGGAGCTGGGTGGGTGGGTAACAGCCCACATAAAACAGTATGACATATAAACTTCATTTAAATAATAAGTCTAAAATTAGAAACATAATAAATTACAATAAAGCAATCACTGAAACAAATAAAACTCCTGTACTCCCAAACCCTGTATAAAAAATAGCCTCTAGCTGGTGCTTGAAGGACATCAATGTTGGGGCAGCCCACTCACTACTGTGCTGGAGAGAGCCAAATCTTTACTGGAAAGGCATTCTATAAACAGACTGTTATGTGCCTGATGTTTGCCAAGTTCAACCCATAAAACAATAGAAACCCTGACTTCCCTGTTTTTTTAGTCCCCCACAAACAATAAAAGTATTTATTGTGCAACTGATGGACAATGGCTATCATAAGCAATAAAAGACTGAGTTATTGATGGACCACCATGGTTGAGATGGTGAGGAAAGTTTAGAACTTGTGGAGATCTATTATTGTTCTTCCTTCTGTTGGTCAGTGTAAGTCTGTGTCACCAAAGCTGACATTTAACCCGCTCTATGGTACTTACAAACAGCAAATGGAGGAAACCTGAGCAGAACAAATCTTTTGAATTAAACAAGTTAAAATGGAATGGGAAAGGGGTGGGGGGTACAACGACAATGTTAGACACAAATCTCCTAAATTGAAATGACTGACTTCCTGGATGGGTGAAACAGAGCATAGCGTACATCTTAAATAAAATATGAATACTCTAGAGGAATTTGTCTCTGGAGGATTAGTTGCATGCTCTATTTCCTCCCAATAAACATGCTTCAGGGTGATGGGCAATCACCCTTTTTGAGTTAGTGAAGGTGTGCTATCTCTGTGATGCAGATATAGTCAATCATCATAAACCTGTTGAACTAGGTACTTCCAATGTAATGCCTATTGTTTTGCAGGTAATTCCATCAGGATGTTGAAAGAATGATTTCCATTCATTGCACCACCAGTCTGAATGACGGATGGTTTAATTAATCTGACTACATTCCTATAAATAAACAGTGCAGGGCAGTTAACAGGCTACTTTGCTCATAGTATTGTAATTTCTGAGCTGTTAGTATTCTTGAGGGGTGCTATTTTGTATTAGATCAATTCAGCCAAGACCTAGGGAATCATGAGAACAATGCATGAACCTGTTGGTATACATTACCTCTCATTTTGGAAGAGTCTTATACTGAACCAATCTTGTTCAGCATTGGAATAAGGACAAGAAGGACATAGATATTTTGGAGGAATCCATTGGGGGTGTATCTCACTGAGCTTTCATCAGCTGCCCCTGCCCTGGACTTCACCTCACTTCCTCAGAAGATGGTCCCCCCTCCTAATAAGGAACTGTGAAAATTGCAACTGCAATTTATATAATTTGTGTAAATTCGGGCCATAATTTGCTTAATTTGTACAAATTGTAGTCACAACTTGCACAAATTATGGCTGCAGTTTATGCAACCTTTTAACACCCCCCCCCCAAAAAGAAACCCCACCAAAAATTTCCAGATTTGGGGGGAAATTACAACTCAGCTCACAAACACAAGCTGAACTAGGTGGGCAGGAGGAATCCGTTGTACCCCCAAAGGATGGATTTTGCAAATGATGGGCATCCCTAGAAGAACAAAGTATAAATATCCAGAACTCTGGAAGGCCAATTTTCTACTTCGAACAAATATGGAGAAATGTGGAACAATTTTCTGCTTGGAATAAATGATTCTCAGGGCTTATGTGGGTTCTGTGATGAAGTCCCTACACAAACTATATTTGGAGGGATTTTAATGCTGGGCTTGTGATTTCAACATTATCAGAACATTCATAGCTCACTCGTGGCACTTGGTTGCCTACATATCTTAGAGCAGAGTGAGGACTACGTAGGGGTGAACAAACCTGCTTGTGCTCGCCTTGGTGGTCACTCACCCTGACACCACCTGAGTTTCTTCTCGCCCCAAGTTCCTTGTAGATTTGAAGCAGACAAAGACGTGCGCCATTATTTCCCAATCTGATCTGTAACTCATGTCAAGCATGTACTTATTGAAGGGAAGGAATTGAGTAGTGTTAACTTTCTGGACACCTTGAAAAAGGTAGAGTGATTGACATCTTACAACAGTTTGTTAAATGGATACAGGAAAGAGTTTTAGTACCACGATCTTGAGTCTGAAAAGATTTTCAGTTACATAACAGTTGGCGTAGGTTGTCAAGGTGAGAAACTGTGCATCAGTGACTATTTGAAAGTGTTGTACTCCTTAGTCACGAGTTTGTGTAAAAGAGGGAGAAATCATAGAATCATAGAATAGCAGAGTTGGAAGGGGCCATTGAGTCCAACCCCCTGCTCAATGCAGGAATCCACCATAAAGCATCCCTGACAGATGGTTGTTCAGCTGCCTCTTGAATGACTCTAGTGTGGGAGAGCCCACTGATTCCATTGTCGTACTGCTCTAACAGTCAGGAAGTTTTTCTTGATGTCCAGCTGGAATCTGGCTTCCTTTAACTTGAGCCCGTTATTCTGTGTCCTGCACTCTGTGATGATCGAGAAGAGATCCTGGCCCTCCTCTGTGTGACAACCTTTTAAGTATTTGAAGAGTGCTATCATGTCTCCCCTCAATCTTCTCTTCTCCAGGCTAAACATGCCCAGTTCTTTCAGTCTCTCTTCATAGGGCTTTGTTTCCAGACCCCTGATCATCCTGGTCGCCCTCCTCTGAACACGCTCCAGCTTGTCTGCGTCCTTCTAGAATTGTGGAGCCCAGATCTGGACGCAATACTCTAGGTGAGGCCTAACCAGGGTCGAATAGAGAGGAACCAGTACCTCACGTGATTTGGAAGCTATACTTCTATTAATGCAGCCCAAAATAGCATTTGCCTTTCTTGCAGCCATATCGCACTGTTGGCTCATATTCAGCTTGCGATCTACTTCAGGTCTTGGGCTATTATGCCCTTTTAACATTTCATAGTACTTGTGTGCATTTTTACAAATCTGATTGTACCGAGAGAGAGTGATGGAGCTAATTGTTTTCCTTGCATTGTTCTTCACTTTACTTTGGGAAATTTAGCAAGCTCACATGCTTACATTTTGCTCGATTTAAAAAGGAAAGCAAGAGAGAAGGAGATAGGCTGTATCCTCTGCAGGCATTCTCATACGAAATCTCTACATGTGACCAGTTGAAGCTGGGAGAAGTGTACAAGCTCAACTATCCTTGTTCATTTTTCTCATCATCCTCTATACATGGTGGGTGACTATCTTCAGAAGTGAGGCTCCTCTATCTGTGAAGGATGTCTCTGAGATTCTAGAACCCTTAAAAAGCACGAGCTCATGGGGAAAACGCCTGCGTAGGCTTGTGTCTGCTTCCCGGTCAATGTTACTGGGCATGGTCTGAACGACATGATGCAGCAACCTTTGCGATGCTAAGGACCAATCATTCTACTGCCAATCTGGATCAGTTTTGCACATGTGTCCAATCCTAAATTAGATATGTCTGTTTCTTTGAGTTTAAAACACAGGCACACCTTTAGCTTGTGTGCATTTCTACCTGCAGCTATGCATTTTGTATGTATATTGAAATATACATTTTTAAACATATATTTGAGTCAAGAAAGAAGTGCATTTTCTGAAGGATAACTACATGTTAATCTGGGTAGTTGCGATTACATTGGTTTGCTTCAGAAGGGTTTGCTTAAAAGGTGGACAAAATAAAATTCTCCAGCATTTCTAGGTGAGGGTAAATAGGGCTGGACCTGATCAATGCACAGGAATTCTGAAAACCTGTGCATACTGCCTTGAGTTCTATGGTGGAAAAAAAAGGCAACCTACAAGTGTAATAAAATAAGTAGGATGGATTCCACCGGACCGCCTTCCCCCCACCCACCCATTGGTTTGCATCCAAACTTTACCTTAGCAGCAAGCACTTGCAAGTCAAGACACCCAGTTTTCATTTATTTCCCCCTAGGTACATAACTCCCTCAGTTGCTCCTGAGAGTTGGGGGATTCTCTAGAATGCATTGGGCTGCCATCTGTTTTGTTGCAAGGCCTCTCTCCCTATGTACCTTAGTCACCGATGACAGTAGGGAAATATTATATCTAACATGCGAAGTTCAATCTTGTGTTATTCAGGATTCATAGGCCCCTTCCAACTCTACTTTTCTATGATTCTATGATTCTAAGTCAATATCTTAAAATAACCAAGGGCAATTTTAGGGGCTTGGAAAGGAAGCTGTGGCCAAAATTGCCCAACCTGTGCACAACTCACATATAACTCCCAAAGCTGCCAGCACCACTAGATAAAGACGGCATATAGGAACAGACCCTTACATTTAACACAATGCGCTGCTTAGTTCCTTTTGCAATTCCACAGAGCAGTAAATTGAGTACTGAAGCTTGTTCTTTGGATTCACTCTATGAACATGGTTCCAAAAAGCAGCTGTTAGGGTTTAGTTCCCTTCTGCACCAATGGTTTTGTCATTTGGGGATTGAAATGGATTTCACCCCTCTCTTTTCTTGGCATTCGAATCGACAGCGTGCCATGCTTAAATCAAGGCCTTTGAGTGTATATAGCAAAATTAGCAGAACTGAATCCAGAATTAAAGCAGAGCAAAACAAAATCAATATTGATTTTGTTTAAACAAAACAAAACAAAACTTTAATTTTCTCAGAAACATTAACCTGGAGGGTTGCCAGAGTTCAAGTGAGTTAATCCATATTTCTAGGTTGCTGAGGATGACATAGTCAGCCATTTTTTAATTATTATTTCCAAAGAGCAATTACTTTTGCAGAGACTGAGGGTGGGTGGGTGGGTGATGGGAATCAAACAGAATTAGACGTTCTGCAAAGGCCATATCTGTTAGGTGTTGTATGGTTGCTAGGATACTGTCAAAATGCAACAACACAAAACAAACACCAACAATTAGAGGTCTATGGATTTTGTAAAATCTGTTCTATCTGCATTTTGTGGATTGTCATGTGCCTTTCATTCCATCATCTGCTCATTAAAGGAATTTCTCTCCCCCCACATTTCCTCAATTTGCGCAAATTAGTACTTGCAAAAATATGCAAATCCACCCAAAATGCACCCACCCCAAATTCACTACTCCCCCCCCCCCAAATTTGCATCTTCATACTTTGGCTTATAGGGGAAATCCATCTATCATATTTCTCTATGGCTAAATTTGCATAAAATTCTGGATTTTTTTTTTAAAAAAATCCACAAGTCTGTGGAATCCATGTGGCTTGGGAAAAGCTGGTCTACTGCGGAATCCATGGGTCAGATTCACAGAAATGTGAAGTCATTCCATTTGTACCCTGCTTTTTTTCTTTTTATGATGGTGCTCAAGGCAGCAGGCATAAGGTTCCCAGGGGGTCACACCTCCAAACACTGACCATAACCAGACCAGTGCAGCTTCAGTAAGGTAGCTGCATCATACACCATCAGACCATGCCAAATGTGTGGGCCAGTTCCATTATAGAGCCAAATCACTCAAGAGGTGGTTCATACAGTATATCTCACAAAATGCACTTCTAGCTCCTGGAGAAAATAAACTGTCCCTCCTTGGGTGGATAAAAATAGATTAAATCATTTGTAGAAGGAGGTAATATAGAGCTATACCTACTAAAGTTATATAAGTGAGACTTCAAATTCCTAACTGCTTCATCAATATTTGTTCTGGAAATTAAACTCTATAAATGCCCATTTAATTTAATTGAGTTTTAATTCTATGCTAACACATAAATGGTTATGTTATATATCCATAGATAGAATCCCTGAAATGATGAACACATGTTTGTAAGTGATGTACATTATAGCCATTTATTAGGACAGTGACTAATAGGGGTGTGCACGGATCCCCCGCCCCGCCCCGCGGGCTGAACCAAAAATTTCGGATCAGCCCGCTCTGCTCCGAGCC
Source organism: Elgaria multicarinata webbii (assembly GCF_023053635.1). Classification (NCBI taxonomy): domain Eukaryota; kingdom Metazoa; phylum Chordata; class Lepidosauria; order Squamata; family Anguidae; genus Elgaria; species Elgaria multicarinata. Next base: position 26,055,470 of record NC_086178.1, on the reverse strand, counting down.
GCTCCGCCCATACTCCGCTCCTCTTCGCTGCGGAGCTCCGGCTCCGAATCGGAGCTCCGCAGTGGAGGGGAGTGGCGCCAGGTAAGGCCGGGAGAGGAGGGCGGGGGGGTTACCAGGCCCAGACTTCCTGGTTGAACCGCAGGCTCAATTGAAGAAGCTGACGGACTGCAGACGGAGGCAGGTAAGGGAGAGGAGGGCGGGGGGGGTTACCGGGCCCTTCCGCCGTCGCCGCCCATTACCTGCCTCCGTCCGCGGTCTGTCTGCTTCTTCAATTGAGCCCACGGTTCAACCAGGAAATCTGGGCCGCTTGCGGAGGCAGGTAAGGGAGAGGAGGGTGGGGGGGTTACTGGGCCCTGCCGCCGTCGCCCGTGTGGCGACGGCGGCAGAGCCCGGTAAGGGACCAAGGGGGAGGGGGGCCTTACCTGCCTCCGTCCGCGGTCCGTCGGCTTCTTCAATTGAGCCCGCGGTTCAACCAGGAAGTCTGGGCCGCAAGCGAGGCGAAGAGGATCGAGGTGAAGAAGCCTCGATTGAAGGCTCAATTGAAGAAGCCGACGGACCGCGGATGGATGCAGGTAAGGGAGAGGAGGGGGGTTTATCGGGCCCTGCCGCTGTCGCCGCATGGGCGACAGCGACAGCGGCAGGGCCCGGTAAACCCCACTTACCTTTCCGGTGGAGCTCCGGATCGAGGCGAAGGATCCGCCTTCACCTCGATCCTCTTCGCCACGCTCCGCCGGCCCCCCAATCCTCTTCGCCTCCGCCTTAAGGGCAGGCGAAGCCCCCCACTCCGCTTCTAATTTGCCAGTCTAATTAGAAGCAGAGCACATCCCTAGTGACTAAGGCTGTCATTTATTGGGCAACCTTATGAACACTCATTGAATGCAATGTATCTTACTTCTGAGTAAACCTGCTGAGGATGGTGCTGTACAACATCTTAATATATGTTCAACCAAACTTGGATAATAGGACTGTCCCAGCATAAAGCATTCTTAAAAAATGTTTTGGTTGTGCTGCAACAGCATTATTATGGGAATAGAAGGCAAACCAAGTTGAATTAATCACTAGGTTAATGGAAACAATTCCCTGGAGAGACATGAAAGGTGGGTTATAGATGAGAAGAGGTGAGGCCACTTCTGAAAACATATCAGTTCAGGCAGCTTGATTAGAACTCTCCCTTTGATTAAACTGAAATGAGCCCTAAATTAGGATAATGATGTGATTTCACTATTGATTAGTATGAAAATCCCCCTTTCTTCTCAGATTTAGCTTCTGCCAATGGCATTGAGTGTGGCAAGGAAAATGTAGCTTCTCCTAGAGAATAGGCAGACAATCCTCAGAATGGGAGCTAGGGATGACGTGAGCATCCTATTGGGGCTCACAGCTTGGTGATTTATCACTGGCATGCCAGTCCACAAATCCCCACATTTGTCCAATGTGTCCAACTCAGTGCATGCTGAGCCGGGCAAGCACACAGCCACCCGCTCCCTTGCTGAGCCACCATTTTATGTAAAAATGGTACCTTGGCCTGTAATGTTGCATAAATGGTCCCTTTACACAAAAAGGCCAATCTGCCATTTTTATGCAAAATGGCAGCTCAGTAGAGAAGTGGGCGGTTGTGTGCCACTCGTCGGGTACCTGCACACTGCCTGGTGGCTCACCACATGTGGTGACCAGGGTCAGGCTGGATGGGGATCTGGCACATGGGGCGAGCTACGGTGAGCTCACCAATCCCTAACAGCAGGAGTAAGACTGACTGGAAAGCTTTTATACTTGTCAAACATTAACAGATGACCCTCCCAATGAATCAAATTAAATTGAAGGCACAAGGCAAATCTTTGGGCAAAAGGGTCACAATTTTATTGAATATCATCTGCAATGGGAATAAATCTAGGACACATGTCAGCAGCCTTTATCATTCTGGAACTGGGCTATCCCATCATGACTAGAAATGCCAGATCAATCAGGAACCAATCTGGGCTTTCAAGAAGGAACCAGGCAGGAAGGAATCAATGGTCTTGAGGTCTACAGAGCCAAGGGCTGCTTTCCTCCTGCTATCCTCTCAAGCCTGGCAAGCACTTAGATATAGGATGGGCTAGTGAACTTTAACTCCCATGTGTCTCAGGATGCTCAACATGGCAACCCATTTATCTTTCTGGGTGCCCACAGTAGCTGCTAAAGTGTGACCAAAATTAGAACAATCCAAGAGGCTGCATTATGCCCACCCAGGTTATCAAAACCATGGCAAAATAGTTTCAATAAAAAGAGATTCATTACAACACAGCCTATTAGAAGGACACACCAAACACTTCCTATCCAGCTCCTGGAACAGGGAAGTAGCTAGCTCTGTACTGCAACCCAGGATGGGTGGATGGTAGCTGTACTAAGATATAAAAGCCCACAGGGCCACCTCAGGAAGATATGCCTCCTACTCCCTGATTTGGTTTGCATCCCTGTGTTTGGACACCAGCATTTCCTATTTCATGACACTCTCCATCCAAGGGAAGGGGAATAAATTCACACACACCCTTTAAGTTAATTGTAACCAATTCATGTGCCATTCATTTCAATGGGTCTACTCTATGTAGGACTAACATTGGACTCTATTCACTTTCAAAGTTTGAATGAGCTAGCAACACTGTGCAGATATTGATATTGGAGTAGGTGTCCAACCCTTTTAAACAATGACCCATGGTTGGCAACAGACAGGAGTGATTATTAGAGGAACAATGGAAACAAATTCACATTACACTGAAGTGTAGGATGAATGTGATTAGAACAAGTAACACAGAACTAGTTCATAGAAGTAGCATGATTTATACCATGGACTTCCTGGCTCACAACTTGCACTCCTACTCATGCTTTTATACACCACAGCTGTCTGATCCACTGCTACCATCCATCACCATCCAGGACCCATGTAAGCATCTTGTACCTTCAGTCAGCTGCTGGGGCCCAAATGCTGATGTCCATTTTGGCCTTCCCACTCACCCACTTTCCCATCCTCGGGCATCTGGTGGAAGTAGCTGGCTTTGGGTAGCCGTCATCATGATTAATTTCCAGGACAATACGAAACATTCAAATGGTGGATGCCTTTCCAGACACATCCACCTTGCCAGGTAAGCTCATGGCACAGGAGGGCAATGAGAATGGACAGCTGCCTTTCTAGGGCTCACTTCACACTAGATGTTTACCATAGCTCCATCCAAGGCATTTTGCATTTCGGTTACACAAGGGAGTTGAAGATGGGGATACTGGAACAAATGTGTTGATTGTACTGTGTGAGGAGAATCCAATTAGAAGCAAAACCACTACAACAACAACAACAACAACTCAACTTTACCATTTTCATTCAGTTTCAGGTAATGCTTTACTATTCATTAGGTGGACATCAATTCTCAATTTTAGCTTCCATCATTCCTGCACTTACATAGAAAGAGCATTTCATTGTGATATTGGGGGTGGGGGAAACATTTCCACTCATGTTGTTAACCAAACAATTTATCATCAGTGGCATTGCTTGCTCAGCTATTTAGTTCATTCTGTGTGTGTGTGTGTGTGTACGTGTGTACGTGTACGAAACACTAGGCAATCAGTTGGAAAGGTCTATTAAATACAACATGGAGTTCATTATCATTTGGCAATAATTCAGACAGCACATTTAAATCTGGCTGTGCTGGCAGAAGAAACTAAACAATTCCTTAACACATGTCAAAGAATCACAAATGAAGGTGTCTGGCCAAATTTCATGCCACTTTAGAAAGGGCCAAAATTATCAGACATGATTTTAATCCAGAATGATCCTGGAGGAGAAGGCTACTAGCCCTGATGGTTGTATGCTATTTCCAGTATTCGAGGCAGAAGCCTGAGTGCACCAGTTGCTGGGAAACATGGGTGGGAGGGTGCTGTTGCACCATGTCCTGCTTTGTTGGTCCCTGGTCGACAGCTGGTTGGCCACTGTGTGAACAAAGTGCTGGACTAGATGAACTCTTGGTCTGATCCAGTATGGCACTTTTTTATTATTTATTTATTTATTACATTTTTATACCACCCAATAGCCGAAGCTCTCTGGGCGGTTCACAAAAATTAAAACCACAATAAAACAACCAACAGGTTAAAAGCACGATTACAAAATACAGTATAAAAAGCACAACCATATGTACCTACCCGGACCTTAAGATCATCTACAGGGGCCCTTCTCCGTGAGCCCCTGCCAAAGGAAGTGAGGCAGGTGGCTACTAGGAGGAGGGCTTTCTCCGCTGTGGCACCCCGGTTGTGGAATGAGCTCCCCAGAGAGGTCCGCCTGGCGCCTACACTGTACTCCTTTCGTCGCCAGCTGAAGACCTTTTTATTCACTCAGTATTTTAACACTTAATTTTAACTTAAATTTAAATTATAATGTTTTAACTCTGTATTTTAACCTTATATCAATTTTGCTGCGTGGTTTTATCCTGATTGTGCTTTTTATATTGTATTTTGTATTTGTATTTTTAACTTGTTGGTTGTTTTATGATGGTTTTAATTTTTGTGAACCGCCCAGAGAGCTTCGGCTATTGGGCGGTATAAAAATGTAATAAATAAATAAATAAATAAATAAACAACCAGGATAAAACCACACAGCAAAATTGATATAAGATTAAAATACAGAGAGTAAGATTTAAATTTAAGTTAAAATTAAGTATTAAAATATTGAGAGAATAAAAAGGTCTTCAGCTGGCGATGAAAGCAGTACAGTGTAGGGCACCAGGCGGACCTCCCTGGGGAGCTCATTCCACAACCGGGGTGCCACAGCGGAAAAAGCCCTCCTTCTAGTAGCCACCTGCCTCACTTCCTTTGGCAGGGGCTCATGGAGAAGGGCTCCTGTAAATGATCTTAAGGTCCGGGCAGGTACATATGGGGGGAGACGTTCCTTCAAATAACCTGGCCCCAAACCGTTTAGGGCTTTAAATGTCAATACCAGCACTTTGCGTTCATTGAAACCTACTAGCTCAAGTAACTGTATAGTCCCATGGCCTCCTCCATTCTGCAGCCCCCTATGACCACATTCTGAACAACAGGAGATGGAGTTTGTGGGGATTTTGGGGAGGAGGGGGTGGGAACTTCCCAACTGTGAACACCCTTAAGTTAATTCATCTTTTGATCTAAGCCTGAGTTTGGGCAATTCTTGCTCCCCAAGCAGAACCTCCCCATATTATCCCACATCAGCTTTGCCAACATGAAAAAGTATTGTTTCTCTTTATTTATGTATGTATACTTATGCACATTCACATCTATGAATATGTATGTCTATATACACACATGCACCCACATACACACACCTGCTTCTTTCAGGCAAGAGATAGTTACTGAATTATCATCTCATATACATAGACTGTGAGCTAGCCCTAAGGAAGTCTTGAGATGGCGTGTGCATGGACACAAATCAGTTTAGCCCCTAATTTCAGCAATTTGGAAAACAGCCAGATCCACTGTCCACTTTAATTCAGGTGTGAATCTGAATATTGATTTGGAAATCCAAATCTTCATGTCTCCCATTGAATAATATGGAATTGTGTTGGGTCAAATTGATTTTATCCCCTAGCTTGCTTTGTATGCTACTTCAAATGTTTGGTGCACTTGAATGTTAAAAAAAAAAGCCCTCTCTGAAATGAGATATAATGCCCAAACCATTTTAATTTATTTTGTGAATAAATAAATATGTGTTGTTATAAAGGCAAAAAGAGACAAAGACTAAAGCCACAGTGCCAGAGTGCTGGTTCACTTGCCCATCCAACCATGATAACGGACTGAGTGCAGCTAATTGTCTTTCCACTTAAAACACTGTCACTGGTGTTTAAAAATTAGTTTTAGTGTTTAACTCCCACCACTCAACACCCCCTGTTAGCCGGTTGGCAATCTTTTGTTTGCCAGAAATAGCAAACTCCATTTGACCATCTGTTGGCAGTGCCACCACTAATTATGATTTCCATTATTTAGGAAGTCAGCGTTGAATTGTGGCTTTTTGCATAATGCATGCTAGGCCAATTGCTGGCTGGCATTTCCCTCTGGAGAAGAGCACCCGCAAAGAGATTCCACTAGGCTACATTCAGCTGCCACTTACTGTACATTTCATTATTTATCAAAATAATGGACCGAGCCTCCATTCGTTTCATTGGGTAACAAAAGTCTCTGAGTGCTCCACATGAAGCTTCCTTGGAACAGGGGCTGCCGGTGCCAGTGCTGACATGTACAATCCATTTTTAGAAATGTTGACAAAGTGAAAGTGCTCAAATATTAATTTCACATTGAATTTGCGTGTAATCTAACTCCAGATTTAAAGTTTTCTTTATGGCTGAATTAGGGATGAAACTACACATCACAAAGGATTTGAAGCTGCCACTGAAAGTAGAAGACCCACAACACCCTCTTCTATTGTAAAATCTAATTTAATTTGCTCTGCCTTGAGACCATTACAATTTGCACATTCCCACCATCCCTGCTCCAGCAGCGGCTGTCTCTGGCAAGTGCAGGGAAATAATTATGTTCAGACAACACACAAAACCATAATGGTTAAGCAATTTGAGTTAAACATTAGCCCCAACAGTTGTCAGTGAACTTCAATACCATTATAAAGCAGTAGTATGGTTCCTGCCTTTTATATACTATTGTCATTGTGCAATATCCTGCTTGGAGTAGATTAGGCATTAGTGTGTCATGTGAACCATTCCTAACCATGGAGGCTACATAACCATGGTTTAAGCACATTCATCAA